>NC_092370.1:104472968-104777629 GCF_030028105.1 Mobula birostris | reverse complement strand
TTTCATCTCTCTCCTTGTCATTTTGAAATATCTAGAGCCAGAGGCATCCAGCAGCCACCCTCCCCTTGTGACAGCCAGAATGGCCAGAATGTTGTAGTTCCATGTACTGATCCATGCTCTAAGTTCATCATCTTGTTCCTGAGACTTCTTGCATTAAAATAAGACACATTTCAACCCATCCAACTGAGTGCAAATATGCTCTCCCCACTGCCTATCCGTCCCCACAGACTCTCTACATGTGTCTACATGTTGCATCTACCTGTACACCATCTACTCCATCCTCCAACCTATCAGTCCAGTTCCTAACCTAGGTCAACCTACTTTAAAACCTGCCCAACAACTCTAGCAAACCTGCCTACAAGGATATTGGTTCCCTTCGAGTTGAGGTGTAACCCATCCTTTTTGTACAGGTCATACTTTCCCTAGAAGAGCCCCAATGATCCACAAATCTTAAACGCTGCCCCGTTGCACCAATTCTTCATCTGCCATATCATCCTATTCTTACCCTCACTGGTGCTTGGCACGTGCATCACCCTTGAGATGCCACACCTGAGGCACGCATTTTAGCGTCCTACCTAACGCCCTATATTCACACTTCAGGACCTCATCTCCTTTCCTACCTATGTCGTTGGTAAGAATATGTATCACAATTTCTGGCTGCTCATCTCCGCTCTTCAGAATGCTGTAGTCCTGATCCAAGATGTCCCTGATGCTAGCACCTGACATGCAATATATCATCATGTGGAGTATTTTTCATTTCCAAAGAATCTCCTGTCTGTACCCTAACAACTGAATCTCCCATCATCATCACTCTCCTCTTCTTGCCCTCTTCCCATCTGAACTGTAGTTGCTGCAGCTTTCCCTGGTAGGTTGTCCCCTGGACCAGTATCCAAGGTGGTACTACTTGTGATTGAGGAAAACGGCCACAGGAGTTCTCTGCACTGTCTGCCTATTCTCTTTCCCTCTCCTGACAGTCACCCAGCTACCTGTCTCCTGCAATGCAAGTGTAACTGCCTCCCTGTAGCTCCTATCTCTCAACTGATTATTCTCCCAAACGAGGCACGGGTCACCCAGCTCCAGTTCTCTAACATGATCTGTAGGGAGTTGCACCCAGATGCAGTTCTTGCAGCTGTAGCAATCAAAAAGACTGGAGGTTGCCCAAATCTCCCAGAAGAGGAGCACACCACTGCTCTGGGATCCATTCTCACAACTCAAGCTAGGCACTGATAAAGAAAGAAACAGAAAACTGACAAACCTCAACCAAGCCTCCACCTCTCTTGCCAAAGCACCTTGAGCCAAAACCTCAGTTCCCACTCTAACTCTGTCCTCTCTCACACTACCAGGTGCTAGTGTCAAGCCTCACACAAAAACCTCTCCTTTTTATTGGTTTAACCTCTTTTTATTGGCCCTTGACAAGTGCCTAATAACCCAAGGGATGTTAGACTCTGCAGAAAGTCCTGACAGGTCCACTTGCTTTTTAAATCTGATGTTACTAATCACAAGTTACGGTAAGGTAACATATGAATAAAAGCCAATCCACAGAAACAGGATATTCAACCAGTGTCAACAAGACCTGGAAGACAACCAGAATGGATAGAAGTACAAAATCTGACCAGGGATTCTTGAATGCCAGGAAGGAAGATTTGTGTTGCAACTTTATAAAATTCTGGTTAGGCCACATCTGGAGTATTGCATACCATTCTGGTTGTCCCGCTATAGGAAGGGTGTTGAGTGTTGAGGCTTTGGAGAGGGTGCAGAACGGGTTCACCAGGATGCCGCCTGGTTTAGAGGGCATGTGCTATCATGAGAGGCTGGATAAACTTGTGGTGTTTTCTTTGGCATGTCGGAGGCGGAGGGGAGACCTAATAGGTTTATGAGAGGCATAGATAGAGTGGACAGAGAGTATCTGTTTCCCAGGGATGAAATGTCCAATAATAGAGGGCATTAATTGTAGTTGAGAGGGGGCGTAGGCTCAAGTGGGGTGCGAGGGGTAAATCTTTTCTCGGAGAGCCGTGGATGATTGGAATGTGCTGCCTGGTATGGTGGTAGAGGCAAATACATTAGAGGCTTTTAGGAGATGTTTAGATAGGTACATGGATATAAGGAAGATGGAGGGATATGGACATGGTGTAGGTAGGAGGGATTAGTGTTTGGGTGTTTCTGATTTTTGTTTTCAGTTGGTTTGGCACAGCACTGTGGGCCAAATGGCTTGTTGCTGTGCTGTGATCTTATGTTCTGTGTAAAAGCGAGCAAGAAGTGGCATGCTGAAACAAGATCATGAAATGCCAAAGAAAAATTGCTTGGGTCAGGCTGCATTTGTGCAAAGAGAAATAGAGTTAACATTTCAGGTCAAAGAACCTTCACTGATAATGTCGCATGGAAAATTAAATCACAACGTAAAAATATTACAGTGATCAATGTTTCTTTAAGCAACATGCAGTATTTCAAACTCTAGATACCTTGTTGCGCCACACTCTCCTGAGCTAGCACACCAGTCCCAGCATTGACATATTCATCATTGGGGTGTTTCTTGTGGTAATGTCTCTTCAGTGACCCAGCCATGTTACAGGAGTAGTGGCAGAGAGCACATCGGAAAGGCTGAAGTAAATAAGGAAAACGTTACCAGTAAAATCTACTCCAGCAGCAAATAGAAGCAACAGTTACACCAGACCACTGAGATCACATAATTATTTGTATCAACAATTGGTAAAATAACAACAGAATTGATATTAGCAGAACACCAACAGTAAAGGAAGCAGGAAGGACTAGCTCAACAACAGATAACACCTACATGAACAACTGAAACAATTAAACATCTTTTAATAACATGAAAGGGCGGCAATCTTTGTATCAATGGCAGGGACAGGTACAACACCTGCATTTTCAATAGACAATAGACAATAGGTGCAGGAGTAGACCATTCGGCCCTTCGAGCCTGCACCCCCATTCTGAGATCATGGCTGATCACCTACTATCAATACCCGGTTCCTGCCTTGTTCCCATAACCCTTGATTCCCCTATCCATAAGATACCTATCTAGCTCCTTCTTGAAAGCATCCAGAGAATGGCCTCCACTGCCTTCTGAGGCAGCGCGTTCCACACCTCCATAACTCTCTGGGAGAAGAAGTTCCTCCTCAACTCTGTCCTAAATGACCTACCCCTTATTCTTAAACCATGTCCTCTGGTACTGGACTGTCCCAGCATCTGGAACATATTTCCTGCCTCTGTCTTGTCCAATCCCTTAATAATCTTGTATGTCTCAATCAGATCCCCCCTCAATCTCCTTAATTCCAGCGTGTACAAGCCCAGTCTCTCTAACCTCTCTGCGTAAGACAGTCCGGACATCCCAGGAATTAACCTAGTGAACCTACGCTGCATCTCCTCCACAGCCAGGATGTCCTTCCTTAACCCTGGAGACCAAAACTGCACACAATACTCCAGGTGTGGTCTCACCAGGGCCCTGTACAAATGCAAAAGGATTTCCTTGCTCTTGTACTCCATTCCCTTTGTAATAAAGGCCAACATTCCATTAGCCTTCTTCACTGCCTGCTGCACTTGCTCATTCACCTTCAGAGACTGATGAACAAGTACTCCTAGATCTCTTTGTATTCCTCCCTTACCTAACTCCACACCGTTCAGATAATCTGCCTTCCTGTTCTTGCTCCCAAAGTGAATAACCTCACACTTATTCACATTAAACGCCATCTGCCAAGTTTCTGCCCACTCACCCAGCCTATCCAAGTCACCTTGAATTCTCCTAACATCCTCATCACATGTCCCACTGCCATCCAGCTTAGTATCATCAGCAAACTTGCTGATGTTATTCACAATGCCTTCCTCTAAATCATTGATGTAAATCGTAAACAGCTGTGGTCCCAATACCGAGCCCTGTGGCACCCCACTAGTCACCACTTGCCATTCCGAGAAACACCCATTCACTGCTACCCTTTGCTTTCTATCTGCCAACCAGTTTTCTATCCATGTCAATATCCTCTCCCCAATGCCATGAGCTCTGATTTTACCCACCAATCTCCTATGTGGTACCTTATCAAATGCCTTCTGAAAGTCAAGGTACACCACATCCACTGGATCTCCCGTGTCCATCTTTCTGGTTACATCCTCGCAAAACTCCAATAGATTAGTCAAGCATGATTTGCCCTTGGTAAATCCATGCTGGCTCGGCCCAATCCTATCACTGCTATCAAGGTATGCCGCTATTTCATCTTTAATAATGGACTCTAGCATTTTCCCCACTACTGATGTTAGGCTAACACGGCGATAGTTCTCTGTTTTCTCCCTCCCTCCTTTCTTAAAAAGTGGGATAACATTAGCCATTCGCTAATCCTCAGGAACTGATCCTGAATCTAAGGAACAGTGGAAAATGATTACCAATGCATCCACAATTTCCAGAGCCACCTCCTTTAGTACCCTAGGATGCAGACCATCTGGACCTGGGGATTTGTTAGCCTTCAGTCCCATCAGTCTACTCATCACCGTTTCCTTCCTAATGTTAATCTGTTTCAGTTCCTCTGTTACCCTATGTCCTTGGCCCATCCATACATCTGGGAGATTGCTTGTGTCTTCCCTAGTGAAGACAGATCCAAGGTACTTATTAAATTCGTCTGCCATTTCTCTGTTTCCCATAACAATTTCTCCCAATTCATTCTTCAAGGGCCCAACATTGTTCTTAACTATCCTCCTTCTCTTTACATACCTAAAAAATCTTTTGCTATCCTCCTTTATATTCCTAGCTAGCTTGCGTTCATACCTCATTTTTTCTCCCCATATTGCCTTTTTAGTTAAGTTCTGTTGCTCCTTAAAAATTTCCCAATCATCCGTCTTCCCACTCACCTTAGCTCTATTATACTTCTTTTTTAATGCTATGCTATCTCTGACTTCCTTTGTCAACCACTGTGGCCACTTTCTCCCTTTTGAATCCTTCCTTCTCCGGGGGATGAACTGATTTTGCACCTTGTGCATTATTCCCGAGAATACCTGCCATTGCTGTTCCACTGTCTTTTCTGCTAGGATATCCGACCAGTCAACTTTGGCCAGCTCCTCCCTCATGGCTCCATAGTCTCCTTTGTTCAACTGTAATACTGACACTTCTGATCTGCCCTTATCCCTCTCAACTTGCAGATAAAAACTTATCATATTATGGTCAGTACCTCCTAATGGCTCCTTTACTTCAAGATCACTTATCAAATCCTGTTCATTGCACAAATCCTGTTCATTTCAAACTCAACAGAACCAGCACTGGGCTCATAGCAGCAGCTGATCTGTAAGAGGTGGCAGCAACATCTACTGCAACAGTGAAGGCAGTAACTGTTGCAATTTCTCGAGGCTGAGGATGACTTGCTTTCACTTTGAGAGACAGTACAGAAGCAGACCCCTGAGCTCATTGAACCTATGCACACTTACACTAACCCTATGTTAATCCCATTTTTAAATTCTCCTCACATCCATAGAGTCAATTATCCATCACCTTATGAGTACAAGATGCTTGTGCACGACTCCTTTGAAGGTGGAATGATCATTCCCATACCAGCCACCATCTGGTCTTGATGGAGAGGGTCCTCGTCAAATGACAAGGAAGTCTAAGGCAACTGCAGACTAAACTCTGCACATGCTCCTTCTCCACATCATCATTCTCAATGCCCCAATCTTCAGTATGGCAGGCAATTTGCACACACTGAGTTCTTACAAAGAACAATATCATCATCACCTTATAAATAAATTATACGAGTGAGATATACATATTGACCATAACAAGGGGAAGAGCATCACTGCTCTTTTTGGAAGAGCCGAAGCATTAGTTTACACTGCTTCATGAGAGCAAAGAGCTCATGAATTTTCATAGAACTACCTGCTCTACAATCAATTCACATATAACTGTGCGGCTAAGAAAAACTCCAGTGCTTTCTTCAATTTGCTGATGACACTATGTCTCTAGTTCCTGAGGAGACTGACGTCCTTTGGAGTATGCAGGCCTCTCCTTCACATGTTCTACCAGTCTGTTGTCGCCTGTACAATTTCCTATGCAGTGGTGTGTTGGGGCAATGGCATCAACACGTGTGATGCCAACAGGCTCAATAAACTGATTAGGAAGGTCGGCTCTGTTATAGGAGTCAAACTGGACACACTGGAGGCTGTGGTAGAACAAAGGACCCTCCGGAAAATCCTGGCAATTCTGGACAATGTTTCTCACCCTCTGCATGCCACCTTGGCTGAATAGAGGAGCACTTTTTGTATAGACTAAGACAACTGCACTGCTCCAAAGAGCACTTCATGAGGTCATTCTTACCCTTGGTCACTAAGCTCTATAATGAGTCAACCTATAGCAAGGGAAGGGATAACCCCCACTTGTTAGACTGTTTGAACAGATCCTGACCCGGATCTGGGCCGTACCCTCCAAATGTCCAGACCTGCCTCTTGGTTTTTTTTCTATATTCTATTTATGATTTATAACTTAAATTTTTAATATTTACTAATTTAACTATTTTTAATATTTTTAATAATTAATATTTGTAATTCAGGGAGTGTGAAGCACAGAATCAAATATCGCTGTGATAATTGTATGTTCTAGCACCAATTGTTTGGCGATAATAAACTATAAAGTATAAAGTAACTTATTTTTTACTCTTTCTTATTTCTCTTCTAATATTTGTATATCTGTGCACTTGTAATGCTGCTGTGACACTGTAATTTCCTTGGGATCAACAAAGTATCTATCTATCTACTGCTTGGATGAATTACAGATGGTGAAGAGTCAGCTTAACAGAATGAGATAGGACATCTGGTTTAGTGGTGCCACAACAACAGCCTCTCAGTCAATGTCAGCAAGATGAAAGAGCTGACTGTTGACTCGAGGAAGGGGAAGGAAGTGAACTTTCACTTCTTATGTTGGAAGTTCAGTGGTCAAGAGAGTCAGCAGTTTTAAGTTCTTGTCCTGGGCTCAACACATAAGGAAATCACACCAGTGTCTTACATAAGAACATAAGAACATTAAGGAATAGGAGCCGGAGTAGGCCACCCGGCCCATCGAGTCTGCCCCGCCGTTCAATAAGATCATGGCTGATCTGTCCGTAAACTCAGCTCCATCTACCTGTCTTTTCCCCATAACCCTTAATTCCCTTACTATGTAAAGACCTATCTAACTGTTTCTTAGATATATTTAGTGAAGAAGCCTCAATTGCTTCCCTGGGCAGAGAATTCCACAGATTCATCACTCTCTGGGAAAAACAGTTTCTCCTCATCTCCATCCTAAATCTTCTCCCCTGAATCTTGAGGCAATGTCCCTGGTTCTAGTCTCACTTACCAATGGAAACAACTGTCTTACTTCTATCTTATCTATCCCTTTCAAAATTTTGTATGTTTCTATAAGATCCCCTTTCACTCTTCTGAACTTCAGAGAGTATAGTCCCAGGCGACTCAATCTCTCCTCACAGGTTAACCTCTTCATCGTTGGAATCAACCTGGTGAACCTCCTCTGCACTGCCTCCAAAGCCAGTATATCCTTCCTCAGGTGTGGAGACCAGAACTGCACACAGTACTCCAGGAGTACATTCTTAGGAGGTTAGGAAAGTTTGACTTGTCACTGAACACTCTAACAAACGTCTACAGATATACTGTTTAAAGTATCCTGACTGGCTTTATCATAGTAATTCAAACGCGCAGGAATGGAAGAAGCTACAGAGAGTAGTGGACTTTGCCTCCCCATCTCTGCAGTATCTCCAGGAGGCACTGCCTCAAGAATACAAAGATCCCCAGCATCTGGGCCAAGCCATCTTTCTGCAGCTGCAACGGGCAGGAGGTGCATGAACCTGAAGTCCCACATGACCAGGTTCAAGAACAGCTACTTCCCTTCAACCATTCAGTTTTCGAACCAATTGGCTATACCTCAATCACTATAATTTAGCAACACTGACCATTTTGCACTAAAATTGACTTTGTTTTTATTTGTACTTTCATGTATAAATTGTGTAATTTATGTTTTCCTTGAGAATGCTTCTTGTGCTATGTGACTATGATGCCACTGCATTAAGATTTTCGTCGAGCCTGAGTGCAACAACTAGCCCCAATGATTGAGTCTCCAAAAGAACAATAGTAGCATCATTTCCAGCAAAATCAAGTGCTCCAGACACCACCATTGACATAGCTGCCTAATGATAATGAAAGGCAAATCATGAAGTAAAACAATGCAACTGCTATAAAAGCAGGACTCAGAGCACTAATATATACCAAACTGGAACTGAATCTGTAACTGCCTATGGTGATTAAATCAGTATGAATACAATGCAAAAAGGGAAAGTACTTGCTAAAAATATCGAGGATGTCCTGTGAATTTCCACATCAAATCTCAAACACGCTGCAACTATTCAATGCTAATGCATAGATTAGGGGAGGGGAAGGAAATGGACAATTAGGCAACACACACAAAATGTTGGAGGAACTCAGCACATCAGGCAGCAACCATGGAATGGCATAAACAGTCAATGTTTTGGGCTGAACTCTTCATCAGGACTGTAAAGGAAACCAGATTAAGAAGATCGGAGGAGGGGAAGGACAATCACCGGCAGGTGATAAGTGAAGTCAATTAAGAGGGAAGGTGGGTGGGTGGGAGAAGAAGAGATGGTGAGCTGGGAGATAATAGATAGAAAAGGTAAAAGGCTGAAGAAGAAGGTATCTGATAGAAGCGGAGAGTGGACCATAGGAGAAAGGCAAGGAGGTGGGCACCAGAGGGAGGTGATGAGCAGGTGAGAAAAGAAGGGATGAGATGTGAACCAGAATGGGGAATGGAAAAAGAAAGAAGGAAGAGGGGGAGAAATTACCAGAAGTTAGAAAAATCAATGTTCATGCCATCATGTTGGAGGCTACCCAGAAAGAATATGAGGTTTTGCTCCTCCAACCTGAGAGTGGCCTCAACTTGGCCATAGAGGAGGCCATGGAACTGGAATGGGAAGTAGAATTAAAATGGGTGGCCGCCAAGAAGTCCTATCTGTTGTGGCAGATGGAGTTAAGATTCCTAATCCTTATTATAGATAATTAATCTTTACCTTAAAGGCAGCATGTTGCTCCATGTGCCGAAGAAGGTTTGGTTTTTGGGCAGCGGTGTAGTCACAAACTGTACACTTAAACTGTTTACCTACAAGCAAGAAAACAATGGAGATTGAGATAAGTTACATACTTACTGCTTATTTAGCCAACTTGACACTCTGGAACTTGGTTAAAATTGATCAAATTAACAACAAGGTTAATAAATAATAACAGAATCAAAGAGTCATTGTGGAATGGTAATACAGATTTCCCCCGCCATACGAAGGTATAGCGTTCCTATGAAACGGTTCCTAAGCCGAAATGTCGTAAAGCGAAGAAGCAATTACCATTTATTTATATGGGAAAATTTTGTGAGCGTTCGCAAACCCAAAAATAACCTACCAAATCATGCCAAATAACACATAGAACCTAAAATAACAGTAACATATAGTAAAAGCAGGAATGATATGATAAATACACAGCCTATATAAAGTAGAAATATTTTTCCACAATCATTACTGAACTGTTCTCCGTAGCGAAAATCTCACGCAAGCGCTGTTGGTAAAAACACGGCGCAAGTGCTCTCCAGTAACCTTTAAGCTATGAAGCTGCCAAATCATACCAAATAACACGTAAAAATACATAGCCTATATAAAGTAGAAATAATGTATGTACAGTGTAGTATCACTTACTGGAATCGGGAAGACAGCGCTGAGCACACGGATGATGGTGTGTTAGGCTGAGTTGTCGCAGGTTGGGTGGTGCAGTGGCCCCCACCCTCCAGGCTGCCGAGCAATACATTGTCGCGAAGCACGCAGGGGTCCAGCGGTAGCCGGGAGGCACACAGCATATCTTAAGAAAAAAGCCGAAA
This sequence comes from Mobula birostris, assembly GCF_030028105.1. NCBI lineage: Eukaryota > Metazoa > Chordata > Chondrichthyes > Myliobatiformes > Myliobatidae > Mobula > Mobula birostris. The sequence goes on along the minus strand of NC_092370.1, from coordinate 104,767,722 downwards.
CAAACATGAGAATTAATTAGGTGCCGCCCGACATGTAATTGTCGGCCCAGATCAGTGCCGATTGCCAATTGCATCATCTTTGATCTGGGCCGACATTTACGTGTCGGTGGCACCTAATTAATTAGCATGTTTATTTCGGCTTTTTTCTTAAAGATGTGCTGTGTGCCTCCCGGCTACCGTTGCATTCTCCGTGAATCGGTATCTGTCCGTGGCCTGGGGATTGGGGTGGTGGGACACTGGGGTGTCATCTCATCGTCTGTTTCGATTAGAGCAGGCAGCTCATTTTCTCCTATGACTGCTCACCTCGATGTTGAAGGTCAAGGGTCGTCGTCTGCTGTGGCTGATGTGGAAGGCTTGCTTGACTGCTCAGCCTTGCGCATTTTTCTATCACACAGTTCTTTGTAAGGACTCAAACCATCCTGCAAATATCCCCTAAACCGACGTAGCCTTTCAAAATTAAAGTCGTACTTTATCATTACTCATTCGGTTTCGATTGTTATCCTTTTTTTTTCCAATTGCATCTGCTCTTCATCTGTCAGTTCTTGGTGATGCGATGCCAAAACCTCTTCAACATCATGTTAGTCAGCTTCCACAAGCCAAACTCACTTAGTCCTTACTTTGTTCACCACGGTCGAAACGCTTAATTATGTCTAGTTTTATGCTAAGTGTAACACCCTTACGAGCTCTTTCAGGCTTTTCCGATACCATAGAACTCATCTTGCAAATGGCTGCTTACGGGCACGTGTTTAAGCTATGCTATTCCAAATCCAGGGCAGAGCGGCTGCCTTTTATCGCGCGCTGATTTTTTTTTCGTAACAGTGAAAACACCCCCTGAAAGCAAAAACAGGGTACTAATGTAGGTCTTTTGTAACAGTGAGGTTTCGTAAAGCGAATGTTCGAAAAGCGGGGGACACCTGTAATATATCTTAACTGACAATCAATACAGGTTGCATGCTTAGCCCACTACTCTCTCTACACTCATGATTGTGTGACAAAGGTCAGATCAAATATCATCTATAAATTTGCCAGTGATGTTACTGTTGTTGATAGAATATCAGATGACCATGGGGAGATATATGGAGTGGGTTAGTCAGGCTGGTTGAGTGTTATTGCAACAATACCCTCATATCTTGGCAAACCTCTATAGATGAGTGGTGGAAAGTGTGCTGACTGGCTGCATCACAGCCTGGAAAGGCAGCACCAACGCCTTTGAGCAGAAAATCCTGCAAAGGTAGTGAATTCAGAAAACCCTCCCAACCATTGAGCACATCTACATGAAACGTTGCTGTAGAAAAGCAGCATCCATCATCAAAGATCCTCACCACCAGCTCTTTTCTTGCTGCTGCCATCAGGTAGAAGGCACAAGTGCCTCAGGACTTGCACCAGCAGGTTCAAGACAGTCACTACCTCTCAACCATCAGGCTCTTGAATAAAAGGGAATAGCTACACTCATTCTACTTCTGGTGTTTCCACAACCGATGGTTTCACTTTAAGGACTCTTTATCTTGTTATTTCATGCTTATTATTTAATGCTCTTTATTTATGCATTTAATGCATTTGCACACTTTGTTGTCCATTGATCCTGTTTACAGTTACTGTTCTATAGATTTGCTAAGTATTCCCGCAGAAAAAAGAATCTTAGGGTTGTATGTGGTGACGTGTATGCACTCTGATAATAAATTTTATTTTGAACTTTGATACTCAATCTCAGCAAGAATTGAGTATCAAAGAATTGATTATGGACTTCAGGAAGGGGAAATTGGGAGAACGCACACCAGACCTCACTGACGGGTCAACAGTGCTAAGAGTGAGTACCTTCATTCTTTTGTCACATCTCGGAGGATCAGTCCTAGGGTCAACACATTGATATAATCACAAATTAGGCACAGCACTTTACTCTGTTAGGAGTTTGATGAGATACAGCACGTCATATGAGACGTGTAATAGTATGTCACGTCGGACGTGTAATAGAGACTAACAGTATTGTGAACAAAGGAAAAAGCAGAGAATTTGTGGAAGGTGGAAGACTGAGGTCAAACTTTTAAATTGTTTACAACTTAACTTAGAAATCAAAGATAAGTAGTTGCTTGAGCTGGAAACCTAATGCTACCCAAAAGACACAACCTACTTGTGATAAGGGTAAAGACAATTGGAAAGAAAGCTGAAACACAACCGCAGAACCTTGGACAATAGACAATAGACAATAGACAACAGGTGCAGAAGTAGGCCATTCAGCCCTTCGAGAGCAGTAGGTCACCCAAAGTGGAAGATGGGAAGTATAAAAATGATATTTTGAAAGGATTCAATTTATTGGAAGCATCCAACATCTTTTGTCAACAGGTTTGCCACTGTCTTTCTGGTATCAAGATGTGTTTGGCATCTATTTGGTATCAAGATCCTATTACGGTGAAGCATTACAGTTTCTTTGGACTCCCAGGAAAAGACCAAGTGTTTCCTGGATCTGTAGCCATGACTTATGAACTTCTGTTAAAACTAGCAGGCCCCTTTGTTTTTTCTATCCATTATGAACTCAATTGTTGACTTATTCATGATTGCCCAGTTGCTCAACTTAAAATATACAAAATGATATATAGAGTCTTAGTCAAAACCAGTAATTATGTTAACATTGGCATCAAACAAATTACAAAAGCTTTTCGGAACAACATTTAGAAAGTCCATGCAAAGAGTAAAATAAAATATCAAAAAACTGCATATGTTAGAAGCTTGAAATGAAAAAGGAGGCTGGAGACACTCAGCAAGCCGGGCAAGAAATGAGTATGGTGGTAGCCTTGGATGCAGAAAAAGCATTTGATAGATTGGAATGGGATTTTTTATTTAAAGTATTAGAAAAATATGGGTTAGGTGTACCTTTTATAAACTGGATTAAAACTTTAAACACTAATCCTAACGCTAAAGTAGTGACAAACAGTCAAATTTCAGCACCATTCCAGTTAAAAAGGTCAACTAGACAAGGTTGCCCATTATCACCTGCTTTATTTGTATTGGCGATAGAACAATTAGCAGAACTAATCAGAATTGATTCAGATATTAAGGGTTTTAGAGTTAATCAGGAGGAATATAAGATTAATTTATTTGCTGATGATGTTTTAATTTATTTAACAAACCCACTGTATTCGTTACGTAAACTATCTTCTAGATTGGAAGAATATGGAAAAGTATCAGGGTATAAAATAAATTGGGATAAAAGTGAAATCTTACCTCTTACTAAAGGGGACTATAGTCAATGTCGATTAGCAACCCAATTTAGAAGGCCGACAAATGGTATAAAGTATTTAGGTATAAGACTTGATAATCATATAAGGGATTTATATAAACTTAATTATTTACCACTATTGAAAAAAATTCAAGAAGATCTTGACAAATGGATGATATTACCAATAACATTAGTAGGTAGAGTCAGTGCTGTAAAAATGAATATATTTCCTAGATTACAGTATTTATTTCAAACACTACCAATACAACTGCCACAGAAATTTTTTCAAGAGTTAAATAAATGTGTGAGGAAATTTCTTTGGAAAGGTAAGATGTCAAGAATATCATTGGAAAAATTGACATGGAAATTTGAGTTAGGAGGGTTACAACTTCCAAATTTTAAGAATTATTATAAAGCAAATCAACTTAGATTTCTTGCATCTTTTTTTGACGAACGAAAACCGGCAAAGGATTAGAATAGAATTAGATAAGATCGGAGAAAATACACCCGAAGATTTTATATATAAAGGGGAATCTAAGTGGCTACAGGAAAGGAAAGAATCTCCTATCTTAAAACATTTGATTGAACTTTGGAATAAGATAAATATTGATGATAAAATAAAGAAATCTTTATTAGCAAGGAGATCTTTGATCCAAAACAGCCTTATTCCTTTTACAATGGATAATCAACGTTTATATAATTGGTATCAAAAAGGGATTAGATGTATAGGAGACTGTTATGAAGGAGGTATATTGATGTCATTTGAACAATTAAAGAATAATTATAAAATATCAAATAACACTTTCTTTTGTTACCTTCAATTAAGGGCTTATTTAAGAGACAAACTGGGTCAAACAATGTTTTTGCCGAAACCTAATGAAATTGAAATTTTAATTCAAAAAGGAAAAATTAAAAAAATTATTTCTTTTATGTATAATCTGATTCAAAAACAGACACTTAAACAAGGAATTCACAAGACCAGACAAAAACGGGAAACGGATTTGTGTATTAATATTGATGAAACAAATTGGTCAAGATTATGTCTTGACAGTATGACAAATACAATAAATGTTCGACTTAGATTAGTACAACATAATTTTTTACACCAATTATATATTACACCGCAAAAAATAAATAGATTAAGTTCAAACTTATCTGATCAATGTTTTCAGTGTAATCAAGAAATTGGCACTTTTTTACATTCTACTTGGTCCTGTTCCAAAATTCAACCTTTTTGGATAAATTTAAGAGTTTTATTGGAACAAATTACTGGAACTCAACTTCCACATAACCCTATATTATTTCTATTAGGTGATATTGAAGGGATAAAACCGAAACTTAAATTGAATAAATACCAGAAAGAATTTATAAGAATTGCATTGGCAGTAGCCAAGATGGCTATAGCAGTTACGTGGAAATATCATTCGTATTTAAGTATGGATCGTTGGAATAATGAAATTCTTAGCTGTATTCCACTTGAAAAAATTACTTATAATTTAAGAGATAAATATGATACATTTTTGAATATTTGGCACCCTTATTTACAAAAGATAGGTTGGCATATTTAGGTACTCTGATGATAAAGATATTGGTCCTTTGAGGAAAGTAAAAAATAAATATATTAAATTTATTTTGAATCCTGTGGAGCATGTGGACCTTCCAATATCCAGGCAATCTTTCTTTCTTTCTTTTTTTTTTTCTTTTTCTTTCTTTTAGGTAGGGGTATATATCGGGGGGAGGGGTTAAGAGGAGGGGGGAGGGTAGATATTGTTATCCCATGTAATCAAGCATGAAAACTTAATAAAAATTATATATAAAAAAAAGCAAGCCGGGCAGCATTTGTGGAAAGAGAAATAATTAAATGGGTCCTGAAGAAGGGTCTTGGCCTGAAACGATGACTGTTTATTCTTTTCCATAGATTCTGTCTGACCAACTGAATTCCTCCAGTGTTTCGTGTGTGTTGTTTTGGATTTCCAGCATCTACTGATTTTCTTGTGTTTGCAATTAAATTTGTACTTTTTTGATCCTTGCTGAGTGTTTCCAGTATCATCTGGTTTAATCCGTACACACACCACAAAGCCTTATCCTTGTTTCCTGATGCAGTTTCTATAGTTTCAGTAAAGGTAAAGAAAGGCAGTTCAAAACCTGTTCTGACTGAAGATAGTCCTTGTAGTTCCGCTCTGGGGATCTGTTCCCCACTCCTACTACTTCCCTGTATTATTTCTTATTCAGAGTCAAGTCACTTCTGTATCATGTTTGCCTGGACTTGGGTTGCATGCAGACTCTCAGTTCATTGGATTTATTTCAATGCTATGAACATTCAGGGTCATGGTCTTCAGTTCTGTAACCTTTAGGCTTATCTACTGATGCACTCATAAATTTGCACAGCCCATCCCTTCCTATCACGTTTTGTTGATCATTTCTGTATTAATAGCTTTGTCTCTATCCTTTGCCCCCATGAGTTAACCTCCATCCATAAATGATCTTCATGTGAAGGACATGGCGGACCAATTGAATAATTACTTTGGTTCTGTCTTCACTAAGGAGGACATAAATAATCTTCCAGAAATAGTAGGGGACAGAGGGTCCAGTGAGATGGAGGAACTGAGCGAAATACTTGTTAGTAGGGAAGTGGTGTTAGGTAAATTGAAGGGATTGAAGGCAGATAAATCCCCAGGGCCAAATGGTCTGCATCCTAGAGTGCTTAAGGAAGTAGCCCAAGAAATAGTGGATGCATTAGTGATAATTTTTCAAAACTCGTTAGATTCTGGACTAGTTCCTGAGGATTGGAGGGTGGCTAATGTAACCCCACTTTTTAAAAAAGGAGGGAGAGAGAAACCGGGGAATTATAGACCGGTTAGCCTAACGTCGGTGGTGGGGAAACTGCTGGAGTCAGTTATCAAAGATGTGATAACAGCACATTCGGAAAGCGGTGAAATCATCGGACAAAGTCAGCATGGATTTGTGAAAGGAAAATCATGTCTGACGAATCTCATAGAATTTTTTGAGGATGTAACTAGTAGAGTGGATAGGGGAGAACCAGTGGATGTGGTATATTTGGATTTTCAAAAGGCTTTTGACAAGGTCCCACACAGGAGATTAGAGTGCAAACTTAAAGCACATGGTATTGGGGGTAAGGTATTGATGTGGATGGAGAATTGGTTAGCAGACAGGAAGCAAAGAGTGGGAATAAACGGGACCTTTTCAGAATGGCAGGCGGTGACTAGTGGGGTACCGCAAGGCTCAGTGCTGGGACCCCAGTTGTTTACAATATATATTAATGACTTGGATGAGGGAATTAAATGCAGCATTTCCAAGTCTGCGGATGACACGAAGCTGGGTGGCAGTGTTAGCTGTGAGGAGGATGCTAAGAGGATGCAGAGTGACTTGGATAGGTTGGGTGAGTGGGCAAATTCATGGCAGATGCAATTTAATGTGGATAAATGTGAAGTTATTCACTTTGGTGGCAAAAATAGGAAAACAGATTATTATCTGAATGGTGGCCGATTAGGAAAAGGGGAGGTGCAACGAGACCTGGGTGTCATTATACACCAGTCATTGAAAGTGGGCATGCAGGTACAGCAGGCGGTGAAAAAGGCGAATGGTATGCTGGCATTTATAGCGAGAGGATTCGAGTACAGGAGCAGGGAGGTACTACTCAGTTGTACAAGGCCTTGGTGAGACCACACCTGGAGTATTGTGTGCAGTTTTGGTCCCCTAATCTGAGGAAAGACATCCTTGCCATAGAGGGAGAACAAAGAAGGTTCACCAGATTGATTCCTGGGATGGCAGGACTTTCATATGAAGAAAGACTGGGTGAACTGGGCTTGTACTCGTTGGAATTTAGAAGATTGAGGGGGGATCTGATTGAAATGTATAAAATCCTAAAGGGATTGGACAGGCTAGATGCAGGAAGATTGTTCCCGATGTTGGGGAAGTCCAGAACAAGGGGTCACAGTTTGAGGATAAAGGGGAAGCCTTTTAGGACCGAGATTAGGAAAAACTTCTTCATACAGAGAGTGGTGAATCTGTGGAATTCTCTGCCACAGGAAACAGTTGAGGCCAGTTCACTGGCTATATTTAAGAGGGAGTTAGATATGGCTCTTGTGGCTACGGGGATCAGGGGGTATGGAGGGAAGGCTGGGGCGGGGTTCTGAGTTGGATGATCAGCCATGATCATAATAAATGGCGGCGCAGGCTCGAAGGGCCGAATGGCCTACTCCTGCACCTATTTTCTATGTTTCTATGTTTCTATGAACTATAGGCCCTGCCAAACTCTCATTTCTCCAAAAAAAAAGCAACCTGCTGTAGGAACTCATCGAAGGTTCCGTTATTGTTCAGACCAAACATCAGAATGGGGACTGTGGAATGATTGTTGGTACCAGGCGGGGTATCTCAGAAGCTGCTGATCTCCTGGGATTTTCACGCATATCAGTCTGTAGAGCTTATAGAAAACGGTGTGTAAAACAAAATTTATACAGTGAGTGGCAGTCCTGTGGGCAAGAATGGCTCATTAATGAAAGAGGTCAGAGATGAATAGCCAGACTGGTTCAAGCTGACAGGAAGGCATCAGTAACTCAAATAACCATGCATTACAGCAATGGTGTGCAGAAAAGCACCTCTGAAAACACAACGCGTCGATCCTTGAGGTGGATGGGCTACAGCAGCAGAAGACCACAAACATACATTCAGTGCCCACTTTACTAGATTTAGGAGGTACCTAATAAGGTGGCCACTCAGAGTATAGTCAGAGTAATACAACACAGTAACAGGCCCTTTGGCCCATTGTCCATCCCAACCGAGTTGCCCATCCAGGCTAGTCCCATCTACCTTAAACCTCTCCTGTCCCAGTACCTGTCCAAATGTCTTTTAAATGTTGTTACTGTACCCTCCTCAACCACTTCCTCTGACAACATGTTTGATATAAGCACCATCTGCATGAGTTCCTTTTATATCTTTCTCCTCCCATCTTAAACCCGTGTCCTCTAGTTTTTAACCTCTTCTGGAATACTGTACAAGTTCAAAGTTCAAAGTAAATGTATTACCAAAGTACATATATGTCACCATATACAACCCTCAGATTTATTTTCTTGCAGGCATTCACAGTAAATCCATAACAGAATGATGACCATCATAAAATCAACATAAAACCACACCAAATGGGTGTTCAACCAGTGTGCAAATACAAAAAGAAAGAAATAATAATAAAAAATATAAACAATAAATATCAAGAACATTAGATGAAGAACCCTTGAAAGTGAGTCCATAGGTCACGGGAACATTTCAGTAACACTCAAAACATGCTGGAGGAACTCAGCAGGTCGGGCAGCATTGGTGGAAACAATGAGTCGACGTTTCGGGCCGGAACCCTTCGTCAGGTCACCCGACCTGCTGAGTTCCTCCGGCGTGTTGTGAGTGTTGCTTTGATCCCAGCATCTGCAGATTATTTTGTGGGAACATGTCAGTGATGGGGCAAGTGAAATTGAGTGAAGTTATTCCTTCTGGTTCAAGAGCCTGATGGGTGAGGGATAATAACTGTTCCTGAACCTGGTGCAGTGGATCTTGATGGCAGCAGTGAGAAGAGAGCATGGCCCAGGTGGTAGCAGTTCCTGTTGATGAATGCTGCTTTTCTGCACTAACACTTCTTATTTAAGAAAGGAAGGTAATCAATTGGAAGTTATTTGGAAAAGGTACAGAAGACTAGTACATGGGATGGATTTGCTCCCACGTGAGTTAAGGTTGGATAGGCTAATCTTGTATCTGCAATAACTTAGAAAAATGAGAGAGGACTTGATTGAAACATGACTGCAAATCAAGTTCATTGCTCACCACTATGCTCTCTTGAGCTGTTAGATATGGATAATAATCGCTGACTTTGCTAGTAGCATGACAAAGTCAAGAAGTCAATAAATAAAAGTAAATAAATTAGAAATGAAGAAGATAACATAATAGTAGGAGCAGGAGTGGACAAATTAGCCTTCTGAAATCATGGCCATTCCCCTACCTCCATGCCATTTTCCTGCACAATCCCATTTCCCTTGACTGCCTTAATATCCAGATATATGTCAATTCTTGTTTTAAATGACTGAATGTCTTAGTGCTTAGGCCATAAATATTCACAATATATCAATGGATTGTCTGAAAGGACCAAGTGTACTTTTTTCCAGGTTTGCTTATGAGACTAAACCTGAAATTGCAAATAGGTAAGAGGATGCATAGAGGCATCAAAGGCATTCAGACAAGCCCAGCAAGTGATTAAAAGTGGCAAATGCAATATAATGTGGAAAATGTGAAGTTATCCCTCATGGTGAAAAAGCACCATATTTTGTTTTAAATAGTGAGAGTTGTCGTTGTACAAGGGCACCTGGGGATGTTTGTATCAAGTAACATTAAAAGCAAATGTTCTGGCACAGCAGCAATCAGGAAGACAAACTGTATTTTGGCTTTTATTAGGAAAGGATTTGCATACAGAAGTAAAGCTGACTCACAGTATTTATACAGGGCTTTGATGAGACTCAACCTGTATTTCAGCTTTTGTTTTCTAATCTAACAAAGAATGCATTTACTTGCAACAAAATGAAACTAAGATTCACTGTACTGATTCCAGAGAAAGCAAGGTTATCATAACAAGGACCTATTAAGGACTGTGGAACAATATTCTTTAGAGTCTATTAGGATAAGGGGACTCATTATTGAGGTTGTTTTTGCAGTTCTTGACAGGTTGGGACCGGCCGCTCTTTGGGAGTCTCAGAAAGCATGTATTGTCATTAGAGGGTCCAGACAAGGTTCACGAGGATGATTCCGAGAATGAAGGGGCTAACATATGAAGAGCGTTTGACAGCTTTGGGCACGCACTGTCTGGAATTTAGAAGAATGAGGGTGGGGGGCGGTGGGGGGATCTCATTGAAACCTACCAAATGCTGAAAGAACTAGATAACGTGGATGTGGAGAGGATGTTTCCTATGGTGGGGGTATACAGAACTAGAGGGTACAGCCTTAAAATTGAAGGATGATCATTTAGGACAGAGGTAATGAGGAATTTTTTTAGCCAGAGATTAGTAATTCTGTGGAATGCTCAGCCACAGATTGCAGTGGAGGCCACATTTGTGGGTATATTTAAGGCCAAAGTTGATAGGTCAGGGCATCAAAGGATATGGCGAGAAGGCAGGTGTATGGGGTGGAGTGGGATCCGGGATCAGCCATGATGGAATGGTGGAACAGATTCAATGGGCTGAATGGCCTAATTCTGCTCTTATGTCTTATGAAGGTGGTGAATCTTCAGCATTCACTGCTCTGGAGGCTCAGTCACTGAGTTCATTCCAGAGATTGAGCAATTTCTGAGTATAAGAGAATTGAAGATTATATTGATAGCTCAGGAAAATGGCATTGAGAAAGCAGACTAGCCACGATATTAATGAATGATGGAAAAGCAAGATGGGGTCTGATAGCCCTTTCCTACTCATTTTTCTTCCATTCTTACACTTAATGCATGTGGAAGGAATTGGTATTTTTCTGCTGCCCCTTTGTTGTCAACTTTAGGTAAGTTTTTACTTAAAGAAGATATTTATTCCTGCGTTTACAGGAGACTGCAGGCGCTGAAATCTGAAGCAAAAAATAAATTGCTGCAGGAGCTCAGCAGACTGGGCAGCATCTGCAGAGGATAGTTGAATTTTCAGGTCGAGAGTCTGCATCTGAGCACAATACTCCTGTCTTTATTGCTGTAAGTTATCAGAAATAATCGGTTGCACTGGATGGCATTACTCACCATCAGCAGTATGCAACAGTTTATGACTCTTCAGGCTGCCTTTTGATTTGAATTTCTTTCCACACAGATCACAGAGGTGGGTTTTCTCGGTGCTGTGACGGTTCATGTGGGCTCTCAAGTTGCTCTTACTGCGTGTGGCATAGTCACAAATGGAACACTTGAAGGGCTTCAGTCCTGGAGGTGAAGCAAAATGTCAATATTACTGCACAGGACACATGAAAAAACAACTACACTTATGCATTGATGACAGTTTTGCTGTTTTTTTTAACATCAATTAATTGTTTTCCCTAATTAAATCACTATTTCTACGTATTTCAGCAGACATCTAAAACCTGTAAAGAAAGCAACAATTGCTGCAAATGCCCAACAGATCAGGCAGCATCTGCAGAGAAGAATGGTAACGTTTCAGATTTAGGATAAGAATGAGAGAAAATGTTATTTCAACATGTAGGAAAAGCATGGAGAAGAAGAAAGGCCAAAAGTTTGTGATAGAGTGGAGGGCAAGTAGGATTAAAGCAGACTGAAAAAATCATGAAGCAATTACCATCAACAGATCACTTGCAATACCAGAAGACACAACACACTAGACCATTGCTACATCACCATCAAGAATGCCTACCGTGCTATTCCACGCCCTCACTTCGGGAAGTCTGATCACCTGGCTGTACTTCCACTCCCTGAGTATAGGCAGAGACTGAAGACTGCAGCACCAGTGGTGAGGATCAAGAAGGTATGAACAAGGGAAGCACAGGAGCGCCTACAGGACTGCTTTGAATCGGTGGACTGGTCTGTATTCAGGGATTCATCTTCGAACCTGGATGAGTATACTCCAGATGTTACCGACTTCATTAAATCCTGTGTGGATGAGTGTGTGCCTACAAAGACACTGTACTTTCCTAAACCAAAAGCCGTGGATGAACCAGGAAGTATGTCATCTGCTGAAGGCTAGATCTGTTGCATTCAAGTCTGGCGACCCAGGTCTGTACCAGAAAACCAGGTATGATCTGCATGAGGCTACTTCAAGGGTGAAGAGACAATTTCAAATGCGGTTGGAAGTGGCATCAGATGCACAGCAACTCTGGCAGGGTTTGCAAGACATTACTTCCTACAAAGCGAAACCCGATAGCATGAATGGCAGCGATGCTTCACTACAAGGTGAACTCAACGCCTTCTATGCCCAGTTTGAAAGGGAGAACACAACTACAGCTGTGAAGATCCCTGCTGCACCTGATGATCCTGTGATCTCTGTCTCAGAGGCCGATGTTAGACTGTCTTTAAAGTGAGTGAACCCTCGCAAGGTGGAAGGTCCAGATGGAGTACCTGGTAAGGCTCTGAAAACCTAGCGGGAGTATTCAAGGATATTTTCAACCTCTCACTGCTATAGGTGGAAGTTTCCACTTGCTTCAAAAAGGCAACAATTATACCAATGCCTATGAAGAATAATGTGAGCTGCCTTAATGACTATTAAGCACTCACATCTGCAGTGATGAAACGCTTTGAGAGGTTGGTCATGATTGGACTGAACTCCTGCCTCAGCAAGGACCCATTATAATTAGCCTATCGCCACAATTGGTCAATGGCAGGTGCAATTTCAATGGCTCTCCACATGGCTTTAGAACACTTGGCAACACAAACACTTACGTCAGGATGCTGTTCGTCAACTACAGCTCAGCATTTAATACCATCATTCCCACAATGCTGATTGAGAAGTTGCAGAGCCTGGGCCTCTGTACCTCCCTCTGCAATTGGATCCTCAACTTCCTAACTGGAAAACCACAATCTGTGCAGATTGGTGATTACATAGTCTCCTCGCTGACGATCAACACTGGCGCACCTCAGGGGTGTGTGCTTAACCCACTGCTTTACTCTCTATATACACATATGGCTCGGCATAGCTCAAATACCATACAACCATTGTTGGTAGAATCTCAGGTGGTGACGAGAGGGCGTACAGGAGTGAGATATGCCAACTAGTGGAATGGTGCCACAGCAACAACCTGACACTCAACATCAGTAAGACGAAAGAGCTGATTGTGGACTTCAGGAAGGGTAAGACAAGGAGCACATACCAATCCTCATAGAGGGATAAGAAGAGGAGAGAGTGAGCAGCTTCAAGTTCCTAGGTGTCAAGATCTCTGAGCATCTAACCTGGTCCCAACATATCGGTGTAGTTATGAAGAAGGTAAGACAGCGGCTGTATTTCATTAGGAATTTGAAGAGATTTGGTATGTCAACAAATACACTCAAAAACTTCTACAGATGTACCTTGGAGAGCATTCTGACAGGCTGCATCACTGTCTGATATGGTGGGGGGTGAGGCTACTGCACAGGACCGAAAGAAGCTGCAGAGGTTATAAATGTAGTCAGCTCCATCTTGGGTACTAGCCTACAAAGTACCCAGGACATCTTCAGGGAGCGGTGTCTCAGAAAGGCAGCGTCCATTATTAAGGACCTCCAGCACCAAAGGCATGCCCTTTTCTCACTGTTACCATCAGGTAGGAGATACAGAAGCCTGAAAGCACACACTCAGCGATTCAGGAACAGCTTCATCCCCTCTGCCATCCAATTCCTAAATGGACATTGAAACCTTGGACACTACCTCACTTTTTTTTTCTGTTTTTTGCACCTTTTTAATCTATTCAATATACATATACTGTAATTGATTTACTCATTTATTTATTATTACTATTTTTTTTTTCTTCTATTTTATGTATTGCATTGAACTGCTGCTGCTAAGTTAACAAATTTCATGTCACATGCCGGTGATAATAAACCTGATTCTGATTTTGATTCCAATTAAACCACATAAAATAATTAAAATAATTTTAAAGCTCATATTTATTTCTTTATATTCATTTCTAGCCCAGGAATGTTTGCGGCAAGCCAACATTTATTTACTATGCCTATTTATTCTCTGGAATTGACTTCAAGAGAGAGAATTTGTAGAATGTCTGAGGGATGGCTTTTTTGAACAGCTTGTGTTGAGCCCACTAGGGGATCGGCTGTGCTGGATTGGGTGTTGTGCGATGATCCAGTGTCGTAATGGGGGGCATTTGGAACGGACCCAAATGCAAGACACAGACACTGAAGTACTAGGAACAGGACTTGACTAGAGAACTAGCGCAAGGGACGGGACTGGAAGCAGACAAGGAGTTGGGACAGGAATTGCAGCTTAATGTGAAAAAGACTAAGGAGCTGGTGGTAGACCTGAGGAGAGCTAAGGTACCGGTGACCCCTGTTTCCATTCAGGGAGTCAGTGTGGACATGGTGGAGGATTACAAATACCTGGGGATACGAATTGACAATAAACTGGACTGGTCAAAGAACACTGAGGCTGTCTACAAGAAGGGTCAGAGCCGTCTCTATTTCCTGAGGAGACTGAGGTCCTTTAACATCTGCTGGACGATGCTGAGGATGTTCTACGAGTCTGTGGTGGCCAGTGCTATCATGTTTGCTGTTGTGTGCTGGGGCAGCAGGCTGAGGGTGGCAGACACCAACAGAATCAACAAACTCATTCGTAAGGCCAGTGATGTTGTGGGAATGGAACTGGACTCTCTCACGGTGGTGTCTGAAAAGAGGATGCTGTCTAAGTTGCATGCCATCTTGGTCAATATCTCCCATCCACTACATAATGTACTGGGTGGGCACAGGAGTACATTCAGGCAGAGACTCATTCCACCGAGATGCAACATAGAGCATCATAGGAAGTCATTCCTGCCTGTGGCCATCAAACTTTACAACTCCTCCCTTGGAGGGTCAGACACCCTGAGCCAATAGGCTGGTCCTGGACTTATTTTATAATTTACTGGCATAATTTACATATTACTATTTAAGTATTTATGGTTTTATTACTATTTATTATTTATGGAGCAACTGTAACGAAAACCAATTTCCCCTGGGATTAATAAAGTATGACTATGACTATGACTATGAATACAGACTAGGCTAGGGAAGCAGGACCAGGAAGAGGGACTGGGAACAAGGAGCCTGGGTGTGGACTCCGAGCCAGAGACTGGACAAGGACCCAGAACTTGGGTCTTAACTCGGCTCGGACCCCAAAACTAGGTGAAGACATGATGAGGCTCGAGTTCCTGGAGGACAGGCGAAGACATGACGAGGCTTGGGTTGCTGGAGAACAGGCGAAGACGTGACGAGGCTTGGGTTCTTGGAGGCACAGGTCCTTGGAGGCTCAACGAGGACATGACGGGGCAAGGGTACTTCGAGGCAACTCCTAGGCAGGTCATGGGACTCACCCCTACGGAGGCAAGGACAAGAAGGGACAGACCCAACCGCAGGGTAACGGCAAACGGCCTGGCTTACCCGACAGAGGCAGGACAGGAAGGGAGCTAGGTCCAGGGTGGCTCCAAGACTTGAGGCAGCCGGTAACCTTGGCAGGCTATGGAACAGCCATATCCTGATGACTGCACTAGCCTTCCTCTAGTGGGTTGCCCCAAGGGGAGACTGACAAGCCAACTCAGCAACCACACTCGATCCCAGAGCCACTTATATTACCAGCCCCAAGATGAGCATCAGATGCATATGGTTAAGTCCAACCAAAACCAGGGACAGCCGGAAGACCTGGAGTCCAGAGTCTGCGGACCGGACTATGAACCAGAATGCGGACGTCGGACCGGACTATGAACCGGAATGTGGACGTCGGACCGGACTATGACATCCAGAGGTGATAAGAGGGCTTAAGATTAAGGAACCCTTAGAGAACAGTGATCACAAAATGATCGAGTTCACATTGAAATTTGAGAGGGAAAAAAAATCCAATGTGTTGGTATTTCAGTGGAATAAAGGAAATTACAATGGCATGAGAGGGGACTGGCCAAAGTTGACTGGAAAGGGACATTTGCAGGAAAGACAGCAGAGCAGCGATGGCTGGTGTTTCTGTGAAAAATTAGGGAAGTACAAGACAGATATATTCGAAATAAGAAGAAATTATTAAAGGGAAGAAGGACACTACCGTGGCTGACAAGCAAAGCCAGAGCCAAAGTAATAGCAAAAGAGAGGGCATACAAGACAGCCAAAGCTGGAGGGAAGATAGAGGATTGGGGAACTTTTAAAAACTTACAGAAGGAAACTAAGAAGGTCATTAGGAAGGAAAAGATGAATTATGAGAGGAAGCTGACAACCAATATCAAAGAAGATACTGAAAGCTTTATTAAGTACATAAACGGTAAAAGAGAGTCGAGGGCAAATATAGGACCAATGCAAAATGACACTGGAGATATTGTAATGAGAGATGCAGAGACGGCAGAAGAACTGAATGCGTATTTTGCATCAGTCCTCACAGTGGAAGATGTCTGCAGTATACCGGACATTCAAGAGTGTCAGGAAAGTGAAGTTTGTGCTGTGAACATTACGACTGAAAAGGTGCTCAGGAAGCTTAATGGTCCGAGGGTGGATAAATCTCCTGGACCTGATGGAATACACCGTCGGGTTCTGAAGGAAATAGCTGGAGAGGTTGCAGAGGCATTAACGATGATCTTTCAAGAATCAATAGATTCTGGCATTGTACCAGATGACTGGAAAATTGCAAATGTTACTCCACTATTTAAGAAGAGTGGGAGGCAGCAGAAAGGAAACTATAGACCTGTTAGCCTGACGTCAGTAGTTGGGAAGTTGTTGGAATCGATTGTTAGGGATGAGATTACGGAATACCTGGAGGCACATGACAAGATAGGCCAAAGCCAGCATGGTTTCCTGAAAGGAAAATCCTGCCTGACAAATCTACTACAATTCTTTGAGGAAATTGCAAGCAGGGTAGACAAAGGAGATGTAGTAGATGTGGTGTACTTGGATTTCCAGAAGGCCTTTGACAAGGTGCCACACATGAGGCTGCTTAGCAAGATAAGAGCCCATGGAATTACAGGGAAGTTACTAGCATGGGTGGAGCATTGGCTGGTCGGCAGAAAGCAGAGAGTGGGAATAAAGGGATTCTATTCTGGCTGGCTGCCAGTTATCAGTGGAGTTCTGCAGGGATCGGTGTTGGGACCGCTGCTTTTTACAATTTATGTCAATGATTTGGACTATGGGATTAATGGATTTGTGGCTAAGTTTGTCGATGATACAAAGATAGGTGGAGGAGCGGGTAGTGTTGAGGAAATAGAGAGCCTGCAGAGAGACTTAAGACAGTTTAGGGAAATGGGCAAAGAAGTGGCAAATGAAATAGACAATAGACAATAGGTGCAGGAGTAGGCCATTTGGCCCTTCGAGCCAGCACCACCATTCACTGTGATCATGGCTGAAATACAATGTTGGAAAGTGTATGGTCATGCTTTTTGGTGGAAGAAATAAACAGGCAGACTATCATTTAGATGAGGAGAGAATTCAAAATGCAGAGACGCAAAGGAACTTGGGAGTCCTTGTGCAGGATACCCTAAAGGTTAACTTCCAGGTTGAGTCAGTGGTGAAGAAGGCAAATGCAATGTTGGCATTCATTTCTAGAGCTATAGAATCTAAGAACAGGGATGTGATGTTGAGGCTGTACAAGGCACTTGTGAGCCCACACTTGGGGCTCCTTATTTTAGAAAGGATATACTGACATTGGAGGGGGTTCAGAGAAGATTCATGAGAATGATTCGAAGAATGAAAGAGATACCATATGAGGAATGTCTGGCAGCTCTTGGGCTGTATTCCCTGGAATTCAGGAGAATGAGGGGGGATCTCATAGAAACATTCAGAATGTTAAAAGGCCTGAACAGATTAGATATGGCAAAGTTATTTCCATGGTAGGGGATTCTACGACCAGAGTGCATGACCAGGTTGAAGGACGTCCTTTTGGAACTGAGATGCGGAGAAATCACTTTTGTCAGAGGGTGGTAAATCTGTGGAATTTGTTGTCACTATTCGCTGTGGAGGCCAAGTCATTGGGTGTATTTAAGGCAGAGATAGATAGGTTCTTGATTAGCCAAGGCATCAAAGGGTATGGGGTAAAAGCAGGGGAGTGGGGAAGACTGGAAGAATTGGATCAACCCATGATTGAATGGCTGGCAGACTTGATGGGCTGAATGGCCTACTTCTGATCCTATATCTTATGGTCTTATGGAATGAAATAATGAGCCACCTTCTTGAACAATGTTGTATTGTTATGTGGGACAGAGTGCCTGGCAATGTTATTTTGAATTTTTATAGAACACTGGAATACATAAGCCAATCTGAACTTGAGGTGGAGTGTAATGGCACTGGACTGGGGCAGGAAAAATTACTAGAAAGCTTCTGGGAATGAGGAAGTTCAAATTTGTAGATAAATTACTTAATCGACTTTCTTAAGTGACCAAAGTCAGTGTGAACTGGTAATAACACGTCCTCCACACAATGGCGCCTTAAGGATATATGCTTAGCCAATGGCTCTATTCTCTCTGTAACACCTTGGGAAAGGTTTCACTGCTCATGTATTGGTCTTTCTGTAGAAGCACTGCTAATGTAATGGTTGTTCTGTAGCAACAGTGCTTGGGTTATGGCTGGAGATAATGGGGGCTTTGGAATGTGCACTGCCAATGAAGGGAGTGTTTTTTTCTTGTTGTGTGCCTGAGACCAAGGTGATCTGAGTCTTTTGCTTGGTGGAAGATGGAGAGAGAAGATACCAGAAAGGAGAGGTCATAGACACCAAAAAGAAGTGGACTTGAAGTGGGGCCAGGAGTCAATGAAGCCTGGGGAAATCGATGGAGGACCAGCGGAAAGGAAACTGTGAGCTCCAACTTGTGCACATTAGACTATTTCATTAAAATGGGCCCTTTTCTTTTTGTTTTACTTTACTAACCCTTTAGTCAAATTAAGAATTATAATTGCATAAGGGGTACTGTCTGTTATTTCGTGGTATTGATTTGTAACAGGGGAACATCTCATGCAGCATTCACACAAACAGGAGGCTTTGCACCTCCATCTCATATGTTTTTGATGGGTCCAGAGATTGTCTTCCCTAGACTTACGCAGCCGACAGAATCTGAGGGTTATATCTCCACACTCATAACAGTATGGCAAACTTCAGTTAAAACACCATTTATCAATTCACTAATGTCAGCGGTGGAACAGGTGATCAGCTTCACATTACTGGGTGTCAACATCTCAGACAACCTATCCTGGGCTCAATACATTAATGCAACCACAAAGAAGGGACAGCAGCAGCTCTACTTTGTTAGGAGTTTGAGAAGGTTCAGCATGTTATCAAAGAATCAAGTAAATTTCTATAAATATATCCAGGAGATATCATGATATCAAATTACCATAAGAATTAACAAAGTAGTAAAATTCTAAACAAGCAACAATATGACCCTCCAAAAATAAAAGTCTTAATAATTTTTCCAATTCTTCTTATGTTCTATTGATGTTAACTGTGTAGACCAGTTCTGGTTAAATGGAAGTTAAGAACTTGTTGAATAATATGCCAGCAATAGGTTGTGTCTGGAGTGAGGGGATGGGGCCAGAGGTGGAAACATACCAAATTAAGTTACGGTTACCTATGCACTTGTTCATACCTTCGTGGGCCCAAATATGGCGCTGTAGGTCAGTGCCATTCTTCCGAAAATAGCAGTCACAGTAAGGACATTTTACTGCTCGTTTTCCAATCAATCCTTTAAGTTGTACCCGTTTTCCCAGAATTTCAGAGATGGTGCTCATGGGAACTTCTGCAGATAGATGTTGAAAAGGTTTAAATCAGAGTGACTTTATAACTTGTGCATCAATAGTTGCTGTTAAAATGAAAGTGTGAGACCATGAGCAGGTATGTAGAAAAATGGTGAGATTCACTGGTTGAAGGATTACAGAATAATGATGATAAGTACACACTCTTATTTACATTTCAAACAGCAGGAATCAAGAAAATCTATACCATCAGAGGAAATTATCAAATTGAGAGTTGGAGGTGTATTTTACATTAACATATTACACTGTACATGGAACGTGTTGGAAAATATATTTAAAATTAAGCACATCAGAAAGATCATGTGCACTCTAGAAAAATAAATTCGTCCTTGGATTGACAGCAAATAAATGAGCAATTTGTGCATTGTATTCAACGTTCTAATGGTGGTTTTAGTGCTTTTGCTTCAATAACAAGTTTCTTTTCCTTTCAAGGATATTGGACTTTAAATTAAAGTATTATCAGAATTCTTGATTGGAGTCAACATTGTAACACCAAGGATATAGAAATTCAAATGTCGACTATTATTCTTGCACTTCATTGCCAGGTATTCCCTTGGTCTTGGTGATGGTGAAAGTGTGGATGGGATTACTAGCTGTGGGGAAGTGTGATCAACAGGCAAGACACAGGACAAAACATCTGTGTGTGGGTCAGGGGAGAATGGAGAGAATTGTTGGGAAACATTGGTTACATCATCTGAATGAGTGAAATACCATCACAGTCACTTCTGTCAATAGCCAACTGTGGAAAATCAACAGCTCTTAATTTCTTTTAATATGAGATCTATTCTCAGTGCATTATATTAGCAACACATGTCACCCAAAAATGAGGGCATTTGCTAATGCTATTTTATGGGATCTCTGATACACATGACATCTTTCACATAAAAGGACAAAAGTAGCAGGCTCAAAGAAATGCTACCACCATGAGTTGACTCCAAGTTGCACCATTCTGCTGTATTTTCTGACTAGGGTATACAATATCTTGTTGATTGCTGGGCTTAAACACTGGAACTGTATCATTACTGTGGGATTATCATCACTATTGCAACATTTTAAATAGGTGATTCAT
This sequence comes from Mobula birostris, assembly GCF_030028105.1. Taxonomy (NCBI): domain Eukaryota; kingdom Metazoa; phylum Chordata; class Chondrichthyes; order Myliobatiformes; family Myliobatidae; genus Mobula; species Mobula birostris. Next base: position 104,747,025 of record NC_092370.1, on the reverse strand, counting down.
CTTTGGCGGGCTCTCTAGAAAAGACCAATAAACTTAGGCTTCCAAGCACACACCACATATTGTAGTCACTTAGTGGAGGATTTCCCACCAGGAGAAGAGTTAATCAAGTGCTTCACAGGAGTTGATCACTTCACTTTATTCATTCATCAAAAAATATATTAGCATGGGATGACTTCTTGGATGAATACTGTCCAAATCCACAAGTCCCTGGAACGCCTGTAACATTATGTTCAGGTGGGAATTCTATAGTGATGAAGCTTAGGTTTTCTCTCGATAATTTGAATTTAAATTCCATTTTTTTCTTCTCAACACCTAGAGCAGTTATTTACGTCCATCAAAGCACTCGAGTTCCTAAAAACAAATATGATACTCCAACCAACTGTATCTGATTCCATGGGTTTATTCAAGATCAACAAAGTATATCACACAAAATGCTGGAGGAACTCAGCAGGTCAGGCAGCATCTATAGAAAAGAGAAGGGCCTCAGGCTGAAGTGTCGACTATACTCTTTTTAATAGATGCTGCCTGGCTTGCTGAGTTCCTCCAGCATTTTGTGTGTTGCTTGGATTTTCAGCATCTGCAGATTTTCTCTTGTTTGTCAACAAAGTATACGCCTTCTTTACTAAAAGATTCTCATTTATGGACTTAACATTGGAAATGATGAATAGAAGCTTCCACTCCATGAACAAGCTTAGCTAGTCATAGAGATATTGAGACATGAAGTATAGAAACTGGATCTTTGACCTTTCCAAGTTGTTTCTGATCCTCAGGTACTTTGTCTGTATGAGAGTACTTGCCTCCATGATCCACTCAGACAATGTCTTCCAAATGCACTTTCAGTGAAATAAATTCTTGCTAAGATCACTTCTAAAGTTCTTATAATCTTACCCTAGATCTAGGGCTGACTTTAGAGTCCTCTACTATGAAAAAAGCTTTCTACTATGTATCCTATCAATGCCATTCATAATTTTGTGATCTTCACTACCCCCTCATCAGACCCTGTAAAACTAAACCAGCCTACCCTGTTTCTCTGAACAATTTAAACATACCAACTCAGAAAACATACATTTTCCATACATCCTCGCCACTTCAATTATATCCTTCCCACAGTGTGGCTACTAGAACCTTACACAATAGTTGAGTGTAGCCAAATCAACATTTTCTATAGGTGTACTATGATTGCCACGCCCTTACATTTGAAGCCCCAGTACTGAAGGCAAGTATCCTCACTACATTTGCTGTTTGTGTAGCTGCCTTTGGGAATCTTTGTCAACATATGCAATACAGCCATTTTGTACTTGATTTTTTTTAGCACTAAGTAGGGTAGGACACGTAATAGGAATTTTAGCACTAAATACCTATTCTTCATGTACACATTGTGTTACTTAACTTTCATACTTGGCAAATATTCAATAACTTACTTCAATTCTAGGAACAACCTTCCCTTTCACTCAGTGACAAGACAGAACGGGGTGTAATAACTCACCTGGGTGATATGTGGTGATGTGGCACTTGATTAGTCGATCATCCGTAAAGGATTTCTCACAGACGGGACAATTGTATGTTTTCTTATCCTGAATAGGTACATTGCAAAGTAGAAAGAGCAAGTTGTCAAAATAACCATGTTTTCTTTTGACTTATTTTTTAACTGTATATTTGCTAGAGCATTTTAACACTTACACCTTGCTTTTTATACGCAATCTTGTATAAACTACAATTTGCCAGCATTTCACCTTTGAGTCTCAGTCCAGTCCTCACTCACTGCAATGTTGGACTCTCACTTCCACTGTTCTTAAATGTCATTTGTGTGTGCAGTTACATTACCAAATCGCATGGTGCTTGCTTATGTCATTTCATCGGAAGCTGGATCAAAAAGTCATGACTGCTGACCTTTAAGTTAACATTTTAAAGAGGAGCAAATTACATAACCAGTCAGCATTTATGTACAAGTTAAAGTGCCCTGGAAGGAGGAGCAATGCTTTAGCAACAGATTTTTCTAGGATTACCTCTATATGCTGTCATTTTCTGCACAGATGTCACCGGAAAAGATGCTGGTGTGCTTAACACTTATATTATAACTACTGAGGTGATCATCATTGTTTAACTTGTAGCAACTTACAACCAGTTATGCAAGGGAATCAATTAAGTCAAAGAACTGGGGATGGGAAAAATCTCATCTCCAGTCCCATTTCAGAGGAACAATTTTACCCTCCCTTGAGTCCAAACCCACCATTTTTGAGCAGCCCCGCCTTAGTTTTATTACATCATTACTTTTACGGCTAAAACACAATCTTCTCAGTTGTCAGAGCAGGAATAACTTGATGATTGGAAGGTCTTCCTGTGGTTTGGAAATACGCAGGTAATGTTTCACTGAGGGAAAATGTCTGCAAAAGCACCTTTAATATCTTTAATAATGTAAATTTTGCTAAGTTATCATTTATTCTGGATCCCCTGAAGGATGTTAGACCAATTTTGCACACCAAATAAATGAGTGAAATTCATTTTCTAAGCAAATATGCCCACGGTGGTGGTTTGCCAGATTGTGCTTTTCTGTATCATATATATGAATTTCATGATGTGGATATCTCTCACACAACAGAACATGGTCACCCCCATTTGAAATAAAGGCCTTTCCTTCCTCAAGGGATCTGTAAAAGGCCTCGGTGAAATAATGCATTCTGTGCGCATATCAAGAGCATGAGCATAGCCAGAGAAAATGTGAATCCCTCACATACCAAAGGGATAATCTACTTATGAAGCCAGGAGATGTGGGTGAAGTCCTGATTGAATGTTTCTCATCTGTATTCATCAAAGACAAGGATGTGGAAGAGCAAGTTCAGGGAAGAGAATGTGGATAATCTGGAGCAGATCGGCATTACTGATTTCATAAGGGTTAATATATCTTCTCTATAGAGGTTTGAATCAAGAGACATTTAATCAAGATGGTGTCGGTGAAAAGCAGTGAGAATTTACAGGCATCATACATAACATTGAAGTATACTTCTTCTGAATTACTCTCATGGCAAGCTGCAGCCTGTAAATTCCCTTAAGTATCACATTTCCAAGCCGTCCTAATGGACGAGCGATTGCGCAATCTTCTGAAGGACTTGGCAGTCTTAACTCCCAAGAGTGCAGGTACAACACCTTTGAACGGATGAAGGTACATCACCATGGCCGTAAGAGAGGGAGGAGGGGATGGCTCAAGCCAGACTAAAATGCTGGGGTATGAAACTTCCTCTACCTGGTATCTTGTTAGCAAATGTACACCCTGGAGAACAAGATTGAGAAGTTAACAGTAAGATTATTGTATCGAATGGAAATGAGGGATTGCTACATTCTGTATTTCACAGAAACATGATTAACGCAAGCCACGCCAAATTCAGCAATCAGACCTGGGAGCTTCTCAGTAAACAGGATAAACCAGACTGCCGATTCAGTGAAGGCAAAAGGTAAGGTCAGTGATTCTTCATGATAAATCCTTTGTGGTGCCCGAATACAGCAGTCTTATCTTACTCTTGTTGACCTTGAGCAAAAGAGTTCTCTCTCATGATCCTGACCTAAGTTTACATACCATCTAAGACAAATATTAAGCAAGCACTCGAGGTACTGAGTGCCGCCATCAGCCTATCCCGGCACCTTTCAAATTATTGTCAGTAACTTCAATCAGGTTTGTTTGAAGAAATCATCAACATACCACCTGCAGCACTAGGGGTCCCAATACATTCGAGCACTGCTATAGTACCATATGCAATGCACACTGTTTGATCCCTAGACTGTATTTTGGCAAATCTGATCATTTGGATCGTCTGGCTGAACTTCTCCTACATGCTGTATGCATGAAGAAAGATTGAATGAAGAAAAGAACAGTACTCCTGGGAATTCCTGGGGAGTTAGAGGCCAAAGAGCAATGCTCCAGGAGTAAGGGCAACAAAGGGGTGGTCGTGGGAGGCAGAGGAACGGTTATGGGATTGTTTCAAATCGCTGGATCAGAGGATCTGAACAAATACACCATGTTTGTCACAGACTTTATAAAAACAGTTGAGATGAGTGTGTCCCCAGAAAATAATTCACAGTCTACCCCAATCAGAAACCCTAGATGAATCATGAGATCCACAATCTGCAGAGCACTAGATTAGTGGCATTCAGTTTTGGTGCTCATGTAAAATACCTGAGGTTCAGTTATGATATCCGGAGAGCCATCTCACATGAGAAGTAGCAATTCTGGACTAAAAGTGAATGACTAAAGGATGCTTGAGAGCTGTGGCAGGACATGGATGCACTCACCTTCTACAAAGTGAAACCAAGCAACATAGATGACAACAAGGATTCGCTCCAAGATGAGCTCAGTGCCTCTACTGTCACTAGTGATGAATCAGCAAAAGGGAGGGAGATTGAAAACCTGTCTGAGTGGTGCCATAACAACCACTTACTCAATGTCAGTAAGACCAAGGAGCTGGTTATTGACTTCAGGAGGGGGAAATTGGAGATCAATGAGCCAGTCCTCATCAGGGAATCAGAAATGGAGAGCGTCAGCAACTTTAAATTCCTTGGTGTCATCATTTCAGAGGATGTGTACTGAGTCCAGCGCTTAAGTTAGAGGCAGCACCTCTACCTTCTTAGAAGTTTTAGAAGTTTGTGAAAATTTAGTATGTCAAATTTCTACAGATGTTTGGTGGAGAGTATATTGACTGATTGCATCACACCCTGGTATGGAAACACCAGTGCCCTTGAATAAAAAATCCTACAAAAAGTATTGGATATGGCCCAGTCCATCACCCGTAAACCGCATCCCATCACTGAACATATCGACATGGAGCGCTGCCACAGGAAAGTAACATCTATCATCAATGGTTACCATGATCCATGCCATGCTTTCTTCTTGCTGCTTCCATAAGGAAGAAGGTACAGGAGACTCAGGATCCACACCGCCAGGTTCAGGAACTGTTATTACCCCTCACCCATCAGACTTCTGAACCAGAGGGGATAACTCCACCCACCCCATCACTGAACTGCTTCCACAACCTATGGACTGACTTTCAAGGATTGTTTACAGTGGCACATTGTACTTTGATAATAAACTTACTTTGAACTTTGAAATCTATAAGGCAAGATGACATCTATCCCATGCTGCTCTGTGAAACAAGGGAGGGTGCTCGGGCCATAAAAGCAATTTTTCCATTTACAGGTGAGGAGACAGAGAACTGGAAAGTAGCTAATGCTTTTCCTTTGTGCTTTCCAGACTAACTTCTCACTGTATCCTGGCATAAGTTTAAGGAGGAGATCAAGAAGAAAACTGGTAACTACACAATGGTGGTCTCTATCTCTGTGATAAGGAAATTTTTGGGATAAATCCTAACAGATAGAATTTATGTACATTTGGAAAGGAAGAGGTTGTCAAGCTGGCCTTTGTGTGAGGGAAATATTAGAATCAGAATCAGGTTTATTATCACCGGCATATGTTGTTAAATTTGTTAACTTAGCAGCAACAGTTCAATGTAATACATAATATAGAAGAAGGAAAAGAAAATAATAAATAAATAAGTAAATCAATTGCAGTATACGTATATTGAATAGATTAAATGTTCCGGATGGCTCTTGACGTGTGTTGGCAACAGCACATGACGAACATCGAGCTCTATAACGACCAACCGATGCTCACCACTAAAATTGAGGCGAAAAGACTGCAACTACTGGGGCACTGTCTAGGCCACCCCGAGCTACCTGACAGCCTAGTCATCATATGGGAGCCCAAGCATGGGAGGATGAACCCTCGGCGCCCTCCCAAGACTATGGTCAACATACTGAACACACTGATGAGGGAGAGGGAGAAGTGGAGAGTCCATCATCGTGCCCGACGCCGGCCCCCTAGGCCTGAGTTGATGTAGTGGTAGTAGTAGAATAGATTAAAAATCCTACAAAAAACAGAAATATATATTAAAAAAGTGAGGTAGTGTTCACGGGTTCAATGTCCATTTAGGAATTGGATGGCAGAGGGGAAGAAGATGTCCCTGAATCGCTGAGTGTGTGTCTTCAGGCTTCTGTACCTCCTGCCTGATGGTAACACTTAGAATAGGGCATGCCTTTGGTGCTGGAGGTCCTTAACGATGGATGCTGCCTTTCTGAGACATCGCTCCTTGAAGATGTCCTGGGTACTTTGTAGACTAGTACCCAAGATGGAGCTGACTAAATTTACAACCCTCTGCAGCTTCTTTCGGTCCTGTACAATAGCCCCTCCATACCAGACAGTGACGGAGCCTGTCAGAATGTTCTCCACGGTACATCTATAGAAGTTTTTGAGTGTATTTGCTGACATACCAAATCTCTTCAAACTCCAAATGAAGTATAGATGCTGTCTTGCCTTCTTTATAACTACATCACTATGTTGGGACACCCAGGAACTTGAAACTGCTCACTCTCTCCAATTCTGATCACTCTATGAGGATTGGTATGTTTTCCTTCATCTTACCCTTCCTGAAGTCCACAATTAGGTCTTTGGTCTTACTGACGTTGAGTGCCAGGTTGTTGTTGTGACACCACTCCACTGGTTGGCATATCTCGCTCCTGTATTGCCTCTTGTTTCCATCTGAGATTCTACCAACAATGGCTGTATCATCAGCAAATTTATGGATGGTATTTGAGCTATGCCTAGTCCCACAGTCATGGGTATAGACAGAGTAGAGCAATGGGCTAAGCACACACCCTTGAGGTGCACCAGTGTTGATCATCAGTGAGGAGGATATGTTATCACCAATCCACACGGATTGTGGTCTTCTAGTTAGGAAGTCGAGGATCCAATTGTAGAGGGAGGTACAGAGGCCCAGATTCTGTAACTTCTTTTAGGACTGTGGTTCTCACTAACTTAACTGATTTTTCTTCGAGAAGGTAACTAAGAAAATTGCAGGTGGTGTCAATCAGACTGAAAGGGACTTACCCCACATGGTATAAGAACTAGAAATAGGAGCAGGAGTCAGACATCTGGCCTATCAAGCCTGCTTAACATTCAAAAAGACATGGCTAATCTAGACGTGGACTCAGCTCCAGTTCCCTGCCTTTTCCCCCATAATCCTTAATTCCCCTGCTTTGAACTGTCTCTTAACTATATTTAATGAGGTAGCCCCTAATGCTCTCCAGTATGCCTGAGAATGACAAGGAAGGTCTTGGTACTGTGGATAGCAAGGAAGGTCTTGATGCTGTGGATAACAAGGAAGGTCTTGATGCTGTGGATAGCAAGGAAGGTCTTGATGCTGTGGATAACAAGGAAGGTTGCCTTAAGCCAGGGACGGCAAAGCTTTTTGATTGTGTGTGCCCAAACTGTCAATAACCTTTTAAACAAATTCTCTCACTTGCCATGTTATTTCTGAGTAAAGATTATCCTTAGTGAATTAGTAACAATAATTATGGGCTTTTGTTTTAAAAGAAAAAGGATGAATCCTGCTGCTATTTATTTATACTTTATACTTTATCGTCGCCAAACAATTGGTACTAGAACATACAATCATCACAGCGATATTTGATTCTGCGCTTCCCACTCCCTGGATTACAAATATTAAATATTAAAAATAGTAAAAATTAGTAAATATTAAAAATTTAAATTATAAGTCATAAATAGAAAATAGAAAATGGAAAGTAAGGTAGTGTAAAAAACCGAGAGGCAGGTCCAGATATTTGGAGGGTACGGCCCAGATCCGGGTTAGGATCCGTTCAGCAGTCTTACCACAGTTGGAAAGAAGCTGTTCCCAAATCTGGCTGTACGAGTCTTCAAGCTCCTGAGCCTTCTCCCAGAGGGAAGAGGGACGAAAAGTAATTGTAATCATTGTAATATTTGTAATCATTTTACTGTTAACAGAAGTAAAACAGATTAAAAAAATGAAGCATTTTAGAAAACCCATTCAAAAATTAATATAATTAAAAATATATAATTGAGAAGCTATCATTTCAAAATAGCATTGTTATTGTAATGGTTTACCATCTAAATGGCCATTCTTGTGAGTTTGCCAGTGTTTAGTGGCTTTAGCTCATTAGGCTTAGCTGGGATCAGGTTTGGGCAACATTAGGTATTTGGTAGGTTTCTCTCTTTCTGTTCATATTTGTTAATTCCTCACCTCTAAGAGCATAGTAGTTTAGTGAGGATGACTCCAGGAACAGTGCCTTGTACTGTGTGTGGGATGTGGGAAATCTGGGAGACTGGAGGTCTCCCAGATAAACACACCTGCATCAGGTGAACCGAGCTGCAGCTTCTGAGAGAACATATTAAGGAATTGGAGCTGCAGCTCAGTGACCTTCACCACAATGAGGAGGCAATAGACAGGAGCTGGAGGGAGGTAGTCACCCCTAGATTACAGGACAGGTAACTGGGTGACTGTCAGGAGAAGGAGGGGAAATGCACAGCCAGTGCAGAAAACACCTGTGGCCGTTCCCCTCAATAATAAGTTTACAACTTTAGATACTATTGATGGGGATGACCTACCAGAGAAAGCCACAGTAACTGGGTCTCTGGCACTGAATATGGTGCTGTGGCTCAGAAGAGCAGAAAGGTGAAGAGGACTCCAGTGTTAATAGGAGATTCTTTAGTCAGAGGAACAGAGATGAGGCTCTGAGGGTGTGACAGAGACACCTGACTGGTATGTTACCTCCCTGGTGCTAGGATCAGGAATCTCAGATTGGGTCCAAGGCATTTTCAAGGGTGAAGGTGTGCAGCCAGAAGTCTTGGTGCATATTGGCACCAATGACATAGGTAGACAAGGTGAAGAGGTCTTGAAGGAAGATTTTAGGGAGCTTGGTAGAAAGCTGAGAAACAGGACCTCCAGGGTGGTAATCTCTAGATTGCGGCCTGTGCCACATGTCAATGAGGGTAAGAATAGGATGATTTGGCAGGTGAATGCGTGGCTAAGTAACTTGTGCAGGGGGCAGGGATTCTCTGGATCACTGGGATCTCCTCTGGGGAAGGTACAACCTGTGCAAAAGGGATGGGTTGCACCTGAACCAGAGGGGGTCTAATATCCTCGACCAGATCCAGATGGTGTATACCCCATTGAGGGGGTCTAATATTCTCGACCAGATGGTGTATATCCAATTGAGGGGGTCTAATATCCTCGACCAGATCCAGATAGTGTATACCTCATTGAAAGAGGTGGCTGAAGATATTGCAGAGGCATTAGTAATGATCTTTTAAGAATCACTAGTTTCTGGAATGGTTCCCAAAGACTGGAAGATTGCAGATGTCACTCCATTCTTCAAGAAGGAAGAGAGGTAGAAGAAAGATAACTCGTCTCACTTAGTCTCACCTCAGTGGTTGGGAAGATGTTGAGTCAATTATTAAAGATGACGTCTCCGGGCACTTAGATGGAAAATCTTACATGACAAATCTGTTGGAATTCTTTGAAGAAATAATAAGCGTCTATTCAATACGTGTATTGAATAGATTAAAAATTGTGCAAAAAACAGAAATACTACATATTAAAAAAAAAGTGAGGTAGTGTCCAAGGATTCAATGTCCATTTAGGAATCGGATGGCAGAGGAGAAGAAGCTGTTCCTGAATCGCTAAGTGTGTGCCTTCAGGCTTCTGTACCTCCTACCTGATGGTAAAAATGAGAAAAGAGCATGCCTTGGGTGCTGGAGTTCCTTAATAATGGATGCTGCCTTTCTGAGACATTGCTCCTTGAAGAAGTCCTGGGTACTTGGTAGGCTAGTACCCAAGATGGAGCCAACTAAATTTACAACCCTCTGCAGCTTCTTTATGTATGTTTATGTACCATATCATTCTGATTCTATGTGAAAAGTGAATAAAAACATCAGTCTTCCTTCAGAAGCAGTGCATTAAGAACAATCAACACATTGTTAATATTGTGCTGCATCAGTTAATTCATGAAAGTGTTGCAGTCGACATAGACCCCAGTGTTTCAAAATACTTTTAGGCATGTGATTGAACGGATTGATGTAAATCAGAAAATAAGACTTCAATTTATAACAGGCTGTATGATATTTAAACACTACAATCTTTATTCTCCAATTTTTGACCTTGCTCAAATATAATAAGGCCTCATTTGTTCCTTAATCATAATTAAGTTTATTTGAAATGCAGATTGGAAGGGTTCAGACATGCACTGGAAATAACTCTCTCATAATCATTGTCTATAAATGATGCCTGCATGAGTGCATATCTGTACGTGTGTTTGTGCATAACGTGGCCTTCCTGAAGTGACCGCATTGGTTCTCGTTCAGATGTATTAGGTTCACTGTCTATTTGTAATACTCATTTCAGAAGAGCAACACTATTTGATTTCTACTGGTGTTAACATCCACTTCTACAAGCAGAGAATACCTTGTTACTGATATAGGTACAACCAAGTCCTGCTGCAAAGACAAAATGTCACTATATTGCATCCAATAAGTAGCGGGTACCTGACAGTGCTTTGCACTCAAAATGCTCAGCAAGTGATACTTTCATAACCATCTCAAGTGAGTGGGCTATGACTAGCTATATTCAGTATATTATAAGATCAGAAAGGGAATGTTTTCCAGTGTTAATCTTCATTCACATCTCTTTAATCAAGGAATCCGTCCATGCGGCAAATTCTAGACAACAACGAAGCCTGTGCTGAAAATCAGCAAGTAACATTGCACTAGGTAGGACCATCACAGACAAGAGAATCTAACCATCTACTGTGACATTTTACAGAGTTACCATAGCAGAGTCCTCCACTATTAACTGCCAATGGGGGGGGAGGGGTCTGTTAAACACATAAATAGGAGGGAGGAGATGGGGGGGGAGGGGTCTGTTAAACACATAAATAGGAGGGAGGAGAAGATGGTGGTGCGACGCAGCGCACGCGGCCGTTCCGAATGATATCGTATGTGTTAACTAGGATGCCGTGCACAATACTGATTTGATGGAGACAGCCGTGAGGAGGACAGAGGAACACCTGGAGAAACTTCTGAAATGCCTGCTTCGCTGCCGCTGCTACTGTGCAATCAAGAATCTCCAGAGGGGAAGGCCCCAAATCCTCGGCTTTGCCTATTGCCTGTTGCTGGAGCCAGGGTCGAAGCGCTCGGCAGAGATGGTGCTCGGTGCTTGGTGTCGGAGAGCTGGTCGGAGGCTCGGAGTTTTCGGACAGACTCGGAGTCGGACTGTGGTCGGATGCTTCCAGGATGCTGCATCAGCAAGTTTGCGGTGCTGGAGGTTCACCGTCTGTGTGAGATGATGGGACTTTCGAGAGACTTTGAGACTTTTTACCATGCCCATGGTCTGTTCTTTATCAAATTATGGTATTGCTTTGCACTGTTGTAACTATATGTTATAATTATGTGGTTTTTGTCAGTTTTTCAGTCGGTTTGTCATGTGCTTCTGTGATATCATTCTGGAGAAACATCGTATCATTTCTTAATGCATGCATCACTAAATGATGATAAAAGAGGACTGCGTGTCCTCATAATCTAATCTAATGTAAATAGTGAGAGTACAAGAGTACAAGAGCAGCTAGTCATTGAGAGCATTCAGCACAGTGCCAAAACAAAAAATGTCTCAAGATACAAGTTTGGAGCATGATGGAATACTCCTTACTTCTCTGATACTTCAGCTCTAATAACACCCAAGAGCCACCTACAATAAAGCAGTCCGATGGCTGGCACAATGTACATCAGCATCAGTGTGTGTCAAGAGGAGGGGGAGATTAAGCAATATGAAATGAACACTTTGGGTCTAAGCAAAGGAATATATACAAAGAAACAGGAGAAGAAGCAGGCTATCTGCCCCCTTAAGCCTGCTGTGCTATTCTGTTACTATTACTGCTCCCTGTTACTATTGATGGTGAGGACGTGGATGTGGTGAGGACCTGGGCATGCACCTGGATGACAGACTTGAGTGGAGGACCAACACAGAGGCTGTGTACAAGAAGGGCCTGAGTCACCTCTATTCCTGAGGAGACTGAGATCCTTTGGAGTAAGTAGGCCTGTCCTTCACATGTTCTACCAGTTTGTTGTCACCAGTACAATCTTCTGTACAGTGGTGTGATGGGGCAATGGCATCAACACGTGTGATGCCAACAGGCTCAATAAACTGATTAGAAAGGCTGGCTCTGTTATAGGAGTCAAACTGGACACACTGGAGGTTGTGGTAGAACAAAGGACAATAGACAATAGGTGCAGGAGTAGGCCATTCGGCCCTTTGAGCCAGCATCGCCATTCACTGTGATCATGGCTGATCATTCACAATCAGTATCCCGTTGCTGCCTTCTCCCCATATCCCTTGACTCCACTATCTTTAAGAGCTCCATCTAACTCTTTCTTGAAAGCATCCAGAGAATCGGCCTCCACTGCCTTCTGAGGCAGAGCATTTCACAGATCCACAGCTCTCTGGTTGAAAAAGTTTTTCCTTAACTCCATTCTAAATGGCCTACCCCTTATTCTTAAACTGTGGCCTCTGGTTCTGGACTCCCCCAACATCAGGAACATGTTTCCTGCTTCTAGCGTGTCCAATCCCTTAATAATCTTATATGTTTCAATCAGATCCCCTCTCATCCTTCTAAATTCCAGTGTATACAAGCCCAGTTGCTCCAATCTTTCAACATACGACAGTCCCCTCATCCCGGGAATTAACCTTGTGAACCTACACTGCACTCCCTCAATAGCAAGAATGTCCTTCCTTAAACTTGGAGACCAAAACTACAGACAATACTCCAGGTGTGGTCTCACCAGGGCCCTGTACAACTGCAGAAGAACCTCTTTGCTTCTATACTCAACTCCCCTTGTTACGAAGGCCAACATGCTTTCTTCACTGCCTGCTGTACCTGCAGGCTAACTTTCAGTGACCGATGAACAAGGACACCTAAATCTCATTGTACTTCCCCTTTTCCTAACTTGACACCATTCAGATAGTAATCTGCCTTCCTGTTCTTGCCACTAAGGCGGATAACCTCACATTTATCCATATTAAACTACATCAGCCATCTATCTGCCCACTCACTCAACCTGTCCAAGTCACCCTGCATTCTCATAACATCCTCCTCACATTTCACACTGCCAGCCAGCTTTGTGTCATCTGCAAATTTACTAATGTTACTTTTAATCCCTTCATCTAAATCATTAATGTATGTTGTAAATAGCTGCGGTCCCAGCACCGAGCCTTGCGGTACCCCACTAGTCACTGCCTGCCACCTGCCATTCAGAAAGGGACCCATTAATCCCTACTCTTTGTTTCCTGTCTGCCAACCAATTTTCTATCCATGTCAGTACTCTACCCCCAAAACCATGTGCTCCAATTTTGCCCACTAATCTCCTATGAGGGATCTTATCAAAGGCTTTCTGAAAGTCCAGGTACACTACATTCACTGGCTCTCCCTTGTCCATTTTCATAGTTACATCCTCTAAAAATTCCAGAAGATTAGTCAAGCATGATTTCTCCTTCGTAAATCCATGTTGACTCGGACCGATTTTGTTACTGCTATCCAAATGTGCCACTATTTCATCTCTTATAATTGACTCCAGCATCTTCCCCACCACTGATGTCAGGCTAACTGGTCTATAATTCCCTGTTTTCTCTCTCCCTCCTTTCTTAAAAAGTGGGATAATATTAGCTACCCTCCAATCCACAGGAACTGATCCTGAATTTATAGAACATTGGAAAATGATTACCAATGCGTCCACAATTTCTAGAGCCACTTCCTTAAGTACCCTGGGATGCAGACCATCAGGCCCTGGGGATTTATCAGCCTTCAGTTCCATCAGTCTATCCAACACCATTTTAGCCTAATGTGAATTTCCTTCAGTTCCTCCGTTACCCTAGGTCCTCTGGCCACTATTACATCTGGGAGATTGTTTGTGTCTTTCCTAGTGAAGACAGGTCCAAAGTACCTGTTCAACTCGTCTACCATTTCTTTGTTCCCCAGAATAAATTCATCCGTTTCAGTCTTCAAGGGACCAACTTTGGTCTTAACTAATTTTTTCCTCTTCACATACCTAAGAAGCTTTTACTATCTTCCTTTATATTCTTGGCTAGCTTACCTTCGTCCCTCTTCTTTTCTCCCCGTATTGCCTTTTTAGTTATCTTCTGTTGCTCTTTAAAAGTTTCCCAGTCCTCTGGCTTCCTGCTCATCTTTGCTAGGTTATACCTCTTCTCTTTGATTTTTATACTGTCCTTGACTTCCCTTGTCAGCCACAGTCGCCCCTTACTCCCCTTAGAATCTTTCTTCCTCTTTTCAAGGACCCTAGGAAAAATACTTTCAATTCTGGACAATGTTTCTCACTCTCTGTACGCCACCTTGGCTGAACAGAGGAGCACTTTTAGTAATAGACTAAGGCAACTGTGCTGCTCCATAAAGCGTTACCTGAGGTCATTCTTACCCTTGGTCATTAGGCTCTATAATGAGTCAACTATAGCCGGGGAAATGATGACTCCCTCCGGTTAGACTGTTTGAGGTAACTTACTTTTTATTCTTTCTTACTTCTCTTCTCTTCTAATATTTGGATATCCGTGTACTTGTAATGCTACTGTGACAGTATAATTTCCTTTGAGAACAATAATCTATTTATCTATGTAATCATTGTTGACCTATCCTAGGCCTCAATTTTTCCATGCCAGTTCTACCAGAAATCCCACTGAAACAACATTTCAAAATATGAATGATCTCTCTTTAAGTGCTATCAGTCATCTAGCCTCCACAGCCCTCTTGGGGTAGGGAGTTGCAGAGTTTCAGGATGAGATCAAAATTTGTAAATACGAAAAATTAGATGTATAAACTGAGCCAAACTAGTTCAACTGCAACTGCTACAGATTAAGGAATTATAGCTAAAAACTGGAAAATTACAAATGTTGCAACCATATTCATAACATATCTTTGGAGATAATCACAGTAAATAAATTAGCATGTAGCTTAACCTTGGTATGGGGAAAATTTCCAGAAGCAGTGTACTGATTACAGAAAAAACAGCATGGATCTCCTGAAGACAAATTGCATCCTTCTAATTTGACTGAGTCTTTTGAAGTAGGAACAAACGGAGTAAATAAGGACAGGTTATGAAAATGATTTAAAAATGTATGAGGTACATAATACAAAAGGAAGGTAGACATGAGGAATCATTATAAAACTCTGCATTTGCCAGCAATGGAGTTCTGTGTCCAGCTCTGAACAGCATACTTTACGAACGATGTAAAGGCTTTAGAAAGGTGCAGAAGAAATTTACCAATATAACTCTGGGTCTTAAATGATAGTATGGCCTAAACCTACAATATTTTTACAGAGATAAGCATCTCCTAAACATCCAAAACAGGAACTCATAAAAGTGAAAGTTCAGTCATTTAGATGGGCAGGCATAGCACCTGATCACATAATCTTTTCATCCATATTGCATGTTATCCTGACTAACAATTACAACCAAGAGCAACTGTAGAGACATCATGTTAGTAGCTCTCTGATGCCATCCATCCACCTGTTTGGATTGCTGTTCTTAAAAGTAATATTTTACAGTTTTCATCAACTTTCCAAGCATAATCTTTTTTTTAAATCCAATATTTTTGCTAAAGCACACAAGCCAGAAGGAAACAAGTAGGCTGATTTTGGGCTGTGGCTGAATGATTAGCTCTCTTCCTATGGGCATTTGAACTATTTTCTCAGCAACGCATTTCAAACTTCCCTTCATGTGACCACTTTCACACTTGTACTGGTCAAATCAACAATTTCACTAGCTTTACTTTCGCAATGACAATGGTTGCTTTAACTTCAATGATTTTGATCAACCTAGACATTGCTTTTCTTCCCAAAATTAATCTTTTTAATTTTTTTCCCCACACATTTCTCCCATTTCTGCCCACACTGTTTCACAGGAGCCAGCACCTGTCTGCTATAGATCCCTGGCCACCAGCCACTTTGAAGATTCACAAAAATGATTCCCGGATTGAATGGCTTGTCATTTGATGGCTCCGGCCTCTTTCACTAGAATTCAGAAGAATGATGGGTGACCTCATTGAAACCTATTGAATGGTGAAAGAGTGGATGCGGAGAGGATGTTTTCTTTGGTAAGAGCATCTAAGACCAGAGGACACAGCCTCAGAATAGAGGGGCATCCTTTTAGGACAGAGATGAGGAGGAACTTCCTTAGGCAGAGAGTGGTGAATCTGTGGAATTCTTTGTCACAGGCAGCTGAAGAGGTCAAATCTTTATGTATATTTAAGACAGAGGTTGATAGATTCTTGATTGGTCAGGGCATGAAAGGATATGGGGAGAAGGCAGGAGATTGGGGCTGAAAGGAAAATTGGATCAGACATGATGAAATGGCAGAGCAGATGCGACGGGCCAAATGGCCTATATTTTATGGTCTTATAACAATGAAACATTTGACATATTTTCTTTGTATGTATGAAACCACTAACCCTCTACACTCTTTTTAAAAGAATGATCTGATTGCTAATAACTGCAAAGCATAATTTACCATCAATGTCACCAAGACAGAATGAGTCTGAATTCAGAGTGTCGGCAGTTTTTTGG
Source organism: Mobula birostris (assembly GCF_030028105.1). Lineage (NCBI taxonomy): Eukaryota > Metazoa > Chordata > Chondrichthyes > Myliobatiformes > Myliobatidae > Mobula > Mobula birostris. Next base: position 104,730,546 of record NC_092370.1, on the reverse strand, counting down.
TCACTTTTATGTTGAGATAGAGTGAAACAGACACAACAAGTGCAGGATTTAACTATGAGCAAGACAGGTACATGCTCTTGGGGAGCTCAGGTCATTCAACAATAAGAAGGTGATAATGAAGTTAACCCTGGATATCAAGAGCCTAAATTGCGAAGTTGATAGTTTCTTAAACAGTTACAGCAATTTAGTCAGTACTGTTGGTTGAATAAGCTAAGACATCAGACGAAACACTTCTTCAAGTAGAATGGAACCTGGATTCATCCTATCTGACAATTCAGACAAAACTTAATACACCACCAAGTTGTCAATGATCCTATTCCAACTGTAAAATGGAGTTACAGGAAGGACAGCTGGTAATGTAATAATAATTGTATTCTGGACAGCTGAATACAATTTTTACATTTCAAAGAACTACACAGCCAATTAATTACTTTTTAAATCTTTGTTGTTAGCTAACCAGGGCTGGCAATTAAATTGGTGCATTTATGACCATTAAAGTTCAGACAAAGCAAAAGGGTTATTCGAAGGATAAATGACACTTAAGAGAAATTTTCTTGAATTGTGCTCTGGGATATTTTAGGTTTACCAAAATAATTAGACAGAAGGTCAGATTATCTCTCACCCAAATAAAGAGCTCCTATCACAGTATTCATTTGGTGATGCAAGTACTGGTCAGAGAAGTGGAACTTAAGCTCATGATATTGTATGTATCGAGTCTTATTATTATCAAGTCAAGGGTAACTTGTTATTCACAAATAGTGTTAGAGAAAAGATGGCATACTGTGTTAATATACTATTGATCCAGAAGCTTAAACTAATGAACTGGAGATATGACCAAATCTTACCAAGGAACTTAATTGACTTACATTCAGTTAATTAAATAAATCTATAGTAAAATAAAAACTCATATTAAAAACTATAATCATGAAAGTTTGGTAAAAAAAAGCACTAAATTTGGAAATGTTTAGGTAAGTAAAATCTTTAACTCTTAACCACATTCTACAGAGATTCTGGAAATCTTGAGCACACATACAAAATGCTGGAGGAACACAGCATATCAGGCAGCATCTATGGAGGGGATAAACAGCCAGTGTTTCAGGCTGAGAGTCCTTGAGTGTGTTGCACCGTAGTTCCTAAGCTGTATGGCCAAATTACATTGCCAGAGACAAGAGCAATGAGATTGATTCTTAGCTGTGCTCTCAAAAAGTATATAAAGCTGTTTGTTTCAAGGACACTTTCAGATAGACAATGTAAACATGCTTTGAGAAAATACATTAAAAATACTCTCCATTGTGAGACGTAATTTAAATAGGTTTGAGAAAATTAGTTCTATTTTGATGATTGATCTAAGATTTTTTTTAAAAAAAGATCAGACAGCTTGGGCAAAAAGTAAAAGTCTGACTGCTTGGGGCAAAGCTCTGTGGACAGCATCATTTTAGAAGCAATGCCTCTTGACACATCATCCTTTGGCATGGATTATCATGTCTGGGAGAGAAACTTACCAGCTCACCATGGTTCTTCTGGTGTGCCTGCAGTTTGTACTTGTCCGCAGTGGTGTAGCGGCATCCCTCGGCCGGGCACCTCAGCTGAATGTTGCTGTGCTTCTGCACAACATGGCGCTTGAGACAGTTCTTGGTGATGGAGGAGTAGCTGCACTGAGAGCAGTAGTAAAGATGCTCCCTCGTGTGCGTCCGAATATGCATGTCATAGTGCACCTGGTACCAGTATAACTTTCCTTTAAAGAAGGGACAGGGCAGAAAGATAAACAGAGGAGGCACAGTAGATGAGGAGTAGGGCAGGTAGGGTGAGGGGTTTGGGTAGGGAGGGGGAAAGACAGTTCTGTTAAATAAATAAGTAGGTCTAGAAATGCTGGTCCTTTTTAGCTATGGGAAAGCTGTATGGGAAAATTCAGGGTGAAGCTTACAGTTTCTTTTGCATAAGTTTCACTTTAAAGTGCTCATATTTATCAGTTCATAACTTTGCTCCACTTTAAATAACAGCCACCAAATTTATAGTAATATACTTAAAAGCTATGTGCAAGAAGGTTTACATCATAAAATGTGACATGTATGTGGCCTTGCTTTTTTATGTCCAAAATACAGTGGTATTCAAAAGTTTAGGCACCCCTGGTCAAAATTTCTGTTACTGTGAATAGCTAAGTGAGTAAATGATGACCTGATTTCCAAAAGGCATAAAGTTAAAGATGACACATTTCTTTAATATTTTAAGCAAGATTATTTTTTTTATTTCCATCTTTTACAGTTTAAAAATAACAAAAAAGGAAAAGGGCCTGAAGCAAAAGTTTGGGCACGCTGCATGGTCAGTACTCAGTAACACCCCCAGACATCCCACCTCTCCCGGGAGTTCCGGGAATCTCCTGCATATCCATAGCGGCTCCTTGAAGCCCGAAAATTATATACAATATCCCGGAAATTGATTTTTTAGAGAGGGAGAGGGAAAAAAAAGAAAGAAAATGAATGAATCCTGCTTGATCTCTCTTTGTGCTAAGTAGACCTATCAGTTTTCACTGTGGGCGGGCTTTACAGTCGTCCTCTCTCTCTCTTCCATATTCCATCAGTTCAGTTACTGCCTTCTGTAATGACGCTGAAATGATCCGAACAACTGTCGGTGATGAAGTACAAAAGTCTGGTGAAGAAATTCCCAAAGCTGGCGGAGACAACCTGACTACGCGAGGCTGTCCTATGCGGGCGGGGCGCATTGGCGTCTTAAAGCGGATTACAGCGGGGTTTAAATTGGAGTGAAATTCCAAAATCGTCTACTAAGATATCTTTATAAATGCACTCACAGCAAGCAAATTCTTCGGGGTTTTTTTCCTGAAACACTTCCACTTACAGGTACATTAAAGCTCGCGGTGGGCTGGGTTTAAGCGCAGCCGTTTTCAGAAGAAAAACCGATTTTAATAAATACCCGGTCCCCACCGAGGTCTCATCACAGGTAAACATTAGGACAGCAAACTGTTTACCTGTCCTGCGCACTTTATATGCATTTTGAATTACACTTTATTAAATAATACGGTAATATATTGTTTCATGTGGTGTGCGTGATATATGTATTGTGGCTACACCGTGGTCCGGACAGAGGTTGTTTCATTTGTGGACAATCAGCCAGATGACAATAAACTTGAACTTGAAGATACAGAACTTCTAAATCACTCATTCAAAATCCCCCATTTCGATGTAAAAAGGTAAGTTCTGATCCCGACTATTGCAGGCAACGCGTGTGTGAGTGTGCGTGTGTGTGTGTGTGTGTGTGTGTGTGTGTGTGTGTGTGTGAGTGACAGAGACAGAGAGAGAGAGACTACAGATGTATATGCGATTCGAATGGACATTAAGCGGCGCACACCTGTAATAAGGATACACCTTATGCTTTTATTTCTTTTAGGGACCACAACATATTAGGGAGGCTAAGCGCAGGGAAGGCTGCTCAAGTATTTCACAGTTCTTTTCAGCAGAAAACCAAAGTCTGACAGAGAAGGTCACTATAGCTGAGGTGTACTTTACATCTTTCATAGTTGAGCATAACCTGCCATTCCAGGTGTGTAAGCCCACAGGCAAGCTATTCAGGAAAATGTTTCCTGATTCAGAAATAGCAAAAAACTATGTCTGCTCATTTACCAAGACAGCAGCTATTGTGAACATGGCACATTAAGACAGAATTCAGAAGTCAGCGGTCTCACAAAACACTTGTGAATCTGATGTCTTGCAAAATTAACAAATTCATCGACACAGACAGCTATGAGGTTGAGACTTCCGGTTGAGACCTCCCTGAAATGAGTTTTTGCAGGGTGGGATGTCTGCACCCCCTTTGGCAAGTATCACAGCTTGTAAACACTTTCTGTAGCCAGTTAAGAGTCTTTCAATTCTTGTTTGGGGGAATTTCGTCCATTCTTCCTTGCAAAAGGCTTCTAGTTCTGTGAGGTTCTTGGGCTGTCTTGCATGCACTGCTCTTTTGAGGACTATCCACAGATTTTTGATAATGTTTAGCTCGGGGGACTGTGAGGGCCATGGCAAAACCTTCAGCTTGCGCCTCTTGAGGTAGTCCACTGTGGATTTTGAAGTGTGTTTAGGATCATTGTCCTGTTGTTGATGCCACCTTCTTTTCATCTTCAGCTTTTTTACAGACGGTGTGATGTTTGCTTCCAGAATTTGCTGGTATTTAATTGAATTCATTCTTCCCTCTACCAGTGAAATGTTCCCCGTGCCACTGGCTGCAACACAAGCTCAAAGCATGATCGATCCAACCCTGTGCTTAAAAGTTGGAGAGGTGTTCTTTTCATGAAATTCTGCACCCTTTTTTCTCCAAACATACCTTTGCTCATTGCGGCCAAAAAGTTCTATTTTAACTTCATCGGTCCACAGGACTTGTTTCCAAAATGCATCAGGCTTGTCTAGATGTTCCTTTGCAAATTTCTGAAGCTGAATTTTGTGGTGAGGACGCAGGAAAGGTTTTCTTCTGATGACTCTTCCATGAAGGGCATATTTGTGCAGGTGTCACTGCACAGTAGAACAGTGCACCACCACTCCAGAGTCTGCTAAATCTTCCTGAAGGTCTTTTGCAGTCAAACGGGGGTTTTGATTTGCCTTTCTAGCAATCCTAACAGCAGTTCTCTCGGAATGTTTTCTTGGTCTTCCAGACCTCAACTTGACCTCCACCGTTCCTGTTAACTGCCATTTCTTAATTACATTACGAATGGAGGAAACAGATACCTGAAAATGCTTTGCCTTTTCTTACAGCCTTTTCCTACTTTGTGGGCATCACGACCCATGCCTATCCATTGACTACGTGATAAGGAACTGCGAATCATGAAGGTAAACATACGTGGACTTCGATCAAATATAGGTGAACTTGCCAATCTGTGCACTGAAGAGAAACCTTCCATCATTATTGCTGTTGAAGTATTCCTCGACTCATCAGTCCCAGGTGTAGCGGACTGCATTACCATCCTTAGCTACTCAATATGTTGCCGCAGAGATCGGGAGGGAACATCAGGAGGTGGCATTGCTGTTTACTGTTTGGAGGGTATTGTGATATACCGTAACCCTAGGAGAGATCCGAAAGACCTTGAACTCATGTGGTTCACCGTGGCTCTTCAATCACAGAAACTACTAATTGGTGCCGTCTACCGACCTCCTAATGCCAACAATGACATCCTTGAATACCTGGACAGTAACACCTTCCCCAAGTTGACAGAGTTCAGTGCACAGTCTGTGTTGCTTATAGGGGACTTCAACGTCCATCACCTAGGTTGGCTGGGCAGCCAAACAACTGACAATGCTAGCCAGCGCACACTACAACTAGCTGATAGTCTTGGTCTGCAGCAGATTGTGTCAGACCCAACAAGGGGGGAGTATATCCTTGCTCTTGTTATGACAGACCTACACGTGAAGGCAACAGCTATGGCTCTAGTGGGTTCTTCAGACCACAACCCCGTGCTAGTGAAGTTGGATGTTCCAGTTTACCGTGACCAGCCATACAAGAGGAAAGTTTGGTGTTACGACAAAGCCAACTTTTGGGACATGCGTGGTCATCTTTCATCAACTGACCGGTCTAGCATTCTCAAAGACAAGGACCCTGGGAAAGCTTGCACCAAGCTTACAGAAGTTATATGTGAGGCCATGGACACTCACAGTCCCAGCAAAATTGTTACTGAGAAGACTGGCGATAAAGTATGGTTTGATGACAAGTGCAGACGAGCAGCAAAGAAGAAACTTCGTCTCTACCGCCACCCAAAGAAGTGCAACACCCCTGCTAATAAGGAGAAATTTGCGCAGGCTGGGCAGTCATACAATCAAGCAGAGAGACAGGCCCGAAGAAACCATAACATCAAACTCAAAATGACTTAACCAGTGGTAACCTTAGCAGTAAGAAGTGGTGGAATGTTGTGAACTCCCTCTCTGGAAGAACAGGCCACTCTGACATCCCTGTCATTGAGCACAATGGGTCTGTACATACAACAGCAAAGGATAAGGCCAATGTTTTCTGTCAGGCTTTTGCAGATAAATGTCAGCTCACAAATGCTAATGACCAGCCACCAGTTGTCAAGCAGCTTACTACCACCTCGCTGAACAAAATCATCTTCAAACCTAAAGATATCAGGAAAATTATGCAACAGCTTCAGCCTGATAAAGCACCTGGCCCTGACCAGATTCTAACTAGGGTCTTAAATGAATGCAGTGCAGATCTTGCAAGTCCTCCCTGCCGCCTCTTCCAGCTATGCTTCTCGAGTGGTGTGTTCTCAGAACAATGGAAAATTGCATCAGTAACACCAGTACACAAGCGGGGTTACAGAGCTGATCCTACAAATTACCGCCCCATATCCTTACTCAGTGTCATCAGTAAGATAATGGAAGCAGCAGTCCACAAACAAGTTCAGAGCTACCTACTCCGTAACAACTTAATTTCAAGTAGGCAGTATGGATTTAGACCTGATCACAGTACAGATGATCTCCTCACCACCTTATCTCAAACGTGGAGCACCTTCTTAGACAAAGGTGGAGAAGTGTCTGTCATAGCCCTGGATATCAAAGGAGCATTTGACAAGGTCTGGCATAATGGACTCTGTGTTAAGCTGAGATCCAAAGGAATATCTGGAAAGCTGCTTAGATAGCTGCAGAGCTACCTTTATGGACGGACCATCAAAGTTGTTATCTCTGGTTATGCTTCTGATTCTTCAACCGTCAATTCATCTGTACCACAGGGTTCAATACTTGGGTCACTTCTGTTTTCCATCTTTATTGATGACTTGGTTGATGCATGCAGTAACAAGCTATACCTGTACGCTGACGACTCCACACTGTTTGCACCAGTTAGAGCAGGAGAGAGTAATACAGTGGCAGCAGGCCTGTATAGGGATCTTGACAGGATGAAAGTCTGGGCAGACGACTGGAATGTCTCCTTTGAGCCTACTCAGTGCAAGGCGATGGTGATGTCTAGGAAGAGGAATCCATCTAACCCCGATCTGTATTTTGGGAACTGCAAGCTGGATTTAAAGAAGGAGCTAGTCATCCTTGGTGTTAATATTGACAGCAAGTTGCTGTGGGATAAACACCTTTCCACTATTTCAAACAAGGCTGGACAAAGGCTTGGAGCTCTGCAGAAAGTAACATCTAAACTAGACAAAGAGGGCAGAGCCACGGTTTACAAAGCCCAGGTACAAAGTATTATGGAGTATGCCTGCTTATCATGGATGAAAGCCTCACAGAGTGTCCTCAGCCAGCTTGATTCCATTCAAAGAAAGGCTCTCAGGATTATAGGTGTAGATGAAGCCACAGCTCGTGAGAAGCTAGCCATCAGTAGCTTACACCACAGATGACTGGTTGCTGCAGCTACTGTGCTATACAAAATGTACACCAGCCACAGCCCTGCAGACCTTCGCGCCATGCTGTCTTCATCTTATGAGAGATGGCGCACCACACGATCAAGTTTATCTATGCCTGCTCATGCTGTTTCAATGCCTGATGCGAGAACCTACACACTGGATATAAGATTCCTTCACTGTGCTATCAGAATTTGGAACAGCCTTCCAGATGCTGTGGTTGGAAACATCTGCAATGATGGGGTCCAAGCCTTCAAGAGTCGAGTGCACAAACACCTATCATTTCTGAGAGGGAAGTCACATGCTTCTTCATAAGCTATCATGAAGGGGACCAGGATGGCAATGCTTGGTTGTTGGTAGGTAAGGTTAATATCTGACTTTCAGGAGGACTTGTGAGTTATGTTCCAGCTGGACTTAGTCCTCAAACTGCTGAAGAACAGTGCAGAAAGAACACGTGTTGTTTTCTCCCGGTAGGGATTAGTTTTTAGTTCCAAGTGACCCAGCCACGTTTTGTCACCCAGCAACCTTATCCTTCAATCTCTTTGAATTATGGAGGACAGCATGTGTATAAATGTCTCTCTCAAGCAGACTTCATCATGATCATCATGACTCCAGTATTTCTACTATCTTTTAATTGTACATATGATTTTTTTGTGTTCTATCACTGAGCAGCAGTGAACCATCTGATTGGCCTATCAGAGTTCTCTTTGGGAACTAGTTGACTTGATCAGCGTTTCTGATCTAGCTATTGTTCGCGACTACACTTAATAAAAAAAATATATTTTAATTTTCAGAGTGCTAGGCAGCTGCTTAGAGAAGCCCATGAGACAAGGTTTGAAGAGTCAGGGTATTTATAAAGCTTTGAAATTTGCATCACCTGGCCTTTCCTAACGATGACTATGAATAAGCCATAGCCCTAACAAGCTAATTAAGATCTGAGACCTTGGTAAAAGTTATCTGAGAGCTCAAATCTCTTGGGGTGCCCAAATGTTTGCCTGGTGCTCCTTTCCTTTTTTTCACTCTAAAATTGTACAAAACAAAAATAATACACTAATCTTGCTTAAAATGTTGAAAAGAATGTTTCATCTTTAACTTCATGACTTTTGGAGATCAGTTCATCTTCTACTCACTTAACTATTCACAGTAACAGAAATTTTGACCAGGGGTGCCCAAACTTTTACATGCCACTGTACATTTTTTTTGTTATGGGTTTACACAACCTCAGGAGTTTCCAAAGCATATTTACAGAAAATAGGGGCCATGCACTGGCGCTTAACTGCTTTAAGAAAATGCTCATATATACACACGCACTGCTAGTGCTCCTATTTAATACTTGGAGACCCAGTGGTCTTTCTACTCCCCCATTCCCACATTCTTGTATTTTTCCAAGTGCCATGCAGCAAGAAATGTAATGCCCAAAATATGCACAGCAAGAGGTACCACCAAATAGTTTATGATGTTGGTCGGGGGATAACTTTTGACTAAGCCTCCTGGGAACCCCCTGTTCTCATTAAGACATTTTTGACCTTTACTGCTCAAAACAAAAGCAACTCTTTTCTCAACTTTCTCATCTCTTCTAATGCAGGAACAGAAAGGAATGCCGACCTCCAGGATTTAAGGAGATGTGTTCTGAGGGCTGTTCCTTGTCAAACAACATGATAATATTTTTTCTTTGTCATTAATGGGCTTTGTTGTATATTAATTAGGAGTTACATTTTCTGCTTTGTAAATGTTTCATATTTCAAATAAATACTAGATTAGTCATAAAGCATTTTATCATCCCTGAGATAATATCTGCAGGTTCTATTTGTTCCTCTTACTGCATTTGCCGATTGCTATTTTTATAGGAAAAATAATTGTGCCATTGTGGAGGGAATAAATGGTATCACGGTGTATCATGATTTTTATTGACTACAATGAACAAAAATAAATTGGACAGAAGTATAACTGTTAAAAAAAGATTGTGTCACAAACAGAGTATAGGCAAACCTACCTCACATTCCATAAGACCATACGACTATAAGACATAGGAACAGAATTAGTTGTTTCAGCCCATCGAGTCTGCTCCACCATTCCATCATGGCTGATCCCAGATCCCACACAACCCCATTCACCTGCCTTCTTGGCATATCCTTTGACGCCCTAACTGATCAGGAAATGACCAAATTCCGCCTTAAATATACACACAGACTTGGCTTCCACCAAAGTTGGTGGCAAAACATTCTGCAGATTCATTACTCTCTGGCTAAAAAAATTCTTCCCGACCTCTATTCTAAAAGGTCGCCCCTCAATCTTAAGGCTGTGCCCGCTATTTCTGGATATCCTCACCATAGGAAACATCCTCTCCACATTCACCCTACCTAGTCCTTACAACATCTGGTAGGTCAAGAAAATCAGATGAAGGAATCAAATTTGTTTTTGTCAAATCCTTTGGTGATCCTTTGTGTTTTCAGCAGAAAGTTCTCATACTTTCATGAGAAAGTCCTCATGTCCATTGTACATACTATTTATTACAAATTACTATAAATTGCACATTGCACATTTAGACAGGGATCTGGGCTCAGCCATGATGGAATGGCAAATTTTTACTCCTCATGTATGTGAAGGGTGTAAGTAATAAAGTCAATTCAATTCAATTCATACTTGCTATGACCAGATGATGCAAATTCACATGGGGATTTGGTGATCTTGTTACCAATAGATTTGTGTGTTTGATCACCCTCAGGGAAATGGCTCAGATAGCTGATATCAAACCATCCTTTTTAAATAACAGAAGCATTTCTCCATTGCTGGTGGCCACACACCTTAATTCCACATCCCATTCCCATTCTGACATGTCTATCCACGGCCTCCTCTACTGTAAAGATGAAGCCACACTCAGGTTGGAGGAACAACACCTTATATTCCATCTGGGTAGCCTCCAACCTGATGGCATGACTTCTCTAACTTCTGCTAATGCCCCAACTCCCCCTCGTAACCCATCCTTTATTTATATACACACATTCTTTCTCTCACTCTCCTTTTTCTCCCTCTGTCCCTCTGACTATACCCCTTGCCCATCCTCTGGGCTTCCCCCCCCTTTCCCTTCTCCCTGGGCCTCCTGTCCCATGATCCTCTCATATCCCTTTTGTCAATCATCTGTCCAGCTCTTGGCTCCATCCCTCCCCCTCCTGTCTTCTCCTATCAGTTTGGATCTCCCCCTCCCCCTCCTACTTCAAATTTACTAGCTCTTCCTTCAGTTAGCCCTGACGAAGGGTCTCGGCCTGAAACATTGACTGTACCTCTTCCTAGAGATGCTGCCTGGCCTGCTGCGTTCACCAGCAACTTTCATGATTCTTCTAATCTTCTTCTGGACTCTCTCCAATGCCAGCAGATTCATGCTTAGATATGGTGCCCAAAACTGTTCACCATACTGCAAATGTACTCTGACCAATGACCTATGAAGCCTCAGCATTACATCATCATCATGACACATGACGTGGGTGATCATGGTCTTCCACCTGTCTTTAAGCTGAGAAGTTATAAAAAGCTCTTCAAAACTTTTGCCTAACCATCCCTTGATGTAACTTATGAATGCCATGCACTGTCAACTTTTTCTTCCATCAGTTTTTCCCGTTACTGCAAGCTGGTGGAGCTTCTCTTTCTTCAGTACATGTTTCAGAAATTCCAGCTGCCATTTCCTGATTGACAATATTGGCTCTCTTCTCATTCCAGCCTTTCACAACACTTCCTCACTTGTCGCTCTGTCCTTCCACAATATTTTTATCATTTTTCTTAAAAAAACACATTTCTGCAGCTTCAAGTCTTATCTCATTTTGCTTTGATACTGTCCAACATGTGCTTCCATATGTTAGTCTGGAATGAACGTAGCACTGCAATATTCTGAGCTTAATACCCATAGAAATTATGTTATTCTTTACTGTCTTGCTCACACGTGCAGTGAGCAATCCCAAACCTCCTTCTAATTTCAACATCAACCCTACTGTCAAATAGTAAAGAATAACATAATTTCTATGGGTACGAAACTCAGAGTGTTGTGGTGATACAGAGTGTATTCTGCAGTTAGGGCATAGAAACAAATATTAATTTCAACAGCAACCGGTCTTCAGATTTGAATATGGATTGCAGTTTGAATTTAAAACACAGTTCAGAACAATGGTCTTCCTGGAGCTGCGGACTAGGGTTGATTGTTTACCAGGAAATACTCATTCACTTGAGATGCCTGCACATGCATGAAAATGCAGCTAGAGAGACAATGCTCATTGATCTTAAGGGTTTAAAAATGTGATGTACTTTGCGTTTAGGAGGTCTCTTATTTCAAGACAGACTTGAGTATGATGCCTGCATGTGTGCAGAATTATACCAGCTTCAGTGTCTCCTGGTGACTTTTTTCAGTCACTACATTTGGGGGTTTGTCCGGGATACATTCTTGACCCATCATGTAGCCAGTGACCTCAGTAGTTTAAGTGGGTGATTATTTTTAAGATTAGCTTTACACTATGATCTGTTCAGGTTGGTAACCACAGGATCATGAAGTATTACAAATACGGCAGAGAGCTGAACTGACTGAACTGATTGATATAAAAGTAGTGTGGTGTGTGTAGTTGCATGCGTTTATGTAAGAGACTAGACCTCTTTGGGTAATTTGGTGAGACAGGGCCTCCGGTTGTGAAGGGTGGTTGCTGACCATTCGGGACACCATTGGAATGAGAGTATACTCGTTTGGGGAAGTGCGTAGTAGCAGGCTCATTTGCAAGCATGTTCATATGTTTTAAGAATAAGTCTGTAACTTTGGTGTAACAGTTTTAAATGCAAAGGAATACAACAGGCATTATGAGTTCAGACACACACAAGTGGTAGATTGCAGAGTGCATACACTATGGTTTTTAATACGTACTATTTATTTTTTATAAGTCATTTATATTTTGTGTAGCTTGGGAATTAGTGTGGAGATATTTGGGGTGGAGGTTATACCCAGATATACTGTATCTGTCTGGATGGCACCGATTGAGGTTAGGCAATGTCAGGTCAAGAACCCTGATGACCCGAGCTAGACCTTGACTTTGATCATAACCATCCATAAACCCTTCAACCCTGGGGAGAAGCAGAGCATTTTGTCAGAGCTGTCCTCACTTAAAGTCTCCTGCAAGAATGCAGAATTCTGGGCCAAGCTCGAGGAACTGGTTGAAGTTCATTAGATGTACCTTAAAGATACACACGTGTTGGTAAAAGCGAAGTGCCCGAGGAATACGTGGAACAGTATAGCCCAGGGGGTGCAGGATGGTACATGGGCAACTACCTGGAACACTAGCAATGAAGAGAGATATTGCTTCTTTAACAGGGAAGGTGAGGCAGTGACTGGGAGGAGGTGAGAGTAACTGGGGAACGATAATGTCAGTGATTCAGAGAGCTGATGGGTCGCCATGAATTATGCAGAATGTAAATATCGAATATATATGAGGAGTATTCAGAGTTGTAATCCAGGGAGGGATGACCCAATCTTCCTGAAAATGCTGAAGGAAAGCCTGCTCAGCCCAGTTTTAGATTTGGTGATAGTAGTGGGATCAACTGACTCCACGATAGTATTATGGGCCAATGAGAAAGATCAGAGGAGGGGGAAGAGAAGCCGTAAAGTAGTTGCTGTGGTGACATCACAGGGGACTTGCCTTGTGAGCCAGCAACCAGGGCATCTAGAAAGGAACTACTGAAATAGATGTGAGAGAGTGAAGGAGATGATTTGTTACATCTGCGGCATCTCAGGCCATGGTTGGAGACAGTGCCCTGAAAAGAGAGGAAAGGGTGAGAACCTCTCACCAAAGCAGGCAGAATCCACAGTAGAGTCCTCTCTTTCTGATTTGACTGCTGACCAGATGGCAGCCTCTATTACTATTAGTGGTCACCAATGGTCACAAGAGGTTTATTAAGGGGTGGACAATGTTGCAGCAATCATTAGTGAACATAGGGTTTTCAGTATTGATAACTAATCTACCCTTGCCCATAACTGGAGAAGCGATTTACATTACTAGTGCAGGAGGTGAAACAATGAGGGCGGAGAGAAGTCAGCCCAGGTACTTGAGATTGAGGGAGTGCAGTTCCTGTAGATTTTTGGGTGTGCCCAAACAATCCTGGGGATAGACTCACTGAGTAAGGCAAGTGCTATCATAGACTCAGAAAAAGGAGAAATAACATGGCCAAGACAGGGACAGTGAACGTGTGATCCACAAAGCAGCTAACATGGCCCATAAGGAGACAGCAACCCCAAGCAGGGAGGAGAGACGGGATGATGTGTGAGAAGCATGTCAGAGGGTCCTGGTGGGGGGGGGGGGGTGGTCAAGCACAGTCAGGAGCTGTTAGAAGTAGCGCAGCTGCCTGAGGAGGAAGCAGTGATTAAAGTAAAGACTCATCAGAAAGGGGATAGTAAGGAGCAGAAAGGGAATGAGTAGGCAGATGTCAGTGTGAAGAGGGCAGTAGAGAGCAGGAAGCAACAGAAATTACAAATGTACAGGAAGTAACTACAAATGTCAAGTTAGATTACATGGAGATGTGAGGGTCCACTGTAACCAGGATAACACATTGAGGGATCGAGCAAAGCAGGCTGGTAAGGGAGCAGGTTGAAAGGAGAGATTTTGCTCTCAGGTGGTGCTCCGGACAAACGAAACCTGAGTCGGTGTACAGTTCTGATGAGGCAGCCAGTGGAAACACTGGACTCAGGTTAGACAGTATGACTCACCTTCTTGTCACCCCCCCCACAGACAGAGCAAGAGATCAAGTGTACTCTGTAACAGTGTCATTGCTGAAAACACAGTGATGAACACCAACCGGCTGTATTAGACCTGACCACAGCTGACTGAAGCAGATCCACAGCAAATGCAAATGGAGATGACTCTGAGGGAGTGTGACAGCGAGCTGTGAAAAGGAACTAATGTATAATGGTAACTGTACTCTGTATTGAAGGTTGGTTGCTGAAGGTAGATGATTACTGTAGTTGTATAGATCAGAATAGAAATATATTGGGAAGGGATCTGAGTTATAGCAGAGAGGTCAGTTTCCACAACTTCAATAGCATGGCAGACTGAGAAAGAGAAGAAATTGCACACAGAGTATGAAAGCAGTCACCCCAGCCTCAATGGGGAGTGAATTCAAATGAGCTGGGTCCTTTCAGTGGTTGAACCAGCAATCGTATTGACAGTCTGGAAGGAGGTGCCACCAGGGTCCTTGCAGCCGTTCAAACAGACAGCACCCCAAATCCTCCTACATCAATAGAAGGGTCTGTGAGGCTAGCTTATCTGATCATTCTGACAATCTTTTGACATGGCATGGAGTGTGAACTGTTGCCTGTGAGCTATACTCATTTACCTTGCTCTTGCCTCTGACCAGTGAGTGACCAATGTTAGCTACTGTTGAGTTTTAGCTATCAGAGAGTGAAAGGGCAAAGATAAAAGAATACGATTAAACTGCAATCGGGCAACAGGAAAAGAGCCAACAGCCATATGAATAACAAAGCTGCATTTTAAAGGCTGTTGGTCAGATTTCTGAAACAATCACAGTTTAAGAGTCTTGTAGTTAGCTATTAGGGATGATAGCGTAGATGCAACACAAACAAAATGCTGGAGAAACTCATCAGGCCAGGCAGCATCTATGGAAAAATGTACAGTCGACGTATCGGTCCAAGACCATTCGGCAGGACTAGCTCCTTAAAGTTTGCCTTTCCTGGAACGGATTTCTTTTTGTCCAGGAAGGCCAAGAGGAAGGACTGTTA
Source organism: Mobula birostris (assembly GCF_030028105.1). Lineage (NCBI taxonomy): Eukaryota > Metazoa > Chordata > Chondrichthyes > Myliobatiformes > Myliobatidae > Mobula > Mobula birostris. The sequence continues at coordinate 104,715,451 of NC_092370.1, read as the reverse complement.
CGGCATATTCTGGAATTCCGGTTTATAAGCAAATTTTAATTTCAATAACAACTGATCTACAGATAGAATTTAAAACACACCTCAGAACAATGGTCTTCCTGGAGCTGCGGACTAGTGTTGATTGCAAACCAGGAAATATTCACCTGAGATGCCTGCACGTGCATGAATGCAGCTAGACAATGCTCATTAACAATCAATCTAGGGTGTCTGGAGTGTTTCTGTGAAGATTTAGGTGCTTGAAAATTATATGCAATTTAAATGAAGTATTGTCAACCCAAATTATTGAAGTAAATAATATCATTGTAACCACTGAAACTGTATTGAGGTACCATTGATCTAAAGTGTATAAAAGTGAGATGCACTTTGAGTTTAGGAGGCCTCTTCTTCCAAGAGTTCCTTGAGTACGATGGCTGCTTGTGTGCAGAATATCACCAGGTTCACAGTCATAACACTACATTCATTTCACACTAACATATGGAAGTGAATGTTGCACAATATCAAAGCAAAATGAGATAAGACTTGAAGCTGCAGAAACGTAGTTTTTGAGTAGAATGATGTATATATCATCGAGGGGCAGAGTAACAAATGAGGAAATGCTATGAGAAGTGGAAATGGAAAGCCATTTTGTGGTGTAACTCACATTTAATTGCTCTAGGTTTTCTTGGCAGTGCAATCAATACTGACTTGCTCTTTTCTTCAGGTATTTCCCCACGAGAAAATCTGTCTCCCTTGCAATCCCAAAATCTTCCAGAGCTTGAATCATTTCTATAGCAATGACGACAGGCCCTACTGCCTTATTCCTTTTCATTTTTCCCACTGCTGCTTCAACTTCTGATTTCATAATCTGTGGGCCATCCATGTTCTTAGTAATTATTGGCTTCTCCCCTCTCGTATCTTCAAACAAGTCAGCTATGTATTCAGACCGTCTCGCCAGTATATCTGCTTTTTCAATGTGTATTGATCCACCTTTTGCCTTCAAACACCCACTAGATGTACAAGAATTATCACCTATGATGTCCTCACCTTCGTGTGCATATCACCAGAATTTTTCAGTTTCTCAATTGCTTCACATTCGCCATTTATCAATTGTTCTTTTGCTTCCCTACATTATCGCTTGATTTCTTTGTTCAAGGTCCTATATTTGTTGCTATTCTTTGGCATGACTTTCTGTCTTTCTTTCCCTAGATCCAGAATTTCACCTGTCATCTATTTCTTCTTCTTCTTCTTCTTCTCTTTTTCAGTATCACTTTATTAGACACATCCACTATTGCCTTTTTAAACTTCAACCAGCTTGGTGTGTTCTCCACTGTCAGAGCTTCAAATCTCTTCTTCACTGCTACAGAGTTTTTCACCTTCATGTCCCAATCTTTCAAGCAAGTCATTGTTAGACTTTATTTAACCATCTATGCTTAACGTTCAGCTTGCATATCACTGGAACATGGTCACTCTCACAGTCCGGTCCTGGCTATGCTTTGGACTGTTGCATGGCACTCCTGAAACACTGGCTGATTGTGACATAGTCTATTTGATTGTGGTTCTGCTCTTCTGGGCTCCTCCAAGTCCACAAACTTCTTATGTGTTGCTTGCACCATGTGATTGTTATTATCTAATCATCTGCATGACACCAGACTATGAATCTCTCACCTCTGTCATTCCTGGTTCCCAATCGAAATGCTCCGACAATATTACCGCCTCATTGTTGTCCAACTTTAGCATTCATATCCCCTATCACCATAACGATATCTTGTGATTTACAGTGGCCCTCTGCTTCTTGCAAGATATCATATGAACTTTCTATATCCTGTTCACTACTATTGGCTATTGGAGGACATGCTATTATTATTGAAATATTCATAGTCTGCCCTCGGAGTTTCACCAGCTGTCTTCTGTCCAATATCCTATAAGGCTTTTGCTTCTTTCAGCACAGTTTGTTCATGTTTATCACCACCCAAACAGATCAGTTTGTATTTATCAGAATCAAAACATCCAGTCCCTTTCCACCTTTTCTCACAGTCCCAAGATGTTGATGTTCAAATGACCCCTTTCTTGCATCACATTCTCTAGCTTTCCATCTTGATAAAGAGTTTTCAAGTTTCACATTGCTGTTTTGATCGTATCTTTGTTGTGGGGAGTGGCCCGATGACGATCGAGTCTCACGTATTGTATGTGAGTGCTTCTACCTAGCCTGTGGGGAAGATCCTCTTCACTGTTGTTCTTCTTTTCTTTATCCAGGACCATGATTGTCCTCGGCAAATTTTTCTGCGGAGGTGGTTTACCATTGCCATCTTCTGGGCAGTGACTTTACATCCTTTCTTTTATATTATAGTACTCTCTTGAAATGAATGCTAACATTTTCCTTCCTCATCACCAACTCAACTTGCAAGTTAACCTTTAGGAAATCCTGCAACAAGATTCCCAAGTCCTTTTGCACCTCTAATTTCTGAATTTGCTCCGTGTTTAGAAAATAGTCTATGCCTCTCACTGTACTCAATCTGACACTGCTTTGCCCTTTCTCCTAAACTGTCCAAGCCTTTCAGCAGACTCCCTGCTTCCTCAGCACTGCCTGTTCCTGGATCCATCTATAGGCTGGATTTTCCAGCATTTTTCTGTGTGTAATTTCAGATTACAGAGTTTGCAGTTATTTGATTTTTATTTAAAATTAGATGAGAATTACATCTGTAATTCTAGGTTCACTTGCACTTGTTTTTTTTACATAAACACCAGTGAAGCTTGAGTGCTCGGTGGGGTGTGCTGTGTTTTTTTTGCTGGTGGGGGAAGGGGATCGGTGCTTTGCTGCTGTTTATGCGTGGGTGGGGGGAGCTGGGAGGGAGCTTTGGGGTTCTAACATTTAACTGTCATTCATTCTTTGGGGCACTCCTCTGTTTTCATGGATGTTTGTGAAGAAAAAGAATTTAAGGATGTATATTGCATTCATTTCTCTGACATTAAATGTATCTATTGAAGACAACAGTTTGGTTTGAGATAGATCATGAGACCCATTACTTTGAGTGAAATTCTGCACATTGAAAAATTGGTCCAGTGACAGTTGGCAACAGTTGGCACTGGCATGGCTGCCATTAACTGTTTACCTAATAACATTGCTGGTTTTCATCACTGTTGAGAGAGATTACAACATCTGCATTCAACCTTATTGTTTACTTGCAGGAAAACTAGCAGCACACGAAGGCTGCAGGAATGTAACAGTAATTAAAGGGTCTCTCATACTAATGCTTGCACACTGCGTCCACCAGCCTCAGTTTGCATACTGCTGGCCAATGAAAAATTAATCAAGTTGTGCTTCATTTACTGATTGTAACCTATTTTCTCCAATTTGCATCTAAGCTGCAAGGTGCAATCACTTGTGCTTTGGCAACCTGCACTTTGCAATTAGCGCCAAGTCGTGGACAGGGTAAGTTGCCATGATACCATTCTTCCCACCCCACTTCAATTGTTCAAAAACTTCTCCTTCTTTTCCTCATCTTCACGGCCCCCTCATTTACCACTGCACTATGCCAACCATATGAAAAGTTCTTCATATGCAGCAGCAACAATATGCAACTACAAGTTCTGCAGTCAGCTCTTAAGGGAACAGCTTAGAACTACAGCTCTTTTCAGCAGTTCTGAGTGAGCACAGCAGCTGTGAGATAAGTGCAGCACATCATCACAAGGGTGAAATCCAGATTCTAGGCATTATTCTCCTTGGGATTTCCATTGTTGCACATAGGGTAGGTTAGTGGAGCATCTTGGACCACGTTCTATCCCCTTCCTTCTCCTCAATCAATGAGATGCCTTGAAATCTGCTATAAGGAGCAGATGGGTAACTGTCCAATAGTAATTCCATACACAGGAAACATAGTTGCACCCTGCTAATTAATACACATGCTAAATCCAAAGCAGATGTTGATTTGTGTAACAGGATGTTTCCACATTCCTATCTTATGTGATTACTCTAGGATCCAGCAGCCACATTCCTTGCTACCAAGTATCAGTGTTTCTTTTCATTTAGTACTATTAAGAAATGGTGAAAATATTTCCCATTACTGATGGTATCTTCATAAAGTGAATATTACTAACTGGACTCAATAACAAATAATATATGAAGTTAATTTCTGAAGGAAATCTTATCTCTCTTCTTTCCTAAGATGGTGCTGCATACGGCGGCTACATTGCGAGCTCCATTCCAAATCTACAGTATACTACTAATTTCAATTCAGTTTTGAAGCTATCTCTCCTCCATTGTGATGCAATTCTAAAATCCTTCGAGTTAAGAGCAAACGATAATAAGTACTTACAAAATAATGATAATCAGGCCATTCAACACAGTGTAATGGAACCACCTAGTGGTCAAAAGGCAAGTTATGAATTTCTTACATGGTTTGTTTGCTTTAATTATTTCTGATATTTGCTCCCGGTCAATTGGTTTTGTAATCATAGCAAACTATGAGGGGGACTTGAAATGATGTTTTGCCCATCAGGATCAAAGCAGGCAATATCCCTCTTGATCAAAGAACACTGAGCAGTGCCTGCCCTTTCCAGTCCATGATCCACTCTGCTTCACGTGGCTGAACTTCACTTTGAGTAAGACCTGTGGCTGAACTCGACATCTAGAAATAAAAATGGTTTTCCAAGATATTGTTCTGGGAACCTGAATGGATCCTATCCAAGCATGATTAACCATGAGAAATGCTGAATGTTCTTTGGCTCAGTCCTAATTAGGACTTCTCCCTCACACTTTTTTCAGTACATCATCTAAATGCCTCTATCTGCTTTCATTCCAAATTAAAAAACAATCTTTCTCATTTTTTCCACCTGCTTTGCCTTCATATGGTCTATATTTTCCTTTAAGGCTCCTTGATTTTCAGGATTGGCCATTACTTTTAGCTCAATGAGTCTCACAACTGATTTGATCACAACTTCCAGCATTAACAATTCTTATTAAAAACTATATCAGATTGAACTGGAGCCCTAATTAAACACAGCCAGTTGTAAGAGAGGCAAAACAAAAGCAAAGTGCTGAAAACACACAGCTGGCCAGGCAGCACTTGTGTGGGATATTCTTAAAAAAAGATTGAATGACAATACAATAACCAAGTGAACTGACAAAGCCGTAGATAGCACAGAGACAGTATTAAGGTAAGCCAGCTATGGCATCATTGAATAGCAGAATTACATGCTGATTCTCCTATTTTAGCAATACAGATTAGAATTACTTGAGATTCTTGCATGGAATAGAACTGTAGACAGGATAGATAGAACACTCCAAATTTATTTTACACTTTTGTGCAGATAAAATTTCTAATTCCTAAATATACTGAAATGGAGGTATATAATCCAGATGCTGGGAGTTCAAATTATAATGTGCAAGTTGTTAAAATTAATCATTAATTATGGTCATCAGAATAAAATATAAAGACCCAACTGGTTCATTGATACCTATCAAGGTATCCAGTGTTTAGGTGGACTGGGCTTTAAGTTGAATTCAGGTAGTGTAATCATCTTTGAAATTGCTGCTGTTGACATAGAACACTCACTAGAATTTTACATTTAGATCCTAAGCCAAATAATTGTGCTAGTATTAGAGTATATCACTGTGATACCATCCCTATATGTGGATTGACTTGATATATGCCCTTGATCTGTTTCTGCACATCACCATAGGACACTGGACAACTAGTAATCTTCCACTTGTTTGTATTTTTCAATTATTTTCCTCATTTGTCCAGACACAATTTGAAGATACCCAACATATAAATACTTCTTCTATGCAGAATTTATAAAGAGACTTGTGACTTCTTAGGAAATCTGCAGAATCAGAGCTAATTGCACAACTTTAAGCAAGGGTTGGGAATATTGTTGAAGTTTCTGGTGAAAGCAGACATCTATTTTCCTCAGTGGACTGTGTTTCCTGCAGAAATGCAGTTTCATGGGAAATGAGGAAGTATTCATGAGTGACAACAAAGGCAGAGAGACAGTTATATTTTATTCAGTTTTTAGGGATCTTTGTGTCCAGCATGGCTAATTGTCAGGAGAAGGAGGGATTTTCTTGAACTGCTAAAATCTTTCTGGTGAGGGGCTCCACAGTTGATATGGGAGTCCTACGATTGAGATGATGTACCAATTTCTTAATAAAAGCTTTCTTTTCTGCCAGAATAACAATAACATAATTCCAAATCTTAGTTGAATTAATGCTTAAACAATGGCACTGTAGTGCTCAATTATTCCTTTCTGTCAAAAACTGTACTAAATTAGACTCCTCTTTGCAGATTTAAACTGATTATTCTGAACTGAGTTGTGATTTTTAAGCTAAGTTCTAATTTTATGGCCTTTGGCAGTTTGAAACTAATGTACAGACACCTAATTATATTGCTTTTGTCTTAGAGTCATAAAGAAGTACAGCACAGAATCAGTCCCTTTGGCCCATCTAGTCCATGCCATAAACAATGTAAACTGCCAACTCCTATCAATCTGTCGTGGGACCATAGTCGTCCATATCTCTACCATCCATGTACAGTACCTATCCAAACTTCTCTTAAACTTGAAATCGAGCTCACATGCACCACTTGTGCTGGCAGCTCAGTCTTGTCTGAAAAGGATCATTTAAAATGGCACCCTTTGACCAAATGATTCAATTAGTATACTGGTGTACTTAGTAGACAATGGTCAGCATCTCTTCTTTCTCCCTCAAACAATCTCCTACAGATGCCATCATGTACTCTTTCCAATAATTTTTCTCTAGTATTATCAATAAAGATAAAGTATAATCAAGAAGAGAGAATTGACCATCTTTTTCATCTTTTACTCTCTACCATATTTTAAAGTTAAATACCGAGCACTTTCATTACACTTTCATTTCCTTTTTATTAATTGTTCGAACCTATTCTTTACTTATTAGAGTTACAAAACAATTAGCAATCAAATCTGCTGTTTTTCTCTGCATTCTCCTTTCTAATATTTTACTTCACTGAAATTGGCTTTGTAGATTTATCAGTTCCAAGCTCTCAGAACATCAATGACCCCCAGTTAATTTCGATCAATTTTTTTTTTATCATTTGCTGTATTTGAGAAAGGTCAAGTTACCTACACAAAAAGTTAAATTCTAGAATTACTGTTGGCGATATTAATGAAGAAATTCATTATGAAAGAATTAATGATGATTCTTCCATGTGTATTTTTAATAGGTGCAGGGAAGGCATTTCATATAGATTTATATTTGCTTTAAGAAGTAAAATGAAGGATATCATGCAACTGTGGCATTCATTTGTCAGTGATAATTTGCTGAGAATAATAAAGACAGTTGAATATTATAAACTGATTATCCTCAGCTATGATTTTCAAGGCAGAGTTGCATATTTATGTATTGAAAAAGTAAGTGAAGTTCCAAGTCTCAAGGCACAGTTTGACATGAAGGTTGAGAAGGTAATTCAAGAAGCAGTACTGCATTTATGTTAAGTCTGTATAGCTCGAGTGAACTCTGTTTTAGTAGTTATCAACAGTTATAAGTTTCTAGAGTTTTGGCTTGTGCATCATAAAGTGCCATGACTGGTCTGTTTCCATTCGTGAAATGCCATAAATAAATCTCAAGGTTCAAATATAGTGCATCTCAGCAGCATCTGTTCTGCAAAGCAATACTGTTTGATTTCAACTGATGATTACCTTCAAAAAGAAGTTTTGATACAAGTCTAATTACAAAATCAAAGGCTATTTAACAATGGGTATTAGCATATTGCACCCAATCTAAGTGCACCAGATTCTCAAGCGGTGAAAACTGATTGGGGGGGGGGGGGGTTGCAAAAGAATTAAGAACAAAGACTTTTACTCAAGCACCTCAATTTAATGGAGGTGCTAGATGGTACATTATTCACAATGAATCATGGATCAAGAAAAAAACAAGATAATTGCTCAAGAGTCAATGTTTACTTTATTACCACTGAAAGTGTTTGGAATACCTGAATAGCTAACAACCTGCTATATTGTAGGGCAAGTTAAAAAAAAGGATTAATTTTCTTTTGAAGATTTAAATTAATTTGGTTGCAAACCTATTAATGTCAACATCAATAAACCTCTGATATCTTAAAATTGTTGAAAATCCAAAGCAAGGGAAATTGAGGTTCAAGGTTTTGTATCCCACTCGACATTGCTAGGACTGTGCACATTGCTTAGACTGACTGGCTATGCAGGTTTATTATGTTCCATCATCAAACCAAAAGAATCTCTTATCAGGCAATGGAATAGCTTGTTACTGATGGGTTATGATTCTTGTTGGCTGATATTAACGAGACTGGTGCCTTTGAAGAGCGGAACTCAAAACAATACAATCTTGCTGTCAGACACCCAAGACAGCATCAATAACTTTTAGTTTCCTATTTATACATCTTAAAATATCAACACTCAATGAAACAAATGGTTCAGTCTGAAACTGTGCAAGAAACTCAAGGCTGAAATACCAAAACAGAACTATTTTCTTCAATTAAACACCAATTAAAAATTTACAGTTGAGGTGATTCCACTTTCTTTGTACAAAAAAAAAATTAGATTTAACAATGACAGATGGATTATTTCTTACCACAGTATCCACACTCCAGGTCCCCATAGACTTTCCTGATCTTCTCAAATAGACTGACATTCAGTTGTCTCTTCTGTAAGCTGTCAAGAACTTGTTGGAAAGCCCCAGAGTCCACATCATCTTTTTGAGCTTCCGTTGATAATGGAATTTCTTTAACACCATCATCAAGGTGAACCATTTCAAATGGGTCTTCATTTTGGACCTCACAAGATCCGCATATTTTGAGGGAGTCAACACCCTCCTGGTCCACAGAATTAGACATGTGGTTTGTTTCTATGCTTTCAGAATCTACTACATTATCACTGCTAACAGGTAAAGCTGGCAAGACTTCCTCTCCACACCTGTCCAAAGACCTCTGCTCGTTAGTTAAAGGGATATTTCCTTCTTCCAAAGAAACTGTATTATGCTGGATTGTCCCAGTGTGAAATGAAGGGTTATTTAGAACTTCTTCATGCTGACTAAGACTCTCTAATGGAATATGAGCTCCTCCATTTTCAAGTTCAATAAGGACCTGATGCCCTTGTGAATCATGGTCAGAGCCATTGAAGCCTGTACCCCCAGAATCCTCCAAGGCTTCTGGTTGAATGTCACCTCCTGGTTCCAGGAGATAGAAGCTCTGATTAATGGAGTTATTAAATACTGAATCTTCCCCCAAGTCGCTGTGGGCCTCCTTTACATGAGACTTCAACTTGACTGAGCTGACAAATTTCTTTGTGCACACAGAACAAATGTAGATAAATTTATGCTTGCGTACGTGTGTTTCCAGTGAATGGTACTTAGTGGCTCCATGATCACAGAGCTCACAAGCAAATGGGCGGTCATCACCATGGACGAGCATGTGCCGGTCGCGGTCCGATTCATTTTTAAACTTACGCTCACACACGTGACAGTCATAGAGCAGCTGCCGCTTTCCTTCCCTAGTCAACAGGCGCAGCTCATCATAGACCTCCTTGACTTTCTCCTCATCCATGTCATGGCTCTCCCGGATGTGCTTGAGAAGGTTCTTGATGTCAGAGTACTTTTTTTTGCAAAAGCGGCAATGCTGCTTGATCTTTTTGTGCACCCGCTCGATGTGCACTTTTAGGTGTCCTTTGCTTAGACAAGTAAAGGCACAGTAGTCACAGCTGAATTTTTCTCCTGTGTGCTTCCGCATATGAACTATAAGGTTGGCCTTGATGGTACTTGCATAGTCACACTGCATACATTTATAAGGCTTCTCATTGGTATGAATTCTGAGGTGAGCTTGAAGTGAATGCTTAAATTTGAAAACTTTATTGCAGTATTCACAGGTAAATATCTTTAGCTGGGTTGTCCCTTGTCTGAAAGACAGGAAAAAATATCTTGTCAGTTTTCAGCTGCGAAACAACCCTTTATTTGCACAATATGATAGAAATTGTACTGACCATTCATCCTTCAAATTAATTTAGTCTCATGTGTTCAAAATTCTGTGGATTCAAATTCCACTCCAGAAAGCTGACTACAAAGTACAGGATGATCATCCTTTATAGTTCTAGGAAATTTCCATAGTATTTGAGACGTAAAGTTGTAAATTGAGCACTAGAATCCACTGCATTACCTGAAAAGTGTACTTTTTGGTATTCCAGACAATTTTAGTCCTCAGTTAGCATTACTAAAAACAGATTAACTGGTCATTGTAGTCATAGAATCTTGTGCCTTCAAATTATCCAGCGTAATTTGAACTTTACAATGATGTGCCTTTAAAGTCTTTACTATTGCATAGTGTTCAGGTCATGAAAGTTGAGGCTGTAAGGAAACATTTTTGCTTTCCGCTGACATCTCTGAACAACAATTGCACTGATGTCAGGCACTTACCTTCTTACCACAAGTCATCTTCAAAGCTAATGAATGAGTGGCATAGGCTCCTCAGTTACAGAGGCAGCATTACGAGAGAGCCTAGCCTTTTCCTCAAATTTCACTTACATTGCAGTACATTTGTAAGTGATCAAAAAACAAAAGATGCTGGCTTTCCCTTTTTCCTTTCTATCATAAGAACTGATCGTACAGTGCTTCTGCTGTCCCAATAGTGACCTACCGTTTCAACGCGATTAAGAATCAATTCCTGAAGGGAGAATTGCTCACACAGTTCTGAGACAGATTTACAGGAAAGACACTGAGAGGCAAGTCCAAAATCACAGAGCAAATTCAGAAAATGGGATGACCACTTAGGACCATGACGAGACTAGATGTTTTCAAGTTTCTGAGTTTTTGAAATTCCCTTCCTCAAAAATCAAATCAAGTTTAATTATCATTCAAACCATACATAGATACAGCTGAATGAGATGGCATTCAGCTGTATGGGAGCAAGGTGCAAATTATTCAAAATAGCAAGTGTGGATCCTCAATAACATTCAAGGACGTGTTTAGAGGATATGAGGATCAGATGGCCAAAATACACGTCAGAGGCTCAGTACAACCTTGCTGAATGATGGGGGGGGAGGGTGGGTGAGAAGACACGGGCTTGTTTTGTTGTGCCTTGTGTTGTTCTGCCAAGCTTGAGGGCATGCTATGTTTGACCCCAGAATGTGTGGAGACACTGGGCTGGCCCAGCACATCCTCAGTTGCGTTGGTTGTTAACACAAATGATGCATGTCACCGTATGTTTTAATGTACATGTAAGAAATAAATTTGAATCTGAAAAAAATCTGAAAAATCTGACTCAGGGGATGACATGAATTCAGAATCAGGTTTATTGTCATAGGCGTACCTTGTGAAATTTATAGTTTTGTGTACAGTGCAGGCATAATAAATAACTAAGTTGCAAGAGAGCAAACAATAAATAAATAAATAAATAAATACAACAAAAGAGGAATACCAAGGTTTTTTTTTTGAGTTCATGGACCATTCAGAAACCTGATCTCAGAGGGGAAGAAACTGTTCCTAAAACATTGAGTGAGGGTCTTCAGGCTCCTGTACTTCCTTCCTGAACGTGGTAATGGGAAGGGGGCATGTCTCGGATGATGAAGGCCCTTTATGATGGACGCTGCCTTCTTGAAGCAATCCCTTTTGAAGATGTTCTTGATAGTTGGGAGGTTTGCACCCATAATGGAGCTTCTATTTCTTATGTTCATTAGTTTTGTATTGGTTTATTATATTGATGCATTTAGTGTTTTTAATTTACCTTAACTTTGTTTTAGCTATTTTGTAATCAGAACTCAATAGTTAATTAATGGCATTATACATTCCACAGACACCTCACCCAAATGGCCATTCACTACAGGGTTTAAACAGATAGTCATAGCCCTGTGGATGACGACAGATTATTGATGGATCAAGGAGGAGGCATTACATAGTTCTGCTACCCTAACTTGCCCCAGTGAAGATATTTTAATGCCAAGATCTTCAGAAAATCTACTGGATAACCCTTTCTTGCAGGCAAGTTAAAACAGCTATTTTATCTAGGATAGTAGTTATAGTCACAAATTTATGTGAAACACAGACAAGATCTTCAAATCATAAATAGATTACTCTTGATTTTGAATTAAAAATTCAAGGTCATCAATATTTGACATTATTTACACATCATATGCCAGCTGAGAGAATATTGGAGTGAAAATAGCTTACATTTATCTGGTAAGTGCATTGAGAACTGCCAGCTATTTGCAGTGTGTTGCTCTGCACATGTCAGACCACCGTGCATGCCAAATTCAGGAGCCTGAAATGAACAGGAGATCAAATGCTAACGCAACTGTATCTGAGCTCCGTTCCACCATCACCAGAGCACTGACAAGAAATTGAAGATGGAAGACAGCATAGGAAAGTGTATGGTCACGCATTTCGGTAGAGGGAATAAGTGTGAAGACTCTTTTCTATTAGAGAAGTAATTCAGAAATCAGAGGTGCAAAGCCACTTGGGAGTCCTCGTGCAATATTCCCAAAAAGTTAACTTGCAGGTTGAGTCAGTAGTAAGGAAGGCAAATGCAATGTTAGCATTCATTGCAAAAAGATTAAAATATGAAAGCATGAATGTAATGCTGAGGCTTTAGAAAGCATTGGTCAGACCGCACTTGGAGTATTGTAAGAAGTTTCATTGTTCGAAGAAAATTAATTATCCAAGTGCATGTATTATGTGTCACCATATACAGTGGATTCCGGTTAATTGGGCCATTGCTTAATTGGGACAGCTGCTTATTTGGGACAACTCTTATAGAACAAAGAGTAATAACGAAAATAGCTAGGATTCCCTTCATTTCTTTAGGACACTGTGCCACTCAATTGGGACAGGAGACTGTTGTTGAACAGATTCTAAGTAGTGTCAGTCATGTTCACTTGTGTGATTATTAGACACTACACCATGCTTAAAGCAAGCAGTTTATAAATAGCATCAGTTGCGTGTGGTTGTGTTATGTTATCCATTTCGGCCAACTGATGCCGATTCAAAGCAGTGACTTTTGATAATATTGCTTTTTATTTTGATTTAAAAAAAATTCAGACCATTGCCAAGGCATCACAAAAATATTTGACATTAGCCACCTGGAGGAATATTCTGGCAGAATACAGTGTAGATGAAGTGCCTTTGCTATTTCCAGTGTATTCCTCCAAGTGGTGCAAAACATGGAAGATTACAGATTTATTAACACAAGACAACAGATAGCAATCCACAGGAGATTTCCCGTGATCTGGATCCTGTAACGAAAGTGTGTTTGTATGCCACCTAGAAAGATCATTTCATACATAAATAATCACAATTAAAATCTTAGGCCCAAAGCAAGAACCTGGTTATTGTTATTTGTCAAACCTTGCCGGAGGAACTCAGCAAGTCAGGCCGCGTCTATGGAGGGGAATAAATCATAGATTTTTTGATCTGACACCCTTCATGAAGATCTCCATGATCACCTCATATTATCTCAAACAATTTGCTCCTCATAGATTCTACTAAATTCCTCACAAATGAAACATCTGTAGTTTCCTGTTGTAGGAGCCATGTATCTTTTTCAGGCTGTCTGTACTGTTATTTATTATGGGTTATGGTAAATTGTTATGTAGGTTGGGGCATGGTAGAAGAAACTGAGTATAGTTATATATTGGTGCTTTGTCCTAGTTAGTTAATTTAGTTTAGTTGCTCGTTAGAAGCAGCTGGGGAATGGATTTTTTTTTTTTTGTTGACCGCCAATTTGAATGCTAATTATCTTATACTGCTTATTTCATTATTTTGCTAATTTGGTTATGCTAATTTCTAATATCGTGATACAAGATTTGCTCAATCGTGTGGTATTTGCCTGAGGGTCCGTTGCTTTGTTTTATTGGTTGCTGACATTTGAATTGAATGCTGTTTGTTTGGTCTGGTTTAAGTGTTGTGGACGTGCAGACAGCTTGTTTGTTGCCGTCATTTATTGAAATATTGCCAGTGCATTTGCAAATGTACTATGGGTGAACAGAGTTAATTACAAGTTGTACAATAAGGAGAGAGTAACATGAGTGAATCAAAGCAAGGAACTGACTTCAGCAACCCTGAAGTCGGGACTGGAGAAAGAGTAATTAAACTTACTGCCAAAGCTAAGGAAAATCAAATTGAAAATATTCAAAAGAAGTATAAAACAAATGTGAACAAAATTAAAGGTTTAATATTATCAATTAAGAATCTTACGAAAAATAAGGAAAATGTCTTACAAGTGCAATCTTGTCCTGACTAATCGCTGTAAAGCTGTTGTAAAGCAACACCACAAGCTAATTTCATTACATCCCAAGAATGAACAAGAAAAACAGAATAAATGTTTTTCAAGCATTGATAGCTATAACAGTGTATTCACAGTGGATGTGAAACAATGGCTGGCACAAACATGTTACAGTGAAGGTCATGTTGCTGCAACAAGTGAATATGTGTCTCACCTTACAACAGACAATGTTTCTCAGATCCCAAGGCATGTTTTGAATATGTATACAGCAAATGACCCACAAGATGATATGAAACCAAAAGACAGTGTGTCATCTATCAGCGCTCAAAGCTCTGCTGCAGAAAGAAAATCTTCTGTACCTAATACCTCCTCTGGATGTGTTAAAACAGAGGTTGATTTAGCTGCATTGATCACATGTTGATGATTATTGAAGGGCAAACATGCTCTAGCAGAGTAGGAGCTGTACCTCTTGGAACAGCTACAGAAAAGGCAGGAACAGCTTAAGTTGGAGGAAGAAACTGCCACACATATGGCTAAAGTTAATGTGCTAAGGGCTTCAAGTGTGGCAAGTTCTAAAAATGCTCCAGCAGGACAGTTCTATGGTGTGAATTCCTTTATTGAAAAGGTACAGAGAAAAACAAAAACACACAATGTCAATGTTGATTTATTTGTTCCTCAAGTGTTTGGGATACGTGAACAAAATCCCTAAAGGTAGTTCATGGTGTTTACTCTCAGCTTGCACTAATGAGGCATTCTGAACCTATGTCATATCCAACAGTTCAAAGTGCTCATGGAGACATTCATGTACAATATGAAAACACTCCTGTTTCAGATGATAGAGGTCAAAACAGTATTATGGATATTATGTGGAAGAAAAATTAAATAACAACCTTAACGGCAAAACAGCAATGCATTTCATCTTTGCTTAAAAGAATGATTCAAATCTTCGATGGTGATCCATTGCAGTATCATGCATTCATGAAGCGCTTCGAAAATTTGTGTTGAAGACAAGGCTATAGCGACTGCCTCTGTTTTCCTTGAACAGTACACTAAGGATTACCGTGAGAACTTGTCAGAGGTTGCCAGCATGTCCACCCTAAAAAAGGATATGTCAAGGCTAAGGCTTTACTACAGCAACATTTTGTTAATGAACAGAAAATTGCATCCACCCACATGTAACTGGTTCTTTCTTGGGTACCTATCCAATCTGAAGATGGGAAAGCTCTTCAAGACAACAGTCTTTTTCTTAGAGGTTGTTGAAATACTACGGAAGAAGTACAGTACATGCATGAGCTGGACATGCCTGCCAATATGTTGATTGTCACAAAGAAATTGCCCTATATGCACAGGGATAAGTGGAAAATGGTGGTCTATAAACAGCAAGAAAGACACAACCGTAAGACTATTTTTGTTGATGTGGTTGATTTTATTGAAAGACAAGTAAAGACTGCTACAGTCCCTGTATTTGGGAATATACAGGTTGCTCCAGTATAAGCAGAGGTGTGAACTAAACTAAGTCACAATTTTGTTCTAAGGCTAAAGGAAGCAGCTTTGTCTCTACTGCGGCCACTGTCAGATGTAAAGCTAAAATGGAACCTGGAACTAATGGAAGGAAAATAGTCACATCAGCCAAAAGGGTTTGTCTGTTCTGTGAGGGTGAACATACATTGGATTCCTGACCACTGCTACTCATAATGAGGAGATTGCCTTCCTGAAAGAAAATGGTGTTGGTGCTTTTGATGTTTGTGTACAGGGCACATCAGCAAGGATTGCAGGAAGCACCTTTCATGAAAGGTATGCAGTGGAAAGCATCCCAGCGTTCTTCATATTCACTCTAATGAAAAGGGTACAGAATCAAAACAAGCCATGAAAGTATCAGACACAACAGTGAGTAGTGCCCTGGTGACCAAAGGCCTTACAAGGGCCAATGATCATAATTGTAAACTTCCCATAGTTCCAGTACAAGTGAAGTCTAAGAAGGGTAAGAAGGCGGTGGTTACTTATGCTCTCTTAGATCTAGAGAGTACAGTGGGCCTCATGAACAAGCTCAACCTCACATGAAAAAGGACATGCATACTCTTATGGACCATGGGTCAAGAGAATGTAATGAGTAGCTACATTGTTTCAGGATTGGAAGTGACTGGCTTAGACAGTAAAAGTTATTGTCAACTACCTAATGTCTATACACAGGAAAGGATGCCATCCATCGAGGGAACATTACATGACAGAGGGATCTCCAGGAATGCTCTTATCTAAAACATGTCCATTTGCCAGAGATTGAATCAGAAATTGAGCTGCTGATGGGGACAAATGTACCTAGAGCATCGGAGCTGTTGCAAGTAATTCACAGCGTTAATGATAGACCCTATGCAGTTAGAACAATGTTGGGTTGGACTGTGAATGGACCACTAAAAGGAGACAATGGTGATGAGAAAGACTGTGCACAGCCTGAGCTGACAGTTAATAGGATCTAGTTTTGAACTTGGATGAGCTTTGACAGCAGCAGTTCAAGGTAGACTTCCCTGAATGCAGTCAAGATGAACAAACTGGCTTTTCAAGAGAAGACCGTAAATTCATGGAACTACTTACAAAAGTGGTAGATAGCCACTTCCAAATTAGTTTACCTTTGAGAAAGAAGATTAACATGCCAAAAAAACAGGAAGATTGGTGAATAGCTTGCTATAAATCTAAGGAAGATGTTTAAGAAGGATTTGTCATTAACACAGCTTCTATGAAGGATGTCATCTGTGAAGGCTATGCTGAAAGAATGGCAGCAGAGATTCTGGAATCAGTGATGATAAAGTCTGGTATATTCCACATCATGCTGTTTACTACCACTCCCCACTCCCAGAAAATAGAAACCTTTTGTGTTTGACTGTGGAGTGACTTTATGACTATTCAGGGAACATCACTTAATGCTCAGCTTTTACAGGAACCAGATCTTACTAGCTCACTGGGGGAAGTCATAAGCAGATTCAGAAAAGAACCAGTGGTGATCATGGCAGAAATTGAATCAACGTTTCATCAGGTTAAAATACCAGCAGAAGCTGCAGATCTGCAGAAGTTTCTCTGGTGGCCTGATGGTGACCTCAGCAAGATATGGTGGACTTTAGCATGAGGCAGTTCTCTTTGGAGCAACTGCATCACTGAGCTGTGCCAATTTCGCTCTTAGGAAATGTGCAGAAGACAATGAAAAACAGTTCAGCTGTGCGACAATGGATATGGTTTTGCATTGCTTCTATATTGATGACTTCCTTGTGTCTGTGTCCTCTGAGGAAGAAGTAGTGTCTCGCTATCATGACCTTGTATTCATCTGTGCTAAAGGCAGCTTTCGACTCACAAGGTGGATAAGTAACAGGCATAGCGTGCTAGCCATGACACTGGAAGAGCGAAGAGTGAAAGACGTGAAGGATTTGTATTTGGATCAAGATACTCCTTCAGCGGAGAGGGTGCTGGATGGTGCATTCAGCCTACTACTTTCAAGTTTAAGATCACGATCCAAGATAGACCACTAAGCCAGAAGGGGGATCCTCCCCACAGCTAGTTCGATCTATTATCCTTTAGGAATCTTGAGTCCACTAGTGCTATGTGCTAATGCTAAGACAGGGGTCCCCAACCTTTATCGCACTGCGGACCGGTTTCATATTGACAATATTCTTGCGGACCGGCCGACTGGCGAGGGCGGGGGGGGGGGAGTTGGGGGGGGGGTTGCCAACGGACAAGAGTAGCAGTCAAATACAATGGGTTTACCCCGAAAAGACTACAATGACCATGAAGCCTTGCGCAGGCACCAGTGTGCATGCGTAACTTGCACATGAGTGTACGATTTTTTTCTACAAATCGTTTTTGGCGATTCTGTTCGGGGGGGGGTGTTAATCACGACCGCAATATAGATGATAATTAGCTAATACACTCAATTTCGTTTCTAAAAGGGTTTATCTAACAAATTTAATATTAAACACACAGCGCATATTTTCCTCACATGAATATAGTGATAAGTCAATTATCAGGGGAGGACAGGGGAGCTTGAAGTAAATGTTGAACGAACTTCCAGTAGAAGGCAGAGGCAGGTTCGATATTATCATTTAAAGAAAAATTGGATAGGTATATGGACAGGAAAGGAATGGAGGGTTATGGGCTGAGTGCAGGTCAGTGGGACTAGGTGAGAGTAGCGTTCGGCACTGTTGGCCTGTTTCCGTGCTGTAATTGTTATATAGTTATATAAGTCAATAGCATCATAACATTTTAAGTATCTTTTGGATATTAAACACACAGCACATATTTTCCCCATATGAACATAGAAAATCATTGCAACACACCAATATCGCTGAATCAGTGGGAGCCCTGGGCTTGTTTCCCTGCAACAAGACGGTCCTATCAATGGGTGATGAGAGACAGCGATACTCGAACAGGGCTCCTTATGTCCAGTCTATTCCGCAATTTAGTTTTCGTTGCATTCATTGCAGAGATATGTTGGAAATGGAAGCAACGTTTTCAGTGCTTTTGTGGCTATCTCAGGATATTTAACCTTGACTTTGATCCAGAATGCTGGCAGAGATGTTATGTCAAACATACTTTTCAGCCCACTGTCATTTGCAAGCTCGAGGAGTTGATCTTTTTCCCACGCTGACACGGATGACGCACAGGTAATGACCTCGCATGCGTAATGGCTCAACAGTGGGCGTGACAGGGAATGAGGAAAGGTGCAGCTGACTCCTATCGCCAAATCATATCGTTTCCTCGCGGCCCGGTAGCGCATGCTCTGCGGCCCGGTGGTTGGGGACCGCTGTGCTAAGAGGATCCTACAAGATCTATGTAAGAAAGAGTTTGGCTGGGATGACACTGTACCTACATCAGTTGCTCATGAGTGCACCAGCTGCCTGGAAGAGCTCTGCCAGTTTGAAGACTTCAAGGTTGCCGGATGTTAGAACCCCCTGGATTTTGGAGAAGTTACTGCTGCACAGTCACAAAACTTTACGGATGCAAACAAAGATGGCTACGGAGCAGTGACCTGCCCATCGTTGCACAACACTCAGGTGCACAGTGCTTTTATCATAGGAGAATCTAGGATAGCTCCACTGATGTCAGTTTCCATCCCTCAAATGAAGCTCACTGTTGCTATGGTGGCAAGCCATATAGACACATTGTGGAGGAAGGAGTTGCATATGCAGCTTGATGATTCAGTTTTTTGGGCTGATAGTACTTTGATGTTGAATTACATCAAAAATGAAACTTCCAGGTTTGCAAACCTTCATTGGATCCAGAGTTTCATAAACTCTTAAGGTCTCACAGGCATCTCAATGGAGTTATGTAAACACTTCAAGCTATTCAGCAGATGTGGCCTCTAAAGGGCTGAAGGTGATAACATTCCTGAAGAATGAGACATGGGTGTCAAGTCCTCAGTATCTTCTTCAGCTTGTAAGGGAATGGCCAAGACAGTAGACTGGATTCTTAGATTTAAGAACCTGTTCTTGTTTCTTAGTTGAAAGAGAATGCAATCAAACATTTTCTTGCTCAGTCTGATTTCGATGAAGAACGACAAAGGCATCCTTTAGACACAGAATGTTTTGTT
The DNA here is from genome assembly GCF_030028105.1 of Mobula birostris. Classification (NCBI taxonomy): domain Eukaryota; kingdom Metazoa; phylum Chordata; class Chondrichthyes; order Myliobatiformes; family Myliobatidae; genus Mobula; species Mobula birostris. The sequence goes on along the minus strand of NC_092370.1, from coordinate 104,695,684 downwards.
AGTGCACTTCAACGCTTTATAGCAAGATGAGGACAGGTTCGTGAACTGCACCCTGATAATGTGACAAACTTTGTTCAAGCTGTGTGTAAGTTGAGAGAAGGTATTGAGAAGTAGAAACGCTCATAGATCAGTGATGTCCTTCTTCAAAAAGGTCATCCAATTACTAAAGCATTATCTGATCCCAATGGTTTGGAAGCACTGACGCCCAACCTTCCGTTGTCTCAGGTCTAAAACACAATTTCCTCCCAGGAAACATTGCGCACATAGTTGACGACACAGCGCCTCAAAACTCATGAATCATGAGAAGAGTCATTCATGTCTTTCCAGACAGAAGAGGATTTGAACAGCTAGAGATGCTTCAAGATTAAGACAAGCTGTGTGGACAGGCCTATAACCAAAACCTGTCTTTTACAGGAGGCAGAGGTTTGAGGAGCTACAGCTCTGGAAGCTTCATGACTTTAACTTGACAGTGAGTGGTGGAAAGATCACTGTGTTGGTAACCTCTGTTCTAAATGACTGTTACATGACTTGACTGGAAGAAGAAAGTAGAAAGATGATAATTGCATAAATGTTAAAATGTTTATCCCTGAAGATTTCATGTGTCCTATTATTGTAGTATTACTTGTTAGTATTACAGTGTAATAATTAGGGGTCGGGACATAGGAGCCATGCATCTATTTTCAGTCTGTTGGTATTGTATTTTGTGTTGTGTGTTTATTATGAGTTACGGTAATTTGTCACATGGGTTGGGGCATGGTAGAAACAGATGAGTATAGTTATGTATTCACGTTTTGTCTTAGTTAAGTTTAGTTAAATTGCTAGCTAGAGGCAGCCAGGGAATGGATATATTTTTGCTGATGACTAATTTGAACACTAATTACTCTTATTCCATTTATTTCATTATTTTGCTACTTTGGTTAGACTAATTTCTAATACAGGTTTGCCCCACCATCCGAAGATAGAGTGTTCCTGTGAAACGGTTTGTAAGCCGAAATGTCGTAAAGCGAAGAAGCAATTACCATTTATTTATATGGGAAAATTTTGTGAGCGTTCGCAGACCCAAAAATAACCTACCAAATCATGCCAAATAACACATAAAACCTAAAATAACAGTAACACATAGTAAAAGCAGGAATGATATGATAAATACACAGTCTATATAAAGTAGAAATACTTTTCCACAATCATTGCCTGAACTGTTCTCCGTAGCGAAAATATCACGCAAGCGCCGTCGGCAGAAAATCTCACGCAAGCGCTGTTGGCAAAAACACGGCGCAACTGCTCTCCAGTGACCTTTAAGCTATGAAGCTGCCAAATCATACCAAATAACACGTAAAAATACACAGCCGATATAAAGTAGAAATAATGTATGTACAGTGTAGTATCACTTACCGGAATTGGTTCAGTGCCGTGCACACTTTTGGTGTATTAGACTGAGTTGTCAGAGTTTGGGTGGTGCAGTGGCCCCCACCCTCCAGGCTGCCGACCGATACATTGCTGCGAGGCATGCGGGAATGCAGCGGTAGCCGGGAGACACATAGCACATCTTTAAGAAAAAAGCCGAAATAAACATGTTAATTAATTAGGTGCTGCCTGGCACGTAATTGTCGGTCCAGATCAGTGCTGATTGCATCGCCTTTGATCTGGGCTGACATCTAGGTGTGGGTCAGCACCTAATTAATTAACATGTTTATTTTGGCTTTTTTCTTAAAGATGTGCTGTGTGCCTCCCGGCTACTGCTGCATTCTCCGTGAATCGGTACAGTATCTGTCCACGGGCTGGGTGTTGGGGTGGGACACTGGGGTGTCATCTTGTTGTTTGTTTCCATTAGAGCAGGCAAGCTCATCTTCTCCTATGACTGCCCGCCTCGATGTCAAAGGTCGAGGTTCGTCGTCTGCTGTGGCTGATGTGGAAGGCTTGCTTGACTGCTGAGCCTCGTGCATTTTTCTATCACACAGTTCTTTGTAAGGACTCAAACCATCTTGCAAATATCCCCTAAAGCTACGTACCCTTTCAAAATTAAAGTCGTACTTTATCATTGCAGCGAAAATCTCACGTAGTTGCTTCAGTTTTGCTACTGCAATCGATTTCGATTGTTATCCTTTCCTCTTCCAATTGCATCAGCTCTTCATCTATCAGATCTTGGTCATGGGATGCCAAAACCTCTTCAGCATCATCTTCGTCAGCTTCCACAAGCCAAACTCACTTCGTCCATGCTTCGTTCACCACGATCAAAACGCTTAATTATGTCTAGTTTTACGCTAAGTGTAACACCCTTACAAGCTCTTTTAGGCTTTTCCGACACCATAGAACTCATCTTGCAAACGGCTGCTCACAGGCACGTGTTAAAGCAATGCCGGCTAGAATGCAGTTCCAAATCTGGGGAAAGCAGCTGCTCGGGGTGCGCGCCGATTTTTTTCGCATGCTGAATTTTTCATCGCGCGCTGCTTTTTTGTCGTAACAGTGAAAATACCCTCTGAAAGCGAAAACAGGGTACTAATGTAGGTCTTTCGTAACAGTGAGGTTTCGTAAAGCGAACGTTCGAAAAGCGGGGGACACCTGTATCGCTCTATAAGATTATTTGTCTTTGCTGGTTTCATAATAAGGGATCAAGCATACATTTTTCGACTTGGAACTAAATTATCTGGAAGCGCATCACACAGAGTCAAGCCCCTCACTCAGCCTCTCAGTCAGTGGTTTTGGTTCGTTTTCAAGTAATCACTACACCTGCTTTTACCCCAGTGATGAAGTGTTTTGAAAGGTTGGTGATGAAACATATCAACACCTGCCTGACAAATGGCTTGGATCCACTCCAATTTGCCTACTGCTGCAACAGGTCCACAGCAGGTGCCATCTCATTGGGTTTTCACTCAACCCTGGAACATCTGAACAGCAAGGATGCTCTTTATCGACAATAGCTCAGCATTCGATACCATCATCCACTCAAAACTAATCAATAAGCTTCAAGACTTTGGTCGCAATGCCTCATTGTGCACTTACATCCTTGATTTTCTCACTTGTAGACCTCTGTCAGTTTGGATTGGCAACAATATCTCCTCCGTGATCTCTAATCAGCATAGGTGCACCTCAAAGCTGTGTGCTTAGTCCCCTGCTCTACTCGCTTTACATTTATGAATGTGTGGCTAAGCACAACTCCAATGCCATATTCAAGTTTGCGGAATCAAAAGTGGTGATGAGTCAGCATACAGGAAGGAGACTGAAACTCTGTCTGAGCAGTGCCACAACAACAACCTCTTACTCAATGCCAGCAAGACCAAGGAGTAGATTATTGATTTCAGGAGGAGGAAACCAGAGGTCCAAGAGCCAGTCCTCCTTGGAGAATCAGAGGTGGATAAGGGTCAGCAACTTTACATTCCTTGGTATTATAATTTCAGAGGACCTATCCTAAGCCCAGCACGTAATTGCAATTATGAAGAAAGCACAGCAACGCTTAAATTTCCTTAGGAGTTTGCAAAGATTTGGCATGGCATCTATAGGCCGGTGGGTATGTCATCAGCAGTGGGAAAGTTACTGGAAGGTATTCTAAGGGATTGGATAATTAATACTTAAATAGGCAGGGACTGATTAAGGATAGTCAATGTGGCTTTGTGCGTGGTAGGTCATGTCTAATCAATCTTACAGTTTTTCGAAGAAGTTACTAGTAAAGTTGATGAAGGCAAGGAAGTGGATGTTGCCTGCATGGACTTTAGCAAGGCCTTTGACAAGGTCCCACATGGGAGGTTGATCAAGAAGGTTCAGTTGTTTGGGATTCAAGATGAGGTAGTAAAGTGGATTAGATATTGGCTTTGCGGACGAAGCCAGAGCAGGGCGGTAGATAGTTGCCTCTCTAACCGGAGGCCTGTGACTAGTGGAGTGCCACAGGGATTGTTGCTGGGTCCATTGTTGTTGGTAATCTATACCAATGATCTCGATGATAATGTGGAAAACTGGATCAGCAAATTTGTGGATGACACCAGGATTGGGGGTGTACTGAATAGCGAGGAATACTATCAAAGCTTGCAGCAGGATCTGAACCAGCTGGAAAAATGGCAGATAGAATTTAATGCAAACTTGTGTGAGGTTTTACACTTTGGGAGGACCAACCAACATTCGGTAGGGCAACAAGGCACACAGTAGAACAGAGTGGTCTGGGAATACAGATCCATAATTTCTTGAAAGTGGTGTCGTAGGTAGATAAGGTCATAAGGAATGCTTTTAGCACATTGGCCTTCATAAATCGATGTATTCAGTACAGAAGTTGGGATGTTAGGTTGAAATTGTATGACATTGGCGAGGCCTAATTTAGAACGTTGTGTTAAGTTTTGATCACCTACCAAGGATGTAAATAAGATTGAAAGAGTGCTGAGAAAATTTACAAGGATGTTGTCATGACCTGAGTTATAGGGAAAGGTCGAATAGGTTAGAACCATTCTTTAGAATGTAGAAGATTGAGGGGAGAATTGATTGAGGTATATAAAATTATGAGGGGTATAGACAAGGTAAATGCAAGTAGGCTTTTTCCACTGAGGTTGGCGGGACTACAAATAGAGGTCATGGGTTAAGGGTGAAAGGTGAAATGTTCAGGGAGGAAATGTTCAGAGGGTAGTGAGAGTATGGAATGAGCTGCCATGCAAAGAAGTGGATGCAGGGTTGATTTCAACATAAAAAAGAAATTTCGATAGGTACATGGATGAGAGGGGTATGGAGGCCTATGGTCTGGGTCAAGTCGATGGAACTAGGCAGATTAACGTTTCAGCACAGACTCAATGGGCAGAAGGGCTGGATTCCAGGTTGTGGTGTTCTATGACTTTATACACATTTATGACATACAAGGAGACCATTTTTGATCTACTAAGTCAATGCTGGCTAAAGGAGCAATCCCACTTGCCACACTAATTTTCCCTGTAAGACATTCCCATCAATTCCACCAGCTTCTTATCTCTCACCTACACAGTTGGGGCAATGCATAATGTTCAATTAAACTACCAGTCTTTAGGAAGGGTGAGAAAACTGGAACTCCAAGGAGGAATTCACTTGGTGACAGGAAGCATATGCAAACTCCACACAGATGGCATTCTAACTCACGATTGAACTTGGGTAACTGAGCTCTGTTGCAGCAGTACTGCTATCTGTGGCGCTTGCTGTTTCTCTACAAAGAGTACGCATCCATAAGACATGACAGCAGAATTAGGCCACTTGGCCCATCGAACCTGCTCTGCCATTTCATCATGGCCGATCTATTTTTCCTCTCAGCCCCAGTCTACTGCCTTCTCCCCATATCCTTTAATGCCCTGACCAATCAAGAATCTATCAACCTCTGCCTTAAGTATACGTACAGACTTGGTCTCCACAGCTGCAAGTGGTGACAAATTCCACAGATTCACTACTTTCTGGCGAAAGAAATTCCTCCTCATCTCCTTTCTAAAAGGATGCCCTTATATTCTGAGGTCGTGTCCTCTAGTCTTAGGTACTCCACCAAAGGAAACATCAATCCACTCTGTCAAGGCCTTTCACCATTCAATAGTTTTCAATGAGGTCCCCCTAATTCTTCTGAATTCTAGTGAATACAGGTCCAGAGCCATCAAACATACTTCACATGACAAGCTGTTCAAACTTGGAATCATTTTCGTGAACCTTCTTTGAATCCTCTCCAGTTTCAGCACATCCTTTCTAAGATAAAGGGCCCGAAATTGCCTACAATACTCTAAGTGAGGCCTCACTAGTGCTTTATAAAGTCTCAACATTACATCCTTCCTTTTATATTCTAGTCCTCTTGAAATGAATGCTAACATTGCATTTGGCTTCCTCACCACAGACTCGACCTGCAAATTAATCTTCAGGGAATCTTCCACAAGCACTCCCAAGTTCCTTTGCATCTCAGTTGTTTGTATTTTCTCTCCATTTAGAAAATAGTCAACCCTTTCATTTTGTCTATCAAATTGCATGACCACACACTTCCCAACACTGTATTCCATCTGCCACTTCTTTGCCCATTCTCCTAATCTGTTTAAGTCCTTCTGTAGTTTCTCTGCTTCCTCAAAACTACCTGCCCCTCCACCTATCTTCATATTGTCTGCAAGCTTTACAACAAAGCCATCAATTCCATCATCCAAATCATATTATGATCACTTGCCTATAAAGGTCCTGTATCTAAGATTCTGCACACTTCCTGCCTTTCTATATTAAATTTTCTGGATACCTAATTTTCATTGTGACTTTCACCACTGGTATTTTACCCTTTTTACTTATAATAAAGACCGTTTCAAAAATTATTAGCACATCTCACTTCTTAAAAATATAATATTTAGCAAATACTTTTCCTTTAACACCAAAGTAAAGAAGGCCTGGCGTGCCTGGAAGAGTAGCAGAAAAAGTCAGAACTCAGTCAATAGAAGGAAACAAAAACAATGAAAATTGGTGAGGACTCACTCAAGCATGGATAGGCACTTAGACATAGCTCTTGTAGAAGACAATATCCTTCCATATCAGAAATAGAATCAGCTTTTATTTTAACAACATCTAAATTAATCTGCCTTCACCTTGTATTCTTTACAATTCACTAAGTAATTGGATTTCATAGGCGTTGCTCAATTTTTCCATTATCTTATAAACCTTGTTTGAATATCTCAAAGACTATGCAGTCATTCAAAGCTATTCGGGTAACCAAACTTTAAACTGAAGATCAACATTGTGGGCCTCCTCTGCACCTTTTCCAAAGTTATTAATGGAGTCATAGAGTCACGCAGCACAGAAAAAGACCCTTCGGGCGAACTGGTCCATGCCAATCAGGACTTCCACCTAAGCGTGACCCGTTTTAACCATGTTGCCCCATATCCCTCTTAACCTTTGCTCCCCATGTACCTGTCCAAGTATCTTTTAAAAGTGGTTAATGTAGCCCCCTTAACCACTTCTTCGGGCAGTTCATTCTTTATACTGACCATGCTCTTGGAAAAAAACTTGCCCCTCAGGTTCCTATTAAATCTCCCCTCTCACCTTAAACCAGTGCTCTGCAGTTCTTGATTACCCACTTTGAGAAAAAGACTGTGGGCATTCACCCTAAACATGCTTAATTGTACTCACCTCTATAAGATCACCCTTTATTCTCCTAATCACCAATGAAAATAGTTCAAACTGTTCAACCTCTCTCCATAACTCAGTCCCTCAAGTGCCAACAGCATCCCCCTAATGCTCCTCCGCACTATTTCCAATTTGATGGCATCTTTCCCATAGCAGGATGACAAAAACTGAACACAGTATTCCAAATGCAACCTCACCAATGTTTTGTATAACTGCAACGTAACATCCTAACGTTTATACTCAATGCCAAAGCCTGCTTCACCAACTAGTGTTCCTGTGACGCAACATTCAGAGAAGCAAGGTCCTTCCGAAAGTTAATTCCATATACTAACCACTTTTTTTGGTGGAAAAGTTGACCCTCAGGAACCTATTAAATCATGGTGAGCATCCCCACATCAACAATTACTGTCTGGTTTAGTGCAGCATCCTCTCAGAACATATGAAAACGACAGCAAACTGTCAGGTCAGCAGAAAAGGTCATTGGCTGCAGCCTACCATCACAACAGGACTCATATGTGTCTGGGACAAAGCAGCCAGGAAAATTTCAGACACTACCCACCCTGCAAACTGCACTTTCCAAAAGCTCCCTTCTGGAAAACACAGAAGGTTATTAAAACAGAAACATCACGCCTTCTTAAAAGTTTATTCTCCAAGGCAGATAATCTGATCAACCATTCTTGTTAACCTCCATCCCCTCTCTATCTATTACCTCAGTCACTGCACTTTAAAACTTTTTATAATGTTGTTTACACTGTAAATACATTCTGATATTATGTACTTGTGTACATTTATTCCATGTCCGTACTTTAACCTTATTTGTATATAATTTTGTATTCTTTATCATTGTTGAATGGTGTTGTTTTTGTTGCTTGTCATGCAAGCACACTGCAGCAAATTCCTAATAGATGTAATGCAAATAATGATCCATAATCACTCTATTCTCTGCTCTATTCTTTATTACAGGAAGCTAAATCTGAAGCATAACCAGCCCCACATGTGCTTCATCAGACAACTCAAAAACTTTTTAAGGAATCTGTGAACTGGATACATTCTGGATACATCACAAATGCCCAATGAAAAATCTTGAGATTGAAATTGAAACGACTAGAGAATCATGATATTAATATGTAACAAGTTTGGATTTGATATTAATATGTAAGAAGTTTGGATTTAATATGAAGAAAACTGCAGTTGTGAAGATATTTGGAAGGACTACAATCACCCTTTCTTCACAAACACGCTACACATCTTAAACATCATGCCACAAAATTATTATATTCCATTATGATCTTTCCCATATTTTAAGATGAATGAATAAATGCCAGCTCTATAATCTATTCTCTTTGGAATTCAATATCAGTAACCCTATTCGACCGCAGGAAGTTGCTAAATTGACCACAGCAACAACATCAATGAAGACCCAAACCCAAATCCCATTAATGTATTCCAAAGTCAGGAAAAAAAGTTGCAAGCAGGGCACATGGCTGCATTGGCAGTGTTCCTTTCAGTTAATTTCTTGGAAAGTGAGGTAAGTAAGCATGTGCCATTTGAAGCTATTGTTTTTCTGCAAAGTGCACTTGCCTGAAAGAATTCTGGGCCAACTCCAATGGTGCTTGTTGGATAGCATATTCCTGGTAACCCTTTCGCAGAGCTGATTCTTGGCCAATACTTTCAGGCTCAGCTGCTGGAGTTTTCTCAGCTGGAGTGGCCTCGATGGGAATAATTTTAGTGGCACCTAGAACACAGAAAAATATTATTTCATGTTGCAACAGAGAATAGCAGTTACAAGGTAAGACAAGAATTGGCTTTAATAATATTTGGGTAAAGGAATAGCAGTAAGTATCTATCCCCTCAAATCAGTTTTGCATAGTGCATTGAAGTGGTGGCTGATCTGTGGCCTTGGTTTATGTGTTTATGATCTGTGTACATGTTATTGTGTTTAATATCTGTGGCCTGGTGTTATTAACTTGTCCTTGACCCCACTTCACAAATCACTTATTTTTCTTTCACAAAAAAATCTACTAACTTTGAACTTCAAAGTACAGAATCAGTTGCCAAATGATACTTACCAACGGTGAGATTTCATAATTTAATTCCTGAAAAGACCGGTTTAAATTTTTGGCTCACATCACAAAATTATACCTGCTGGAAAAATAATTTTTCCTGCCGCCTTTTATTGGCTTTCCTCTATCATGCCCTGTTTAAGCCTAGAGAAAATAAGGAGTCGGACATTTAATACATCCTATAAATTTGAAGAAATCTGGTGACCTTTCATTGTATATTTTCATATGATCTAATTTTTGTACTAATTCTCTTCCAGCTTGTAGATGGAGTTAGAGTAGAATCTGGCCACATAGTCATGAGTGTATAGGGAGAAGAGTAGAGGGTTGAGGACACAGATTTGTTTAAAGAATGGGAAAGGCCATAAAAAGGGGGTGTAAGCAAGAATCAAATGGAAGCAGAGTTTACAAAGCCAGAATGATAAATGCTATTCTCCTCTGCAGCTCAGCCATCTATAGAATCCTCCAGAATTTCTGTCTCCAAAATTTCAGTTCTGCAAGACTTCAGAGGTTGACTGTCTTGAAAGAAGTGTACCCTGTTTTCTATTTAAATTAAAAATCAAATCTGTGCTGGGATCTTGCCAATTTTAAAAGAAGCATAGGAACAATAATGGGGAACAGGGAAGTGGCTCCGAGGATCACATGATTTATGTACCAAAATGCAATTAAGAACATTGCAAATCCCTCATTATCATCTTCCAAAATTTTCAATTTGACAAATGTTACTTAATTTGAAGAATTGCCCATAGCCCTCAGCTACCTAAGAAAATTGAGTGAGGGATAATGGAAATTATAGATCAGTTAATCTAATGTTTGGTGTTGAGGAAGTGTTTTTATGATTAAGGATTGAATGACTGAATGTCTCTGCATGTTCATATAGAGTCAATGTGGATTTTTAAAAGTGCAGGTCATGAAAGTCAAATTTGAATTGTTTTGGAGTGCCTAACTTGATTCGGGACTATCCATGGATTGTAATTATATGGACTTCTGAGACAATAATTTATTTTTTCTTTAACTAAAGTAGAAGCTTATGGAATTGAAGACTGATTGAGAATTTGGATGAGTAGCCAGAAGTCAAAATGTAGAAACAATGGCCAGATTATCTCATTAGCAGGTAACTAGTGGCATTCCACAAAGATTTATGTTGTGATAGTGGCTATTCATCACCTCATAAACAACTGAGATTATTTTCCTTCTTAATGATAGGTGCTGTTTTTAAGGAGGAGATATTATTAGATTAAATGGATGCTAAAACAGTAGAAACTGGTTTTCAATGTAAGCAAGTGTGAGGTCATCCAGTTTTGACCAGGATAGATCATGATACTTTGGAGTAGCAAAAAGTTAAAAACTCATTATTGAATGATCTGGGTTCATTGATAATTAAACTGAAGTTTAGAAAAGATGAATGAATTACTGGTCTTTCCTGCACACCATAAGTGCCGTGAGTAGTAATGGGCACAAGAGTGTAGAAGCAAACTATTTGGCAAGTTTGTTTAATAGAATGATACCTGGATTGGAGTGAAATAGAGATGTTTTGATTTCTAATCAAAGACGATTAAGGGAGGATTTGATAAAAGTTTTCAAGCTATTCCAAAGAACTGGCAAAATAGAGAAAAACTGTTTTTCTTTCTTTTTCTGTTTTTCAATCTTTTTATTGATTTAAAAAAAGTGTATACGAACAGGAGGAGACTACAGAAATCCCCCGGTTTTCGAACGTTTGCTTTACGAAACCTCACTGTTACAAAAAACCTACATTAGTTACCTGTTTTCGCTAACAAAAGGTGTTTTCACTGTTATGTGCGATAAAAGCAGCGCGCGCCCCAAGCAGCTGTTCCTCCCCCGGATTCGGAACGGCATTCTTGCCGGCATTGCTTAAACACGTGCCTTTGCAAGAGAGTTCAAGAAAAGCCTAAAAGAGCTCGTAAGGGTGTTACACTCAGCGTAAAACTAGACATAATTAAGTGTTTCGATCGTGGTGAACGAAGTAAGGACAAAGTGAGTTTGGCTTGTGGAAGTTGACGAAGATGATGTTGAAGAGGTTTTGGCATCCCATGACCAAGAAGTGATAGATGAAGAGCTGATACAATTGGAAGAGGAAAGGATAACTATCGAAACTGAGTGCAGTAGTGAACGGACAGAAAGTGAAGTCGTACAGGAACTGAATGTGAAGCAACTGCGTGAGATTTTCGCTGCAATGATAAAGTACGACTTTAATTTTGAAAGGGTACGTAGGTTTAGGGCATATTTGCAAGATGGTTTGAGTGCTTACAAAGAATTGTATGACAGAAAAATGCGCGAGGCTAGCAGTCAAGCATACTGTTGTTTTTCAAGCCTTCCACATCAGCCACAGCAGACAACGAACTTCGACCTTCAACATCGAGGCAGGCAGACACAGGAGAAGATGAGCTGCCTGCCCTGATGGAAACAGATGACACCTCAGTGTCCCACGACCCCAACCCCTGGGCCGTGGACAGATACCGATTCATGGAAAATGCAGCGGTAGCCGGGACACACCCAGCACACCTTTGACAAAAAAAAGCCGAAATAAACAAGCTAACTAATTAGGTGCCACCTTGTACGTAAATGTCGACCCAGATCAGAGGTGATTGCTGATTGCGTCGCCTCTCACCTGGGCTGACATTTACATGCCCGGCGGCACCGAATTAATTAGCTTGTTTATTTCAGCTTTTTTCTTAAAGATGTGCTGGGTGCGTCCCAGCCACCGCTGTATGTTTCGTGGATCAGTATCAGTCGGCAGCCCAGAGGGTGGGGGCCACTGCACCACCCCAACCTCTGACGACTCAGCCTAACATACCATCATCAGTGTGCTCGATGCTGTCTTCCCGATTCCAGTAAGTGATACTACACTGTACATACATTATTTCTACTTTATATTGGCTGTGTATTTTTATGCGTTATTTAGTATGAATTGGCAGCTTCATAGCTTAAAGGTTACTGGAGAGAGTTTTTCTGCCGAGAGCATTTGCACTGTGTTTTTGCCCACAGCGCTTGCGCTGTGTTTCTGCTGAGAGCACTTGTGTGAGATTTTCGCTAAGGAGAACAGTGCAGGCAATGATTGTAGAAAAGTATTTCTACTGTGTATTTATCATATAATTCCTGCTTTTACTATATGTTACTGTTATTTCAGGTTTTATGTGTTATTTGGCATGATTTGGTAGGTTATTTTTGGGTCTGCAAACACTCACAAATTTTTCCCATATAAATAAATGGTAATTGCTTCTTCACTTTACAACATTCTGGCTTACGAACCGTTTCATAGGAACGTTCTACCTTTGGATGGCGGGGGAAACCTGCATCTCTGGTATATATGTCAATAACAGTACATACAGAAGGTAAAATAAACAATATCAGAATCACACAGTGTTGATCTACAAAGTATAAATTTGATATAGAATATATAATACAGAAAAAAAAGAACGTAATTCATTCTCCCTTTATCAATTTATGAAGAAAGGAAGGACTATTAGAAATTTTCATATAAAAGAAATGAAAAAAAAACACTATTCTAAACAGCAAAAAAAGGACTGGGCAGTCTATCCTGAGAGAAAAACCAAGAGAAGAGGAACTCTCTGATCAAACCCAAGGTTCTGAAAAAATCTACCTCTATTACCTTGCACCTCCTATTACCTGCACTTCATTTTCTAACAGTGACACTTCATTCTGTATTCTCATTTTGTTTGTCCCTACCATGGTGGACTTCATCAGCAAACGTGTCGAGGACTGCGTACCAAAAGGGAAAACCCAGGTACTTTCAAGCCAGAAACCATGACCAAACTGGGAGATCCACTTTTCTGAATTTGAGGTCTGCAGCATTCAAATCAGGTGATCTGACCTTCATAAGAAATCAATATATGACCTCTGTAAAGCTATCGGAGATGCTCTTTCAGCATTTTTATTAGTTTCTCCATAGAAGAATACAGAGTACAAGAAAGTATATATAAATGCCGAAAAAAAACAACTACCAATTACATTATATCTATTCATAATAACAATCTCATTACCCCGTATTCATGTAGGTTAGTCAAAGTTATATTGAAATATACTAATTTATTACAAAAAAGTGTCTAACCCCTACCAAGACTGAAGCTGTTTATTACGGAGAAAAAAAGGTAAAAAACCTTCTCGTATAATAAAAATTAATAATAGCCAACATCTAAATTTAAACAACGAATTGAGGGTTTTGAAAATAATTCAGAAAGGGTCCCCACAATGTTTGAAAGTCTTGACGAGATGGGAAATTGAACAACGAATCTTCTCTAAATCTAAGCATGACATAACATCGCATAACCATTGAGCATGAGTAGGAGGAGAAACATCTTTCCATTTAAACAAAAGCGCCTTCCTAGGTATAAGAGAGCTAAAGGCCAAAATATGTAAATCAGATGTCTTTAACTTGATATCTCATCCTGCAACAATACCAAATACGGCCATCAGAGGATTAGGCTTAAAATTGACTTTGAAAAGTAGAGAAAAAGTTTGAAAAACTTCCTTCCAATATTTTTCAAGACATGGACAAGTCCAAGACATATGAATTAATGAAGCTTCTCTATTATTGCATCTGTCACAGTAGGGAGATATATCTGAATAAAAATGAGATAGCTTATCTTTAGTCATATGGACTCTATGTACCACCTTAAATTGTATGAAGGAATGGCGAGCACATAGCGATGAAGTGTTAACCAGTTTACAAATTTAATTCCAAGTTTCCTCAGATATTGATGTCTGTAAACCTTGTTCCCAGAGATTCGTAATTTTGTGTAAAGGAACATTCGTCTCCAGTAACATACCATAAATATTAGATATTGAACCATTATAAAAAGGTGTCAAATTAAAAATTACGTCTAGTAAGTTCTTATCTGAGCTTATAGGAAATGTGCATAATTGAGATCTTAGAAAGTCTCTGATTTGTAGATGTCTAAAAAAGAGAGTTTTGGGTAAGCTATATTTAGCTGACAATTGCTCAAATGAAAAAAGATTTCCTCCAACAAACAGATCCCAAAAACATTTAATACCCAACCTGTCCCATTCTTTAAAAACTAAATCAGTCATGGAGGGTTTAAAAAAAATTAGAATAAATGGGACTAGAAAGGGAAAATCTCAATAAACCAAAATGTTTTCTAAATTGTATTCAGATCCTCAGAGTATGTTTAACTATTAAATTATCAGTTAGTTTACTCACAAATAAAGGAAGTGAGCATCCAAGAAGAGAAATAATAGAAAATTTATTAACAGAATTAGCTTCTAAAGAAACCCATACTGGACGGTCTACACAACTAATATAATATAGCCAAAACGTAATATATTGTACATTAACTGCCCAGTAATAAAACCTAAAATTAGGTAAGGCTAAACTTCCAGACTTTTTAGGATTTTGAAGATGAACTTCATTTAAACAAGGACATTTATTTTTCCATATATAGGAGGATAAAATAGATTCAAGAGAGTCATAAAAGTATTTAGGAATAAAAACGGGTAAAGCCTGAAAAAGATATATAAATTTAGGTAGAATATTCATTTTAATAGAATTAATTCATCCAATCAACAATATTGAAAGAGGTGACCAATTTAATAATATCTTTTTTAAATGGTTCAATCAAGTAAGAAAGTTTTCTTTAAACAGGTGTTTGTAATTCTTAGTGATTGTTACACCCAAATAAGTAAATTGATTCCTTACAATTTTAAAAGGGCGATTAGTATTAATTGATAACAAATTATTTAAAGGAAATAATTCACTGTTATGTAGGTTTAATTTATATCCCGAAAACTGGCTAAAACGGGAGAGTAAAGAAAGTACACAAGGTAACGAGGTCTCAACATTAGAGATAAAAAGCAATATATCATCAGTATAAAGCGAGATTTTGTGAGTGATACCTCTCCTTAAAATACCACAGATATCATTAGATTCTCGAGAAGCAATGGCAAGGGGTTCTAAAGCTAAATCAAAAAGCAAAGGACTCAGCAGACAACCTTGTCTAGTACCACGGTGAAGTTTAAATGGTTTGGAATTTTGAGAATTAGTAAGAACCCGAGCAGAAGAAGATAAATAAAGTAATTTAATCCATTGAATAAAATCTGGTCCAAAATTAAATTTTTCTAAGTTTTAGATAAATAATTCCATTCAACCCGATCGAAGGCCTTCTCAGCATCTAAGGATATCACACATTCTGATACCTCCTGAGAAGGAGAGTAAGTAACATTTAATACACAGCGTATATTAAAATGGGAATGTCAGTTTTTAATAAGTCCAGTCTGATCATCAGAAATAATAGAAGGTAAAATATTTTCAATCCTACGAGCCAGAACTTCAGAAAGAATTTTAGTATCTGCATTAAGTAATGAAATTGGCCTATATGAAGAGCATTCAGTTGGATCCTTGTTCTTTTTTAGGATAAGCGAAATAGAAGCTTCATAAGAAGATTGAGACAAACTACCCAATTAGAAAGAATCCAAAAAGACTAAGTGTAACTGCGATATAATTAATGAAGAAAAAGCCTTATAAAATTCTCCAGAAAATTCATCTAGACCTGGAGCCTTCCCTGAGTGTAATGAACGTATAGCCTCAGCGATTTCCTCATAAGAAATGGGTTGATCCATCTGCTTGCAATTATCTGCAGGAAGTGCAGGGATATTTAATTGATCTAGAAATTATTCATTACAATATTATCTTTAGGGGAATCAGAACTATAAAGTTTAGAATAGAATTCTCTAAAGGTATCATTTATTTCGGAGTAATCAGTTGTCCTATCACCATTAGTTTTGCAAATTTCTTTAATTTGTCGTTTCACTACATACGTTTTTACAGTAATTGGTTGGCCAATACTTTGCCTGATTTATCTCCGTGAATGCAAAATTGAGTTTTATCTTTAAGAAGTTGAGTTTCAATTGGATATGTTGACAGAAGATCATATTTAGTTTTAGCTTCAACGCGTCTTTTATATAAAACAGGATCTGCAGCTATAGCATATATTTGATCTAATTGTTTTAATTGATTGGCTAATTCAATTTTTTCTTTATTAGCTTTATCCTTAACACTCGCAGTATAAGAAATAATTTGTCCTCTAATATAGGCCTTGAAAGTATCCCATACAATGAGATTAGAAGTCTCTTCCTTTTTATTCTCTTCAAAAAACAAAATAATATGCTTCTCTAGAAATTTTTAAAATTCCTTATCAGTTAACAAAGTTGTATTAAAACACCAAAATCTATTGGGTTGAAGAAGACCAGGGAGTTTTAAAGTTAAAAATATAAGAGCATGATCTGAAACAGCAATCTCTTTATATTCACAGGAACAAACTGATGAAATCATTTGACTATTGATAAAAAAAAACAATCCTGGAAAACGGAAAAAAGCGTTCAAAGAAACCTGGGTCATCTACATTTGGGCTGTACACATTGGCAAAAACAATTAATTTATTATCTAGTTTTCTTGAAACTGTAACAAAACATCCATTAGTATCAGGCACTACTTTATGTTGGACAAAGGAAAGTGTATTATCTATAAGAATCGAAACTCCTCTAGATTTGGCCTGAAAAGAAGAGTGAAAACAAAGTCCATTCCAACGGCTAAAAAAACATAGATTATCACATTTGTGTATGTGAGTTTCTTGTAATTAAAAATAATAGGGACCTTAATTTCTTAATATAAGCAAAAATTTTATTACACTCAACAGGGTGATTTAACCCTTTCATGTTAAAACTGGGTAAATTAATAGTTTGGTCCATTTTTAATATTATTTAATGGAAGGGTTAAAATGTAAGTTAAAAACCAAGCCATGAACCTTGAGAAATGGTAACCAAGCAACAAGTTGGCTAAAAATTTGAAAACAGCTTCTGGGAAGAAAACCCATAACCCCGCCCACTCCCCAAAGAAAGAAAACCGACCAATAGAATGTCGGCATCTACAAACTACAGACAACCCCCCAAAAAACCTGGTGATCGCTCCAATTAGTTTCAAGGTTATTTATGTTCCAGCCTAGACTAAACAATACCCAAGCAAGAGATTCAATTCCCGTATATCAAAAATACAGTATTAAAAAATAGGAAAGGAAATTAGTTACAAAGGGTTACCAAAAGTAAAAGATACAATTATTCATACAGATAGACACTGAACATTAATCTTATATCTTCATGGAAAAACAGACTAAGCAATTAGCCTTCAAATTTAAAAAAATCTTTGTGTTTCAGCATTCAAACAAAACCATTTGAAGGATCCATCTTTAATGAGATTCTCAGTCAAACTGGGTAGACAAGGGATGGGTTAAAACCCTTGTTAAAAGAAATTCCAACAGAGCTTGTTTAAACTTAGCACATTACTGCATAACCTCAAGTGAATAATCTTTGAGAATCTTAATATTCCACCCTATAACCAATCACGTCCCTTCGACGGGACTTGCCAATTAAAAGTATCTCATTTAATCTTGTGTCTTCATGTAAGGATAAACTAAACAGTTAGCCTTCGGATTTAACCTTCGCATTTTAAAAACTTTTGTGCTTCAACAGTCGAGTGGAACCATTCGAAAGAACCGTTTTAAAGTGTGATTCTGAATCGGGCTAGATAGCGAAGGGAAGGCTTGAAACCCATATTAAGAAGCTCGGACATAACTTCTTTGAACTTAACACGTTCCTGCATAACCTCAGGTGAATAATCTTCAACAATTCTAATCTTGCAACCATTATAGTCAATCATGCCTCTTCGACGAGATTCGCCAATTAAGTCTTTCTTTGTTTTAAATTCCTGAAAACAGATTATTACTGATCCTGGTCTCTGAGCGTTAGGTGGTCTAAACGCAGGAGATCTGTGAACTCGATCGATCATAGGCACAGATGTCAAAATCTCCGGAAATAATTCTTGCAAAAAACTCCATAGAATGGTTACCTTTGATTAATTCTTCGAGACACAGAACCCATAGGTTGTTCTTTCTACCTCTATTTTCTAGGTCGATAATCTTCTGTCTTAACTTTTCGTTGGACTTCGATTGCTTTTCACAAAGCTTCTGCAATTCATCCACTTCCATTTTCAGAGCCAACAAATTTTCCTCATTATTTTTAATACGTTTATCCTGTTCATTAAGAGTTTGTTGAATAGAATCCAATTTACCATCTATTTGTTCAAATTCCGTGTTGAATTGTTGAAACTTCTCAGAGGCTTGTCGTGTATGACTCTGCAGCAATTCCATAATAGAATCCAAAAAGGCAGGAAAATCATCCTTTTTAGTACCTCTGGCACTCCTTCCAACCATAATGAAAGAATATCACACTTAAAAAAGAAGTTTCAAGACAGGTTGGAAATAGTAAGATAGTTAGAGGAGCAACGGCAGATTGCTGTTACTCCATCAGCCACCACCAGGAAATTTCAGCTATCAGAGATGCTAAGAGACAGTACCAGCCCAGAGTTAAGTCTCAGTCTTGCTGTTAGAAGTGGCAGAGCTTACATATTATAACTGGTTACAAAACAAAATTGGGCAGCATTGCCAGCAACAGCACATCCTTTCTTGATGAGCTTATTCACTCTATGTGTGTTTTGAATAGAGGGAACAGATATGACACACCCACCTTGACAGAATCTGGTGCACCTAAATCTGCATAGTCAACATCACAGACATAAGATCAGTCTTCTGTTCAGTGAACCAGTGGAAAGCATTGGGTTCAGATGGCGTTCCTGCCTTCACCTTAAATCCCCTGTGAATTAGTTGGCAGGGGTATTTACAGACTTTTTTTATCTCACCCTATTTTAGACTGTGGTTCCCTCCTGCTTTATGAAGTCCAACACCATCCTGGCACACAAGAAAAACAAGATACTGTACCTCAACGATTTCCACCCAGTCGCTCTGATAGCTATGATCATAAAGTGTTTTGAAAGACTAGCCATGGCACGCATCAACTCCAGCTTTCCAGAAAACTATGACCCACCACAATTTGCCAATCTATGAAACAGGTCTATGGCAAATGCCATCTCCCTAGCCTTACATTGTACTATCTGGATGTTAGACTATTGTTTATTGAATATAGCTCTGCCTTCACTACTTATTATTCCAAGCAAAGTCATCACCAAACCCTCTGCAACTGGATCCTTGACTTCATGACCAATAGACCACCATCAGTAAAGACAGGCAGCAGCACCTCTGCCACCATTATTTTAAACACTGGTGCTCCATGATTTTGCCTTCTTCAGCTCCCTGCTCTACTCCCTGTACACTCATGACTGCATGGACATATTCTTCTCTAACTCCTGCTATAAGTTTGCAGATGATACCACTGTAGTGGGCCATCCCTCAAATACTGATGAGTTGGAGTACAAGAACAGAGAGCTTAGTAACATGGTGTCATGATAACAAACTTTCCCTCAATTTCAACAAAAGAGCTGATCATTGACTTCAGAAGGAGTGGGGTGGTGAATATGCTCCTGCCTATATCAACAGTAATGAGGGTAAAAAGTTTGAGAGCTTTAATTTGTTGGGTGTGATCATCACCAGCCTGTGCTGGTCCAACTATGTGGGTGTCATGACCAAAAAAGCTCACCACCATCTCTACTTTCTGGGGAGGCTGAAAAAATTTAGCATGTCCCCGTTGACCCTTACCAACTTTTATTGATACACCATACAAAGCATTCTATCTGGATGCATTAACAGCTAATGCTCCGCACGTGACAGCAAGCGAGTTGTGGACACAGGTCAGTATATCGTGTGAATGAGCTGACCTGGACTTGGTCTATATTTCTTGCTGCCTCAGTAAACCCTCCAGCATAATCAAAGACCCCATCCACCCCAGACACCTTTCTACTATCTATTGGGCAAAAGATACAAAAGCCTGAAATCCCATGCCACGAAGTTCAAGGACAGCTTCTATCCCACTGTGATCAGACACTTTAATGGACCTCTTGTACGATAAGATGAGCTCAAGGGCTCACAATCTACCTCATTGTGATCTTGAGCTTTATCGTTCAGCTGCAATGCATTTTTCGCAGTTATTACACTTCATTCTGCAATTTTTTTTAACCTTATTCTACCGCACTGCACTGTGTAATGATTTGATCAGTATAAATGGTGCGTAATATACACTTTTCATAAAGAAAACAATACCAATACCTCTTAATGCATTGCTGTAATGAATTGTTCTGCATCAACAGTAATCAAGACAGGTTTATCACTTTATTTTGGTACATGTGACAAGAAAAAAATCAAGGAGACACAAAGAGCTCACACACAGACAAAGCTCACAATGCAAAGCATATTGTGGTCATGCAAGACATGTGAGCACCATCATACTGTACTGGCTCACTTCTTTCCATTTTTGAAAATAATATTATTAAAATTCCATATGGGAACATAAATCAATGTATAAATCGTGTTTTTGCAGTTGTGTTATTTGTTGTTTTCTGTTCCATTTTTGCTGTAGTTGGAACATTTTTGTATCCTTTGTTAACAAAAAGCACTGCCTTTTAGGCCATTGCATAGATTAACCTAAAGGATTAACCAGCACAGAGGCTTTCAGGTCTGAGATCAAGAATGCTACAAGACGTGCAGGTATGATCTCTGGAAAGCTATCTCACAGACAGAGTAGAGATACTGAACTAGACTGGAATCAACATGAGATGCTCAATAGCTGTGGAAGGAGGAAGATCATCCTCCTACAAAGATAAATCTGATGAAATGGGGGACAGCAGAGCTTCGCTTTCAGATAAGCTCAGTTTGACCACCAGAACAGGCAGGAACCAATGCGCACCCCCCACATCTCCCGATGATCCTTTGGTCTCAGTATCTGAAGATGACGTGCGGGCTGCCTTCAAGAGACCGAATCCAAGGAAAGCATCCAGTCCGGACAGAGTACCTGGTTGCGTACTGAAGACCTGTGCCGACCAACTGGCTGGTGTGTTCACAGATATCTTCGACCTCTCGCTCAGGCAGGGTGTGGTACCCAGCTGCTTGAAGAGGATTTCAATCATACCGGTGATCAAGAACAGCGTGGTAACCTGTCTCAGTGACTATCCCCCAGTGGCACTTACATCCACAGTGATGAAGTGCTTTGAGAGGCTAGTGTTGAAACATATGAGCTCCTGTCTGAGTGGTGACCTGGATCCGCTCCAATTTGGGTACCGAAGCAACAGGTCCACAGAATATGCCATCTCATTGGCTCTTCACACAGCCCTTGAGCATCTAGACAGCGAAGATGCATAAGTCAGATGCTCTTTGTTGATTACAGTTCAGCATTCAACACCATCACCCGCTCAAAACTAACCAGTAAACTTCAAGACCTGGGCATTAATACTCCTTCCCCTCCCCCCCACACCGTGCAACTGGATGCTGGAGTTTCTCACTTGCAGACCTCAGTCAGCTTGGATTGGCAAAAAATCTCCTCCACAATCTCCATCAGCACAGGAGCACCATAGGGATGTGTGCTTAGCCTCTTGCTCTACTCACTTTACACCTATGACTGTGGGGCTAAGTACAGCTCCAACACCATATACAAGTTTGCTAATGCCACCGCTGTTGTGGGCTGTATCAAAGGTGGTGATGAATCAGCATACAGGAAAGAGATTAAAAATCTGGCTAAGTGGTGTAATAGCAATAATCCCTCGCTCAATGTCAATTAGACCAAGGAACTGATTGTAGACTTCAGGAGAGAAAATCTAGAGGTCCATGAGCCAGACTTCATCAGAGCAGCAGAGGTGGAAGGGGTTAGTAACTTTAAATTCCTGGGTGTCACTACCTCGGAGAACCTGTCCTGGACCCATTATATAAATATAGTTGCAAAGAAAGCATGACAGTGCCTCTATTTCTTCAGGAGTCTATGGAGATTCAGCATGTCATCAAAAACCTTAACAAATTCTATAGATGTTGTTAGAGTGAGTTTTTTGGGTAGATGATCTGTTTACACTTATGACTTTGGCCACCAGACTTCTATTTGACAAAGTAACATGGATTGAGTCCACAACACTGCGCTTCCTAAAAAGGTGTGAATACCAGATGCTTCTGGCACCGTAGTTTGATCAGATACTGTAGTTTCGAAGACAGTATTATCTATACATTATAAATATTAATTGTCTTCTACGTTAGCATGTGAAATGCCAAATAAATGTATTGTGGATTTAACTTGCATTCCTAATGGCTGTGGATACCAACCCAGACATGTTAGCACCGGAAGGAAAGGATGAAGTCAGAAGGTGTGATGTTTGTAGGTAGCTTCAAAAGGAAGCATTGTCTATGCACTGTCTGTAACTTTTTAAGTAGCGATTGCCTTTGTGTTTAGCATATAAATATCGAGGCCACATTGGGCTAGCAGACCTTTCTACCGAAAGCATCTCTGTCCGTATGATGCCTGCTGTACCTTGTTGTGTCGAATAAAGAAGTTGCTTTGTGTCTACCAGTGACTCTGTCTCTCCAGTGATTTCGCCCACGCTACAACAGATGTGTAGTGGAAAGTGTACTGATTGGCTGCATTATCATGGCCTGATACGGGAACACCAGTGTCTTTGAGCAGAAAATCCTACAAAAGTTAGTGAATTCGGCCCAGTACTTCACTGGTAAAGCCCTCCCAACCACTGAGCACATCTGCACAAAACGCTGTCATAGAAAAGCATTATTCATCATCAAAGATCCTCACCACCCAGACCATCCTCTTTTCTCACTGTTGCCATCAAGTAGAAGGTACAAGTGTCTCTGGACTCACACCACCAGGTTCAAGAACAGTAACTAGCCTTCAACTATCAGTCTCTTGAACAAAGACGAGTAACTATACTCACTTTATTTCATTCTATTTCTCCTGTTCCCACAACGGATGGTCTCGCTTTGAGGACTCCTTATCTTGTTATTTCATGCTCTCATTATTTATCACTATAAATACTTTGGCACATGCCAGTGTTGGCGCATGGCCACATGGTTAAGGTGTCGGTCTAGTGATCTGAAGGTCGCTAGTTTGAGCCTTAGCTGAGGCAGTGTGTTGTGTCCTTGAGCAAGGCACTTAACCACACATTGCTCTGCGATGACACCAGTGCCAAACTGAATGGGTCCTAGTGCCCTTCCCTTGGACAACATCGGTCTTCCATACAACCTTGCCCAGGCCTCAGTCAACATCAAAATCGAAGAGAAGATTTATTGCTATTTATCTATAGTTGCATTTGAACAGTTTGTTCTCTTCAATGCTCTTGTTCTTTCATTGATTCTGCTTACAGATACTGCTCTATAGATTTGCTAAATATGCCTGCAGGAAAAAGGAATCTTCGCAGGGTTGTATGTGGTGACATATACATATATACTCAGATGATAAATTTTACTTTGATCTTTTGAACTTTGACTATATAATACTGTGGCTTTCCAAAAGTATTCAATACAATTCAAATAGTCTGACAGATGTGCCTAATGAATGGTTCATTGCTGCTCACCTGGGATAGCTTCATGTGCTGTGAGAACCACACTGATAATTGGTTTTTTCCCTCCTCCGTTTTGATCAGCATCCTTATATGGCAACTTTTCATTTTTTTGCCAACGTGGTCTCTTAATTGCCCTCTCTCTTTCCTCATTCAGTTCTGCTTCAGGGTCCATTTTATCTAGCGAGAAAGGGAGAGGAAGAGAGAATGTAAACTAATATATCAAATACCAGTCCTGTCCACATCATCAGATGCTTTGAAATATTATTCTCCATGATGTGTAAGGAGAGTTTGCCCTTATGTTCCCAGCTAATAAGAATTGATTCTCTGTTTTATTTTTATTTCTCCTCTCTCTTTTTATTTTCTCTTTTGTTTATCACTGATCACTTCTGAGCTACTGATCTCAATGACTTGCTTCTATCCAAAACAAGAGCAGCTATTTTTTTCATGATCATGCTCGCATAAACCAACTACATACAAGGACTTTCAGAACGTGTGGGAACTTATTCCACAACTAGAATTTTTCTTGTCCAAAAGCAAATGTCATGCACCTGTTCCCATCCAAATGTAATAACCCAATTTGGCACAGAACAGTTCAAAATGGGTTCTGTCCTAGGTTCTTTACCATTTTTGTAAAGAAAAGCAGAATAGAGGGCAAACAACACAAACAACAAAGGGTCAAACGAAGGGTCTCGGCCTGAAACTTTGACTGCACCTCTTCCTAGAGATGCTGCCTGGCCTGCTGCGTTCACCAGCAACTTTGATGTGTGTTGCCAGAATAGAGGGCAATAGGTCAAATAGTACTGCAAAGGACTCTAGCATTGAAATGTAACAGCCATTAATTGCAAGAACGTCCCAAACAAGATGGAAGTATTATTTAAGTTACAATTAGCATCAGAGAAAAGAATTAAAAATTAACAGACTTTGGGCACTTCATCATTATGAGATTTTGGTGCTATTGGTTGAGTGCCGCTGCCAGAAGTAATTTGGAAAATTATCTACCTCTGCAGTCAAAAGAACTTTGTAGGTCAAGTGTTAATGGCAATTTTTGCTGGCTGCACTGCCTGCCATGCCTCCCAAAAAACCTCACAGCTTGAAAGATCATTAAAAACCAAGTCACTTGCCTCTTCAGCAATGGTGTAAAGGAAAGTACAAGGAAAAGTAATCAGAACAACCCTAATTTTGTATTTCATGGAGTCCACATTTAGTTTAGACCATAACCTAATTTCAGATGGAAAACTCACAAGTGACCTCAAGCTTATGAATTGTGTTGGCCAGAAAAGACTATAATCCACAAACCAGTGAATAGGAGTGAGGCAAGCTTCAGAGTTGTGTTGGCCAGAAAAGACTACAATCCACAAACCAGTGAATAGCAGCGAGGCAAGGGTGGTGGAAACAAAAAAAACAAAAGTCTTTGTTCTTGCCATGTTGCAGGAATGAAAGCAGCCATCTTGTAAGACTGTTCTTGCAGCTGCCATTTTGTGAACTATTTGGTTCTTGCTCAAGGATAGCTTAATCAGAGCTATCTCTGACCAATGTGGACACAAGGAGTTTCTGCAGATAGGAAGCTGTTTATTATGTAGAATGGCAGGCTTGCAGAAAGCATGCATCCCACCCTGCAAAAACTCATTTCAGGGAGGTAGCACACCCGCCCCCCCCCCCCCCCGTATTCCTTCCCCCCCCCCCCCCCGTCGACATCCAAGGGTGCATGTATACAGGACATTTGATTATGAAAGAACACAACAATTTATTTGATCACATATTGAAACTATTTACACACACACACACACACACAGACATATATCATATATCCTTGTTGAGTATTTTGTAGGCAGTCTCAATGCTAATACCTAAATGCTAATACAAATAGCTTTTCTATTTCTTTTGGAAACTTTCCTTGTACTGTGATGTGGCTTGCTTGGCAGATTTGAGCATTTTGCCATAAGTCTCAACCTCATAGCAGTCTGTGTCAATGAATTTGTTAATTTTGCAAGACATCAGATTCGCAAGTGTTTTGTGAGACAGCTGACTTCTGAATTCTGTCTTAATGTGATGCACCATGCTGAATGCCCTTTCTACATCACAATTAGAATTTGGCGGCACCAAAAGCAGCTTCATCAACTGGCAGAGCTCTTTGAATCTCAACTGCCCTGTGCTCACAGATTTTACTTTGGACAGCTTCCCCCAGAACTCATCAACTGGCAAACTTCTGTAGTTTGGCACCAGTCCTTCAAGGTTAGTTGAGACATAATCCAGGACTTCCAAGTGGATCTGTTTCCTTGCACCTGCCTTGATCACATTTGGAAATCTCTCTGCCAAAATCAAAATCTGGTCTGGATTCACCTCATCTTGGCTCTGTATTGACCACTGACAGATTTTTCAAGATTTGGTCTCTTATTGGGAACTTCTCCAAGATTTTTTGAAAGCACCTGACATAGAATGCTCTGGCATCTTTGAAGAAATGTTTTGTCTTGTAAGGGGGGATCTCTTGTGCTTCCTCGCTTAGCAACTGCTCCTTGCCAGGTACCCAGTAAAAAGCTTTTCATCTGGGCAGTGAATTTCAGGGTTGCTCACATCTATCTCCTGAATGTTCTGTTCTCTCAAAACCTTTGGCTCAGTAAATCTGCTTGCTATGTCCTGCAGGAGCTCTTCTACACTCTGATCCAACTTGAAGAGGATAGGTGCCTTGTTTTGAAAAATCAAATTGAATTTGTCAAAACATTGTGTGACATTGTGGAGAAAGCAAGTGTATGTTTTCATTTGGAAGTCTTTCAGCCTCTTCTGAATATGAGATGACTTCTGATTCTCACTCTTTGACTCAAAATATGAAATAAAGGCTGGCCATTGGTGGAGCAGGTGGTCCAAACATTTTCCTAAAGAAAGCCAGCATGTAGGACAATGCTTTTGTACTCTTTGCTGGACAACATTGCAGAACTCTTGAGACTGTTTTAAGTCTTCTCTTTGGAACTTTTCTCAGAGTAGTAGTAGATGTCAATGAGCAGTTGTTCAGGTGACATTGAGAGCTCCTTAGCAGCAGTTTTGGCACAAGTATTGACCAGGTGACTTAGACAGCCAACGCTGTAAATATGAGGGGCCTGTGCTTTCACTCTTGATAAGACAGAGTTGTTTTTGCCAATCATCACATTGCAGTTGTCACTGCTAAATCCTACACAGTTAGACCATTCAAAGCCTTTGTCATGCATGGATGACGCAATGCAGTTGCATATGTTTTCAGCTTTGGCATCATTGCACACCGGCATGTCTACAAATCCAACTGTTACCTAATCCTGTGTTTCATTCTAGTACCTGGCTAAAATGGCACATTCCTTCTCACACATGATATCATTGTTTTCGTCAACCAAAATACTGTATGGCCTTTTTTCTGTCCGGATGAACTTGTACAGATCCTCTGAACATTCAGGTTCCAGTACCATGTTCACAATTGCTGCTGTCTTGGTTGACGAGCAGGCATAGTTTTTTGCTATTTCTGTACTTATATTATATTATATTTTCAATAGACAATAGATGCAGGAGTAGGCCATTCAGCCCTTCAAGCCAGTACAACCATTCACTGTGATCATGGCTAATCATCCACAATCAATACCCCATTTCTGCCTTCTCCCCATATCCCTTGACTCCGCTATCTTTATCATGGAGTCGTTTTTTATTCTATTACATCTTTAAGCAAGTCTACAGGGAGTTTGGCCTCATCACGTAGGACGTCAATAGAGTAGCTTCTTAGCAGCTAGCCAGCTAGTTTAAATAACGTTACCTATGCTAATGAACGAATGACACCTGTTAAGCTCACCTCAACATGCCTTTTACAGTCATTTGGGCAATAGAAAAGTCACTGTTGCAAACAGTACAGCGAGCAACACTGTCAATATTTTTGACCCCTGTTAGGCAGGGGTACACTTTAGTGTAGTCTGAGGTGAAGTGAGTTTTTTTTTGAAACACTCTGCCATGGCGGTGCAGGACTAAAACTGAACTGATGGCGAGACAGAGGTTGACTGTAAAGTCCGCCCACAGAGAAAACTGATAGGTCTACTTAGCACAAAGAGAGAACAATCAGGATGATCGCTCTCGCTCCCACTCTCGCTCTCTCTCTCTCTCTCTCAAAAAAATCAATTTCCGGGATATTGTATATAATTTACGGGTGTCAGGGAGCTGCCATCAATATGCGGGAGACTCCCGGAACTTCCGGGACGGGTGGGATGTCTGAGAAAGAGCAGCCCGTGATCTGATTATCTGGATTCAGTTTTTGGCTGATCTGGTTTGACTGGTTTGAACCATTCTGATTTGAAAAGAACAAAATAAATGTCCTAGGCTACAAGGCTGGAGTAAAGAGCAAAAAAGCAATACTGCTTGTAGCCGTGGGCCACATCCAATGGGAAGCTAACACAGGTCAGTCAGATGAGCTTGAGCCAGTGAAATTGAAGTATCATAAATTGACTTGATAAAGAAAAGAATATGAATGGAGTATCTGGGGAGCACAGGCAACGACAACTCAGGAGACCAGCCAATATGGTTGTGGATAACTCCACCTTGGACATGTGGAGATTACTTTGGGATCACAAGGAATGCCTGGTCAGCATAGACTCCCTTTCTTGAGTATTACCTTTACTATTCTTTGACTGTTCATGGAGGTCAGGGAAACCTAGTGGTTGTGCACAAAGATTTTTAGTGCATAAATTCACATGCTTGTTAGCTGAGACAATAAAGGTACTTGTCAAATACAATTCTTCTCTGTGCCTAACTGATCATTATTGTTGACGGTTAATACATACAACAGTTGGATCCTGAAATTGGGATTCTAGCACTCATTTTAGGCTGGGACTTTATTATGAGCATCAAGGAGAGATTTATAAATGAGCCTTGAAATTGTTAGAATTGGCAATTCAAATACTTCTCACAGTGAAATTATTGAGCTTTCCGTTCAAACTTTCACACCCATAAATGAAGAATAAAATCAAACTATATCTGGTTAAAAAACAATTTCACAATATTAGACCAGTGTGATTTATCAGGTATTACCGTCTTCTGCTTCATCTTCTTCCCCGCCATCATCCTTCAATACAACAAAGCAACGATGCTTCCGCAGCTGCCTCCTATTTGAGAACTTCCGACTGCACTTCCGACAATCCAAACTGTCTGATTCTTCCAAGTCTTCCTCGTCTTGGTCAGGTTTGCCCTCTGTGCTCAGGCCGCAGTTACTGGCATCTCCCGACTCCTCTGCTTCAGCATAGAATTTCTTCTTTGACCCTTTAGGTCTTCCTCTTTTTCTCTTTGCAGCTACTGTCACTATAATAAAACAGAGACATAACAGGGTTACACCAACTTTGTTAAAAGTTTCCATACCATTATGAATGATTCAATCAAATACCTATAGTTAAAATTATAACAGGCAAACCCTGTGTTACTAGGGTAGAGGAAGGGATGTAGGGTTAAAAATGCTAAAAATGGACTACACCACAATTTTCCATAACACAAAGTCATACCATCTGCACACATTATAAAAAAACCTAATTTTTCCCCACATATATTCTGAGACTGAATTGCATCATCTGAAATTTTTTGGGTGGTGATTTGTGAATTCAGCAAGCCTTTATGAGACACTAGTCAGGCCACACTTGGAGTATTGTCAACAGTTTTGGGCCCAATATCTCAGAAAGGATGTGTTGTCATTGGAGAGAGTCCAGAGGAGGTTCATGAGGATGATTCCGGGAATGAAGGGGTTAACATATGAGAAGTGTTTGGCAGCTTTGGGCCTGTACTCACTGGAATTTAGAAGAATGCATGGTATCTCATTGAAACTACCAAATTTAAAAGGACCAGAAAGGGAGGATGTGGAGAGCATGTTTCCTATGGTGGGAGTATCCAGAACTAGATGGCACAGCCTCAAAATTGAGGGGCGACCCTTTAGAAGAGAGGCAAGGAGGAATTTTTTTAGCCAGAGAGCAGTAAATTCTGGAATGCTCTGCCACAGACTGCAGTGGAAGCCAAGTCCATGGGTATATTTAAGGCAGAAGTTGATTGTTTCCTGATTGGTCAGGGATATGACGAGAAGGCAGGTGTATGGGGTTGAGTGGGATACAAGATTAGCCGTGATGGAATGGCGGAGCAGACTCAACAGGCTAATTGGCCTAATCCTGCTCTTATGTCTTATGATCTGTATCAATGATTTTAACTGGGTGACATTTGGATATAGAGAAAACGATGTGGGTGTGTAACTCTTTAGGTCCTTGGATTTTAACTTTCAAGCTTATTTGCTTGCATATTGCTTCACACCCAATAATTCCTATTAACTGAATCTCATATTCTGTGGTTGTAAATAGACCCTTTGGCCCAGCTGTCCTGAGCATACTAAGATTTCCATCTAAGTTGGTCCCATGCTCCCACGTTTGGCCCATATTCCTCTAAACCTTTCCTATTCACGTACAAGTACCAGTTAAAAGTTGTCATTCCATAGACTAACCACCCTCTGTGCGAAAGTTTCCCCTCAGGTTCCTATTATATCTCTCACCTTAAACTTCTGTCCTCTAGTTCTTGATTCCCCCATCAATCTTGAAAGAACGATATAACTTACAAAGAGGTCATTCAGACCAACAAGTTTGAAGATATATTGCAAGGAAGAATGTTTCAGAATAGACACTTTGGGCATGGTTGATTACAATACATCTTGATTTTACCCTTTAACCCACTCGTTGAGTAACAAAATTGAGCTAATCCTATTTGCCTGTATTTGGCCCATATCCATCCAAACCTTTCCAATCCATGTAGCTGTTCAAATTCCTTTTAACTGCTACTTTCTCTGACAGCTCTTTGTAAATACCCACCACCCTCTGTATGAAAGAAAGGCCTCTTTGCCTGCTTTAAATCCTTCCCACTCTCGGACCTACGTCATCTAGTTTTAAACTCCCCTATCCTGGGAAAACAACTGTAACCATTTATCTAGGGCCATTGTGATTTTATAAATCTTTATAAGGTCATTCCTCAGCCTCCAAAGCCCAAGCCTATCCAGTCTTTCCTTAAAACTCACTTTGTTCTGCACGTTTTGGCAATCAGGCCACCCACAAGTCCAAGTGTAGCCTTTCCAACATCCTGTACAGTTGTACCCTAGTGTCTCAACTGCTGCACTCGATGCCCTGAGTAACAAAGATCAGCATGTCAAATGCCTTCACCACCACCCTCTCTAACAGGGAATGACTTGTACGCCTTCGTCTCTCTGTTGTACCATTCCCAAGAACCCTGCCATTTATTGTGCAAGTCCAGCACTGCTTTAACTTAACAATATGCAAGCCTTTGCAGTTGTCAGAGTTCAAACTCCATCTGTCATTTCTTATCCCACTTACCCAGTTTTTTCTAGGTTCCGCTGTAATCTTAAAATATCATCTGCACTGTCCACTAATAACACCAATTTTAGTGTTGACCACAAACATGTCAATGTTTGGATCTTTCAAAAGGCTAAAATCTATGTAGACAACATCTACCATCCTGTCTCAAACAATTTCTTGCTGCCCTCTTCAAAAAACTCAAATTCACGCCTTTCCAAATGCAGATAGATCCTGTCTCCAGTAACTTTCTCAAAACTGATGTTAGGCTCACTGGCCTGCTGTTCTATGGCTTGTCATTGCAGCCTTTTTAAAAGCACAATGCTAGCTACCTTCTAGTCGTCCACTACCTAACCCATGCCTAACTCTGATATAAATATCTTAGCCAGGGCCCCAGCAATTTCTTCCCTAGTTTCCCTCAATTTCCTAGGATAGACTTGGTCAGGCCCTGGGTTCTTCTCCATCTTTTTGCTCTCCTAACACTGCCACCACCTCCTGTTTTGTCATCTGGATACAATTCAGGGCATCTCTATTCTTTTCCCTGAATTCCATTGCTTCCATGGCCTTCTCGATGCAAATACAGACAAGAAATGTTCACTTAAAACTATGGCTATCTACTGTGGTTCCACACATAGATATCCACATTGACCATTAAGAGGCCCTTAATCACTCCTTAGCTAATTCGACCGCCAACAATGACAAATTCATCATCTATGCTTTCCTTTACTCCTGACGTGCCCCAGGACAGTAGCATGGATGGCTAGAGGCCAAAGAAGATTACTTGTCGTTGGGTTAGAGGATTAAGTATGTGTGTTGTTGGGAGGAAGGTACAGGGCTTGTTTTGCTCTTGTTTTGTGTTCTGCATTCTATTGTGCATTGTGGGCATGAGATATTTTCTCTATGTGTCCCGACACTTGTAGGCTGCCCCCACGCACCCTCTGGTGTGTTATCACAAACAGCGCATTTGCCTGTGTGTTTTGATGTACAAATGATTAATCAATTTGAATCTTTAAGTATCGATGTAGATATTTATATGTGGTACACAGTAGATGGGCGAGTTTTAAATTTAACACCCACCGCATGCTAACCATAGATTACTAGTTAAAATGAAACACACAAGCCTAGTTTTCATTTGAATCCTCAGGCTTTCTGAGAATTTTATTATTTCATGTACATTGATGTGGTACAGTAAAAGTGATGATGGGCTTTTTTTTTAGGCCGGTAGATGTTCACAACACAGTCTATTTCATGTTTATTTCTTGTTCTAGGCCTTTTACTATTAGGGCATCTTTTCACCGCCTGCAACGTGCACGTCTTTTCTTGACTCTTTGTTTTTTACATTTTCCTTTGGCATTCTTACGGTGATGAATTGGACTTGAGAAATTCCGATGAGCCTTAGCTAGCTTTGGCCCTCGCCGCTTCCCACTGCAACCCATCGCTATGTTCAAGCTTGAGGTTCACAGATTGTGTATCTTTATGTCTGTTGCAGCTTTATATAACATACACAAAGCTGGCTGCTCATTGTGACATCAGCTGAACTCATTACATCACATGTTTTTGGGTCCAAATTTGGTATAATCTTCGACAAGCATTGTGACATTAGTGCAAGGCTACTGCCTTTTTCGGTTAAATAGTCAACAATGTACCCTCTACAGTCTCACTAAGTGGAGGGACTTCTACTAAAGGAAAAGTAAATGTTGGCAGAATAAAAACAGACAACCACATGGGATAATTGCTTACCAACAAAGTCCTGAACCATATCAATTTGCAGAAATTTGAAGTTTCATCTAGTGCATCACTAATTGCATCTACTTTGTCTCCTTAATGACAATAGAGTAACTTATTCAAAAATGCTCCTAAACTTTCCTTGGTGTCACATAGATGTAGACTCGTGCTTTCAATGCCAATTGGCCTTGGAGTGAAAGCTTCCAGTGCAGGTGATTAGTTTAAATGAAAGCCACAAGAGCTGCCTTGAGATTTAGGTCTCGGCCCGAAATGCCGACTGTACTTCTTCCTAGAGATGCTGTCTGGGCTGCTGCGTTCACCAGCAACTTTTATGTGTGTTGCTTGAGATTTTGGTCACTGATTCTCCTCAAATGAATTTCACACCCAGTAACACACACAAAATATTGGAGGAACTCAGCAGGCCAGGCGGTATTTACGGAAAAAAGTATAGTCGACGTTTCGGGCTGAAACCCATCAGCAGGATGGGAACAGCGACTGTATTTTTTCCATAGATGCTGCCTGGCCTGCTGAGTTCCTCCAGCATTTTGTGTGTGTTGCTCGGATTTCCAGCATCTGCAGATTTTCTCTTGTTTGTTCATGTCCAGTAATTGTTTTACAGAAAAAAACAAACCTTTTGATTATGAAAATAAAATCTGATCTTTGCCTCAGCTCCACTTTTTAAACACCCTTACAGAGGAAAGATTTCTCTATGGCCATGAATATTCAATTATTCAGCCTCCACAGTCCGCATGAGCAGAGTATTCCTAAGATTCACAACCATCAGAAAAATAGGGCTTACATTGGTCTTAAATGAGCAACTCTTAAAGCTATGTGCACACCAGTTTTAGGTGTCACACAAGAAAAAACAGCATACAGAATCTCAAAAGCGTCCATGGAATCTTCTGATATTCTTCGAAACTGCATGAGGTTATGCAAAACCTGCTTAAATTTTTCCTTTCAGTTAACTCGTTCATCACACAAAACAACTGTTAATTTTTTTCTTTGAAAATTACCTTCCTAAAAAAAGATCAAAACTGCACATCATAGTCCATACGTGCTCTTAACATTGACTTGTATGGCTATAACAAGACCCACCTGCTTTAATACAAAAACAAAGTTTTTTGAGTGTACTCAAAAAGTCAGGCAGTGTCAGCGAGAGGAGACATAGAATCAACATTTATATTCAAGCATTGCTCATCAAAACTGGAAAACTGAGACAAGCATGTTTCTGGCTGTGAGATCTTTCCTGTTGCTTGCAGGATCTCCTGGCTTTAGGATCAGGCTTTCATTTCTAGCTTGCCTACTTAAGATCGGTACTTCATTTTTGAATAAACTGGCAGTGCTCCTGGAAAGCTCTTCAGACTTAATTGAATATTGTTTCATAGAACATAGAATAGTACAGCACATTACAGGCCCTTCGGCCCACAATGTTGTGCCGACTCTCAATCCCTGCCTCCCATATAATCCCCCACCTTAAATTCCTCCATATACCTGTCTAGTAGTCTTTTAAACTTGACTAGTGTATCTACCTCCACCACTGACTCAGGCAGTGTATTCCACGCACCAACCACTCCTTGAGTAAAAAACCTTGCTCTAATATCCCCCTTGAACTTCCCACCCCTTACCTTAAAACCATGTCCTCTTCTATTGCGCAGTGGTGCCCTGGGGAAGAGGCGCAGGCTATCCACTCTATCTATTCCTCTTATTATCTTGTACACCTCTATCATGTCTCCTCTCATTCTCCTTCTCTCCAAAGAGTAAAGCCCTGGCTCCCCTAATCTCTGATCATAATGCATACTCTCTAAACCAGGCAGCATCCTGGTAAATATCCTCTGTACCCTTTCCAATGCTTCCACATCCTTCCTATAGTGAGGCAACCAGAACTGGACACAGCACTCCATGTGTGGCCTAACCAGAGTTTAACAGAGCTGCATCATTACCCCGCGACTCTTAAACTCTATCCCTCGACTTATGAAAGCTAACACCCCATAAGCTTTCTTAACTACCCTATCTACCTGTGAGGCAACTTTCAGGGATCTGTGGACATGTACCTCCAGATCCCTCTGCTCCTCCACACTACCAAGTATCCTGCCATTTACTTTGTACTCTGCCTTGGAGTTTGTCCTTCCAAAGTGTACCACCTCACACTTCTCCGGATTGAACTCCATCTGCCACTTCTCAGCCCACTTCTGCATCCTATCAATGTCTCTCTGCAATCTTCGACAATTCTCTACACTATCTACAACACCACCAACCTTTGTGTCGTCTGCAAACTTGCCAACCCACCCCTCTACCCCCACATCCAGGTCGTTAATAAAATTCACAAAAAGTAGAGGTCCCAGAACCGATCCTTGTGAGACACCACTAGTCACAATCCTCCAATCTGAATGTACTCCCTCCACCATGACCCTCTG
This sequence comes from Mobula birostris, assembly GCF_030028105.1. NCBI lineage: Eukaryota > Metazoa > Chordata > Chondrichthyes > Myliobatiformes > Myliobatidae > Mobula > Mobula birostris. Next base: position 104,660,694 of record NC_092370.1, on the reverse strand, counting down.
CCTTCTGCAGGCAAGCCAATTCTGAATCCACCTCGCCAAACTTCCCTGGATCCCATGCCTTCTGACTTTCTGAATAAGCATACTGTGTGGAACCTTGTCAAATGCCTTACTAAAATCCATATAGATCACATCACCTGCACTACCCTCATCTATATGCCTGGTCACCTCCTCAAAGAACTCCATCAAGCTTGTTAGACATGATCTGCCCTTCACAAAGCCATGCTGACTGTCCCTGATCAGACCATGATTCTCTAAATGCCCATAGATCCTATCTCTAAGAATCTTTTCCAACAGCTTTCCCACCACAGACATAAGGCTCACTGGTCTATAATTACCTGGACTATCCCTACTACCTTTTTTGAATAAGGGGACAACATTCGCCTCCCTCCAATCCTCTGGTACCATTCCAGTGGACAACGAGGACATAAAGATCCTAGCCAGAGGCTCAGCAGTCGCTTCCCTCGCCTCGTGGAGCAGCCTGGGGAATATTCCGTCAGGCTCCATGGAATTATCCATCCTAATGTATTTTAACAACTCCAACACCTCCTCTCCCTTAAAATCAACATGCTCCAGAACATCAACCTCACTCATATTGTCCTCACCTTCATCAAGTTCCCTCTCATTGGTGAATACCGGAGAGAAGTATTCATTGAGGACCTCGCTCACTTCCACAGCCTCCAGGCACATCTTCCCACCTTTATCTCTAATCGGTCCTACCTTCACTCCTGTCATCATTTTTTTCTTCACACAATTGAAGAATGCCTTGGGGTTTTCCTTTACCCTACTCGCCAAGGCCTTCTCATGCCCCCTTCTTGCTCCTCTCAGCCCTTTCTTAAGCTCCTTTCTTGCTTCCCTACATTCCTCAATAGACCCATCTGATCCTTGCTTCCTAAACCTCATGTATGCTGCCTTCTTCCACCTGACTAGATTTTCCACCTCACTTGTCACCCATGGTTCCTTCACCCTACCATTCTTTATCTTCCGCACCAGGACAAATTTATCCCTAACATCCTGCAAGAGATCTCTAAACATCAACCACATGTCCATAGTACATTTCCCTGCAAAAACATCATCCCAATTCACACCCGCAAGTCCTAGCCTTATAGCCTCATAATTTGCCCTTCCCCAATTAAAAATTTTCCTGTCCTCTCTGTTTCTATCCTTTTGCATGATAATGCAAAAGTCCAGGGAGCAGTGGTCACTGTCCCCCAGATGCTCACCCACTGAGAGATCTGTGATGTGACCCGGTTCATTACCTAGTACTAGATCTAGTGTGGCATTCCCCCTAGTCGGCCTGTCCACATACTGTGACAGGAATCCGTCCTGGACGCACTTAACAAACTCTGCCCCATCTAAACCCTTGGAACTAATCGGGTGCCTATCAATATTAGGGAGGTTAAAGTCACCCATGACAACAACCCTGTTATTTTTGCACCTTTCCAAAATCTGCCTCCCAGTCTGCTCCTCTGTATCTCTGCTGCTACCAGGAGGCCTATAGAATACCCCCAATAGAGTAACTGCTCCCTTCCTGTTCCTGACTTCCACCCATACTGACTCAAAAGAGGATCCTGCTACATCACTCACTCTTTCTGTAGCTGTAATAGTATCTCTGACCAGTAATGCCACCCCTCCTCCCCTCCCCCCCCTTTTAAAGCACTGAAATCCGGGAATATTGAGAATCCATTCCTGCCCTGGTGCCAGCCAAGTCTCTGTAATGGCCACTACATCACAATTCCATGTATGTATCCAAGCTCTCAGTTCATCACCTTTGTTCTTGATGCTTCTTGCATTGAGGTACACACACTTCAGCCCTTCTGCCTTACTGTCTTTACACCGTTTATTCTGCTTCTCTTTCCTCAAAGCCTCTCTATATGTTAGATCTGGCTTTACTCCATGCACTTCTTTCACTGCTCTATCGCTCCAGGTCCCATCCCCCTTGCAAATTAGTTTAAACCCTCCCAAACATGCTAGCAAACTTACCTGCAAGGATATTGCTCCCCCTCGGGTTCAGGTGCAACCCACCCAATCTGTACGGGTCCCACCTTCCCCAGAAGAGATCCCAATGATCCAAAAATCTAAAACCCTGTTCCCTGCACCAACTCCTCAGCCACGCATTCAACTGCCATCTCCTCCAATTCTTACCATCACTGTCATGTAGCACTGGCAGCAATCCTGAGAACGCCACCCTCGAGGTCCTGTTCTTCAGCCTTCTGCCTAATTCCCAAAACTCACACTCAGGACCTCATCCCTCTTCCTGCCTATGTCGTTGGTCCCAACATGTATCACGACTTCTGGTTGCTTTCCCTCTTGTACCAGGATGTTGCGTACCCAGTCAGAGACATCCCGGACCCTGGCACCCGGGAGGCAACAAACCATGCGGGTGTCCTTCTCACATCCACAAAGTCTCCTGTCTGCTCCCCTGACTATAGAGTCTCCAATGATGAAAGCTCTCCTCGTCTCCGTCCCACCCTCCTGCACCACTGGGTCAGACTCAGTGCCAGAGGCCCTGCCACCGTGGCTCACACCTGGTCGGTCGTCCCCTCCAACGGTATCTAGGACAGTAAACTTATTATTCAGGGGAATGGCTGCAGGGGTGCTCTGTACTACCTGTCTGCTCACCTTCGCTTTCCCCCTCTGACTGTCACCCAACAACCTGCTTCCGACAGCCTAGGTGTGACTACCTCCCTGTAGCTCTCATCTATGACTGCCTCATTCTCTGTTATGAGTTGAAGGTCATCCAGCTGCTGCTCCAGATTCCTTACACGGTCTTACAGATCGCCCAGCTGTATGCACTTCTGGCAGATGTGACTCTGCAGGAGAGGGGAGTTCCCCCAAGACTGCCACATCTCATATTAAAGGCACATCACCGTCTCAGGAGACATTGTAAGGACTAACTGCGAGCGAGCTCATCCTCCGCCTCTTCTCGTCGAAGCCTTTCGAGTCAAAGCCTCAAAGCTCCACTCCTTCACTCGCTGGCTGGCTGGCCCACTCACGCTCTGGCCGCTTTCCACAGGCTGCTCCGCTTGAGCTACCCCTCTATTTATCTGTTTGAGCTTTTCAAACTGCTTGGTCACCTGACCTCGATTGCCCAATCAGCTGCTTTCTGCTGAGTCTGAGCTATTCAAATCTTGATTGTCTAATCAACGGCTTTCTGCTGATCTATTCAAATCTTGATTGACTTGATTGCACAAACTGCCAAAACTGCCAGAATCTCTCAAGTCAAAGCCTCAAAGCTCCACTCCTTCACTGGCCCACTCACTCACTGGCCACTTTCCGCATCAATGATATTAGGCTCAAATTAAATACAGGCTCAAGAACATATGGCCAGCAGGTCACTCAAACCTGCCCCACCATTCATTATGACCATCAATGCTGGCCTTAACAACTGTTCTGTGCCAGTTCCGATTTATCCTCTGTTCCGTGGCCTTTCAAATATTTATCTATGCATTTCTTAACAACATAATGACCTTGCTTCCACAACCCTCCAAATGTCCTGGCACAGTCGTACTTCAGAGTTCTTAGCACAAAAATAAAAGCTGGCACTTCAGTATAGACTAAGACCCATGTAATTCCGTAGAAGTATGAAAAAAATTTCATTGCAATATTTCAAAAAGTTATCTCCTGGACCACAATTAACTCTGAAAACAAATGGATTCTGTAAAGTGCATTCTGACATCTTCAAAAAAATGTGACCGCTTTTTAAAAAATCCATCTCCGTTTCTGTCACAGTTAAGGAGTCCATCAACTTTCAACCCTTGTGATTTCTTGGCTACTATGATATTTTGTATTAAGCAGTTAACTACTTAGCTTTCTGGTTCCTACCAATTTCCGTTGCATAGAAAACTCGCAGGTTCAGAAATTCTGTTGTCTTGAAATGCCCCATTTGCCATGAAGCACTCACCAGTCTTTGGATCCAATGTAATTTCCTGAAAGTAAGGATTACCTCTAAAATTCCACTCGATGAACAACTGAGCAACTTGACTGGTTACTGTAACACTGCAATTGTTTGGTTTTGTTCAGATCAGTTTGTACCACTAACATTGACACAGCATCAATTAATTTATTGATATGTATAAGGGTTTCATGTAGCTGACAAAACTATGGTATCTTTGAATCCATTGATTCTTTAATCCAAAGGTAGGACTCCAAACTCAGTAAGTTAATTGATAGATCAGATTGAAGATCTGAAAATAATTAATTGAGGATAAATACATAACGTGAATGAAGAAAGGCACGATTAATTTGGGATCCTACCTTCTTCAGTTCTCTCAGGCTTCTCCGATGCCGGAAGAGGTCGTAATGGGACAATGACATCATCTGGTGCATGGCCTTCCTCTGCATGCTTCTCAGAGAAATGAGTTAATAGCTCATCTTGACATGGGGAAAACAAATTGCAGAGTTTGCACATGAAGATTGAAACCAGCTCTGTGCAACGGTATGGGAAGGTGGACGTGAAAGAAAAAAGCAGAAATTTAATTATCAGGAAAATATTCAGATTTTATTCCAGTTACTTTGTTAAAACATAATTTGTGTTATTTTGAGATCCAAACTATATGCCAGTTCAGCAGTAATCTCACTTAGAGAAAAACAGATTACAAAAAACAGCTTCCCATCTGAACACTTTCACCTTCCTGATACTACCAATCCTGACCAGTTTTGGGCCCCTTATCTAAGAAAAGCTGTGCTAGTATTGGAGAGGGTCCAGAGGAGATTCATGACAATGATTCCTCTGGGCCTGGGCCTGTACTCGCTGGAGTTTAGGAGAATGGGGGAGGAGTGGCATCTCAATGCAGACATCCCACCTCTCCTGGAAGTTCCGGGAGTCTCCGACATATTGATAGTGGCTCCCTGACACCCGGAAGTTATATACAATATCCCGGAAATCGATTTTTTTGAGAAAGAGAGGGAGAGGGAGAGCGAGCATCCTGATTGGTCTCTCTTCGTGCTAAGAGTGGTCCCCAACCACCGGCCACGAGGAAACAATTGGCAATATGAAATGATATGAGTCAGCTGCACCTTTCCTCATTCCCTGTCACACCCACTGTTGAACCTTAACGCACGCAAGGTCATTACGCACGCGTCATCCATGTCAGCGCGGGAAGAAGATCAACTCCCCGAGCTTGCAAATGACGACGGGCTGAAAAGTACGCTTGATATAACATCTCTGTCGGTATTCTGGATCAAAGTCAAGGCTGAATATCCTGAGATAGCCATGGAAGCACTGAAAATGTTGCTTCCATTTCCAACATATCTCTGCGAAGCGGAGTTTTCTGTAATGAATGTAACGAAAACTAAATTGCGGAATAGACTGGACATAAGGAACCCCCTTCGAGTATCGCTGTCTCCCATCACCCTTCGATAGCATCGTCTTGTTCCAGGAAGGGTTGTTGTTCCAAGGCTCCCACTGCTTCAGCGATATTGGTGTGTTGCAATGATTTTATATGTTCATATGGGGAAAATATGCACTGTGTGTTTAATAATAAATTTGTTAGATAAACCCTTTTAGAAACGAAATTGAGTATATTAGCCACTTAGTTATAAGTGACTTATAGTCGACTTATCACCTATATTCCGGTCGTGATTAACACCGCCCCCCCCCCCCCCCCCGGATGGCCAGTCCGCAAGAATATTGTCAATATTAAACTGGTCCACAGTGCAAAAAAGGTTGGGGACCTCTGCTAAGTAGAACTATCAGTTTTCTCTGTGGGCTGGCTTTACAGTCGACCTCAAAATAATGACAGTGTTGCTCGCTGCACTGTTTGCAACAGTGACTTTTCTATTGCCCATGTTTCCATGCTGTAATTGTTATATGGTTGTATGGTGGGTTAAAATGTAAAGGACATGTTTAGGTGAGTTTAACAGGTGCCATTCGTCCATTAGCATAGCTAACATTATTTAAACTAGCTGGCTGGCTGCTAAGGAGCTACGCTATTGATGTCCTACATGATGAGGCCAAACTCCCTGTAGACTTGCTTAAAGCTGTAATAGAATAAACATGATAAGTACATATTTTAATGTCACATTTTCTGCATATACCCAACTTGGTTTACAGATTAGACAAAATCACTAAACAAAGTATTACATACACCCTTGGAGGTCGACTGGTAGGGGGAGGGGGATATGGGGTTGCGGGGGGCGGGGGTGCTACCTCCCTACAGTGTGGGATGTCTGTCAATGAAATCTATCGAATATTAAATAGAGTGGGTGTGGAAAGGATGTCTCCGGTCATGGGGTTGTCTAGGATCAGAGGGCAGAGTCTCAGAATAGATGGGGACATCCCTTTAGAAAAGGGATGTAGAATTTCTTTGGCCAGAGGGTGGATCAGGGCACAAAAGTTAAGGGGAGAAGTCAGGAGAGTGGGGTTGAAGGATAATAGGACGGAGCAGACTCGATGGGCCAAACAACCAAATTCTGCACCTATGTCATATGGTCTAAGACAGGTTAGAAGTTGAATAGAATGTGCATAAATACATCAATGTCAGTGTGTATTTACAAAGTAAATATCATTACAGAAAGTGGTTAAAGTGTGTTGCACTGATGGAGGTAATAGAGGGAATGGGGCAATAAATAGAATGTTTGAGCAGACTAACTGCCCAGAGGGCATAACTGTGAAGAAAGCATTAAGTTTTTGTTTTACTATCCCTAGATATTTTTTTTGCGTTAATGGCTGATTAACGTTTTAAATTCCCCGCCTATTTGTTGGTCTAATTTCTGATCGCCCCCTCCTCTAACAAAGGCGTAACATTCCTTTAACTGTGGTTACTACTATTTTCACTAATTTCGAAATGCTCCACCATTAAGTTATGCCTTCAGCTATCAAGTTCTGAGACGCTTCTCTGAACTTTTGCACCTTAATACTCTGTTCCGTTAGCCTCCCTTTCCTAATAGACACCTGCATGAAAATCCCTAACTTGTGGCTCAGACTCAAATTTTGACCTGATTTTACCTTTCCTGGTGTGTCTCACTGTACTTTAAGACCTGAATTGAAGATGCAAGTTATTGATTTCAGATGGGATGATTTTTATTTGGACTTTAATCGAAAAAGAAAATTAACTACAAGTTCTAGAAGCTTTGAGAAGTACCAACAAAGCAACCACTTTCAATTATGAACTCTTCTCACGAAACGAGAACTATCTGACTATCTGTGTTTTCTTTCACACCGACTCTTTCGATCAACGCTCCCGACCCCCCTGCAGATAGGAGCTACAACTACTGACATGTCCCTTTGAGTGACAGGGTAAGGGCGGGTCCGAACGTGGCCTCCGCCAATCCTCGTTGGCAATCGGTCGTCAATCAAACTATGGCCGACAGCGGACAGGCGTTCATTGACTTTTCTTTCTCAATATATTCGTTAGAACTTTTGCTTTTCAAAATATATCGCCAGTCAATACAAACAATTAATTAAAACTTTGTAACCATGGTCCGGAGGTTTTTTTTTGTTTTGAACTCCCTTCGGCTGGTAGCTCGCACTACTTTTACCTTTCAAAAGAAAGAGAAGAAACAGAAAATGACTCGGTCGCCAATACTCACCTGGAGTCCGATGATCCATGAGTTTAGATATAAATACGTGATATTTTAATTCTAATTACATTTAGACGTTACTCGAAGAGGTGTCATTGTATTATATTTTTTAAAAATATTTTTTCACTTTCTGACGAATCTGCGGAAGTAACATGGCGGCTCCCCTTACCCGGAGTGCATCACGCGTACCAAGGAGGTTGACGATTGGGCGGGAAGGTGCAAGAAGTGACGCTAGACAGGCAGAGGGCGCTGGTCCTCCTACCGCTTGTCGGTCTCTAGTGACGTGAGCGGAGCTGAGAATTTGGCGAGTGCTCCTAGAGAGAAGACACGTGGCTTTGGGTTTGGAGAACACTTTTAAGCATTTTCGTTCTTGGTAACTGCAGGGGAATATAAAATTGAGGTTTTTAAAAAAAAATCTGCATTATTTTTGGAATTAGTTCTGTTAGAGGATGGTGGTCGGGTGAAATCCCTCACGTGGTGCCTCAACAGTATTTCGTTCTGTGGTGCAATCTTGGGAGGGCAGAACTTCACCAGTTCTTCTCACTGAGCATAACAAATCGCCAGCCCTTTCCCCAACATCGTACAGTACCTACTGGTCACCACTGCTATGAGTACCAACCTTCTTCCCTCCAATCTCCCACCTACTTGTCCTCTACCATCCATAAACACCACCTCTGAATTTCACCAGTTCTCCATTCACTCTTACGACTTTTACAATAGCAGCCACACACCCCTACATTACTCCCCCACCTGCTCTCCTAACCTCTAGTCTTCCATCTCCACTCTCTCCGTCTTTGGCCCTGTCGCAATCCACCCTAAATCAAAAGTGACCCTCTTACCAATTCTAGCTGCTGCCTTTCTGGTCGACCCTTTCCAATCCTAAAGTGGTGCTTTCTTGGCTATGCCAGAGACCCCATCTTCATTCTGAAAGTATTTTGTCCTGCCCATTCTCAGATCACCCCCATCGCATGCTGATTAGGATGCAATTTTTGACTAGATCATGGTTCCTAGGTGACCTACAAAGAAAATGATGTTTAAATATTTCATCAGTATTCCAATTTCTCTATAAATGCTAACAGTTTTCATACAACATGGTGGAATAGTGGGCAGTGAAAAAAAATATCTGATGTTACACCAGAGTATAGATCAAGTGGACAAGAGAATGGGAAATCTTGGACAGGTGAGATTGATGCATTTGGGAATTTGAACCGAGACAGGATGTACAGGCAAAACCCACTGTTGTGAAGGGGTTACATCCCTAGAAAATAGTCTGTATCACGATTTTCTAAACGGTGAAACTACATCATTCACACGTCAAGAGGTACATTGAAAAAAAATTTAATTAAGCATTGATTTTTTTTAAGATAAATTCTGAGAGGTTTTTCTGTTTTTCAAACTTTTGGGTGGTGATTTGTGAATTCTGCAACCTGAAAAGCCGTAACATAGGGTTCAGCTGTTCACAGTGAACGGCAGGCCTCCAGGGTGTGTTGTTGAATAGGGAGACTTCGGGGTACAAGTATGTGGTTTCCTGAAAGTGACGACGTGGGTAGACAGGTTGCCGAAGAAGTCTTGCCTTCATCAGCTGAGACAACGAGTGCAGTAGTTGGGACATTATGTTACACGAGTTGAAAGCGTGGTTAGGTTGCACTCGGAGCTGTTCTGGTCACCACAGTACAGGAAAGTTATAATTACAGAGGAGGCTGCAGAAAAGATTCACAAAGATGTTGTCTGAATTGGAGTACTTGAGTTATCAGGAGAGATTGGATAGGCTGGGTCTGTCTCACCAGGAGCAAAGGTGGCTGAGAGGTGACATGATGGATGTACTGTATATATAATTATGAGGCATAGGAAGATCTCCAGAATATGTTTCCTATGGTAGGGAGTGTCTAAAACTAGGGAATAGGGGTTTAAAGTGGGGGGGGGGAGAGGAGATTTTAAAGGAGCCTGAGAGGTACATTTTTCACACAAGGAGAGGCTGATATCTGGAATGTGCTGCCAGAGCTGGCGGAGGTAGGGACAACAGCAACATTTACAAGGCAACACTCAAAAACTGCGAGAGGAACTTGGCATCTATGAAAGGAACGGACAGTTGACAGATATTTTCCAGGAGTATTGAGAACACAAGCCCCTAAGCATTTTCAATGATCCCTCCCATCTGTGCAATAATCTCTTTGTTCTCCCCCCCACCCCATCACGTAGCATTAGGACAAGGACTGTTCAGCTGTAAGACCCTGCCACCTGTGTGAGTTATATGTACTGTGTTGTACACCTTTGTCCGTTGGAACGTTGTTTCATTTGGCAGTGTACAGGTATGCTATTGAAATGACAATGAACTTGGCTCATCTGCACTCCAGATTCATCACTTCATTCCATTGATGTTGCCTTGCCTACTGGGTTCCTTCAGCAGTTTGGATGTTGTTCCAGACTCTAACATTTGTTGTCTCTTGTGTCTTCATGGCTTCTGGACAAGTATTTGAATAAAAAAAGGCACAGAGGGAGATTGAATTAGGCAACATGGCTGGTAAACAGCCTGTTTCTATGCTGTAAATCTCAATGACCCTTTGTCATCCTTGCTTTTAAACAAAAAACTGTTTTGTTACCAATGATAATGTGAGAGCAAGTGAATACTTCCCATCTTTAAGTATTGGGGCAGAGATGTTATTAATTGTTTTTCCTTCCAAAAGTGCCACTTCCCTGCTAAATTTCTGATATGTTCTACTTTTAATTCATTTTTTTTTAGCTTCTGCAGGAAATTTCTCTGTAGAGCTGATATTACCTTGTGGAAAGCCTTTGTCAATCCAAACATGTGAAAAACCCTTCATTTAGATTCCCAAGCTATAACCACCTGTCCCTGTCCCTGTCCCTCTTTGGAAATCATAACTTTGTGCTTGACAAGCTCATCATCAAAGTTACTGTTTTCCACCTCTGGTACTTGTTGCTCAGGTTTAGCACAACTTATTCTTCTAGTTCGACAGGAGCTCCATAGTCTGCTTCACTCATTCTTATTGCTCCTGTATTATTTATCTCATCTATTGCAGCAGCCCTTTGAGTGATCTTGTGCTGTTCCTTTTGTACCTCACAGGCACTTTCCGAGTCACTCAGTGCTGCACTTCTACTTGGACAATTTGGCCCTCTCCTCCTCTTCCCTGTGCTCAGTCAGAGGTGGAGCATGTGATTCTGGAAGGGAAAGAACACAATTAATTTGCTCCTCACCTTTTTTTTAAGAACTAGAATTTACTTAAATCTGACATCCATCACACGAAGTGAGGCAGTAAGAATCTTTGCGTTATGACTCCGTTGCAGTGTATACACATGTTAATTTATAAGTCTCATGGTTTGTAGAAAGAAGCTGTCCCGTAGCCTGTTAGTCTGACTTTAAAGCTGTGGTAGCGTTTGCCAGACGGAAGCAGCTGAAACAGTTTATGGTTGGGTTGACTAGTGTCCCTGATGATCTTCCAGGCCTTTTTTCTGCACGTGCTGCTATAAATGTCCTCAATGAAGAGAAGTTCACATCCACAGATGCACTGGGCTGTCCATACCACTCTCTGCAATGCCCAGCAATCAAGGTTGGTACAGTTCCCATACCAGGCAGTGATACAGCCAGTCAGGATGCTCTCAGTGGTGCCCTTTGAGAAGATCTTTAGGGTTTGGGGCCTCATGCTGAACTTCTTCAGTCGCCTGAGGTGGAAGAGATGCTGTTGTGCTTCTTTTGCCACAAAGCCAGTGTTTACCATCCTGGTGAGATCATTGATGTGTACACCGAGGAATTTGAAACTACTCACCCTCTCAACTGCAGAACCATTGATGTTGATCGGGCTGAGCCTGTCTCCATTCCTCGTGTAATCCAGAATCAACTGTTTTGTTTTTTGGACATTGAGGGAGAGGCTATCCTGGCACCACTGTGTTGGGATGTCAACTTCTCCTCTGTAGGCTGTCTCATTACCGCTAGAAATTAGGCCGATCTAAGTCGTGTCATCTATGAATTTGATCAGCAGATTGGAGCTGTGTGTGGCAGCACAGTCACGGGTGTAAAGGGAGTAGAGGAGAGGGCTCAGGACACAACCCTAGGTCAGAGGGGCAGAAGTGAGGGAGCACATCCTAACCACCTGTCAGTGATCTGAATGGAAGACTAGGATCCAGCTGCACAAGGTGGGGTGCAAGCCAAGTTCTCTGAGCTTCCTGTCAACTCTGAAGGGAATTATGGTGTTGAATGCTGAACTGTAGTCCAGGAACAGCATTCTAACGCATGATCCCTCTTCTCCAGGTGAGTGAGGACGGTGTTAGTGCTGTGGCTATGGCGTCATCAATAGACTGGTTCCGTCAGTAGTTGAATTATAGATTAGATTATGAGGACACTCAGTCCTCATTTATTGTCTTTTAGAAATGCATGCATTAAGAAATGATACAATGTTCCTGCAGTATGATATCACAGAAACACGGGACAGACCAAGACTAAAACTGACGAAAACCACATAATCATAACATATAGTTACAACAGTACAAAGCAATACCTTAATTTGATAAAGAGCAGACCATGGGCACGGTAAAAAAAAAAGTCTCTAGTCCCGATAGCCCCATCATCTCACGCAGATGGTAGAAGGGGGAAACTCTCCCTGCCATGAACTTCCAGCGCCACAAACTTGCCGATGCAGCACCCTGGAAGCACCCGACCACAGCCGACTCTGAGTCCGTCCAAAAACTTCGAACCTCCGACACCAGGCACTGAGCGCTTCGACCCCGCCCCGGCCACCAAGCAACAAGCAGAGCCGAGGACTTGGGGCCTTCCCCTCTGGAGACTCAGGATCACACAGTAGCAGCGGCAGCGAAACAGGCATTTCAGAAGCTTCACCAGATGTTCCTCCGTGCTCTCACGTCTGCCTCCATCAACTCAGGATTTTGCGCGGCACCCTACTTGACAGATAACAGATATTGATCACCAGAGCGGCCGCTGTGCGCTGCGTTGTGCCTCCATCTTCTCCTCTCCTCTAGGGCGTCCTTTCTGCTGAATTGGCGCAGTGGTTAACCAGAAGTGCTCCAGTCTTGACCCCGTCTAGTGCTGGAAATTTCTTGATGCAACAGCCCATGAAAGTATGCAGTCAATAAATGCCTCTTAAATATAGAGATTATTTGCATCCAGCGCCACCCCGATGGGGCAATGCATTCCAGGTTTCAACTATTTTCAGCATGAAAAACAACCCTTTCTCAAATTTCTTTCAGAAGAAATTTAAGCCCTCCCTTCACAGACATCTCTGTCAAGGGAAAAGTTTCTCATTTTCTTCCCTCTATCTCATCCATCCTAGTGTTTCCAGCCCTTCTCCGGTCTGTGTACAGCCGGAGTTGCTCCTGGGCAGAGGAATTTGGCTACAGTTGTACCTGGACGCATTTCTTCCCATCACTGCAATCCACTGAAGTATCTTTATGCATCATAATACTCAGAAAATTAATCTTAAGGATAATTTTAAATATTTTGTCACTATCTGTACTGTGTGTACCACTCTACCATGGTTTTATTTATTCCTGTGGAATACATGGCATCCCCACCAGTGTGCTCTGCATATTCATGGATACATGGACTATACTTCGCATTCTTTTGCTAGTGTGTGGGATGCCTTTCTTTTTTTTTGCAGTTATAGTAATGGGCTGTTTGAATGGAGAAACCAGATCTGAGTATCTGCCTTGGTGTTGATAGCAGGGCCTCCCATCTTTTGTCAATTTGTAAAGCAAGAGATTCCCAGCTTTCCCATCCGGAAGACACAGCTGACATTACTGTTACCATCCCGGTGACCTTGCACAATGCTCTCATGTCTGCATCAAAAACTGAGTAAAATTCTTCTGTATTACCTTTATTCAAAAATAAGACCTGGAGTGTTGAAGCACCTAATCTGTGTACACTAATCAGTTTTTGAGCATAATTATGTGTCCTTTCCAAAAACTCTAGAGCTTTGAGAGTCACCACCTCTGACGTGATTTGACATGTACTGAAATTGTAGCTCTGAAATATCTCAGACGTTGTAAGGTTAAAGTTGTCCCTGAATTTACTTCCATTTCACCAAATATGACACAATCTGCACTGTGTGGTGCCAAGTGAGCTCGTGTTGCGTAACTGTATTTCCCTAGAGAGTATGAATTTTTTTCATTCATTGTTTTTCCTGTAACTTTTCAAAATAAATGCCAAACATCTCCTCAGTCTTTAGTTGTACTATAGAGTCAGAAGCAGGTTTATTACAACTGACATATGTTGTGAAGTATATTGCTTTGTGGCAGCAGCACAGTGCAAGACATTAAAAAATACTGCAAGGAACAATATAAAAAATAAATAGAGCAAAAGAGTTATGGTGAGGTAATAGTGTTCACAAATCTGATAGCAGAAGGGAAGAAACTGTTCCTAAAACATAGAGTGTGGGTCTTCAGGCTCCTGTGCCTCCTCGCGGATGGTGGTAATGAGCAATGGCACCTGTGGTATTTTTACCATTTTGCCTTGAGCTCTATTTGTCAGGCTGCTTTTTATCAGTTACAGCATAGTATTCAACACCATCATCCCTTTAGTACTAATAAATAAGCTTCAAAACTGTATCTCCGTACCTCCCTCTGCAAATGGATCATGGCTTTATTATTGGGAGACCACATTCAGTGTGGATTGGTAATAACATCGCCTCTATAACATATGAACTTGTGCAACCGGGTGACTATCAAATCTTATTCATCATCGTTAAAAGTCTACTCAGGCATCCATCCAGGTAATGCTAGTATAGTTGTCTGTGCCTTTAAGTGGAGACGGTGATGTCATTACATACGCGTGGGATAGTGGGGAGACCATTTTTGTATTCTGCAGAAGAAGCTGGTGGGACTTTGGGATTAAGTTCCTCCCAGAGATACTGGGCATGGTGAAGAAAGTGAGTGTTAATTGACGATATCCATGTGAATTTGTTTATGCTTGTTGGCAAATCGAGAATGTCGGTAATTTGACATGTTTTACGTGTGGATGCTTTAGATTTTCACGATTGAAGGCATCGGCGCTGGATAGCACGGCTTGTGCAAAGTTCCTTACCAGACAAGTAGCTCAGTCTTCCTGTAATTTAACTACCAGGCAATATCTGGTAAAAGTTGTGCCAAAGTGTACCTTTTGTCTGACTTTATTGTATCATGACAGATTGTGAGTGTAACAGCGTAACGTGAATGTTTAGTCTCTGGAAGTTCAGCATGTGTGTACTAAAAAGTAGTAAACGTCTTAGATGAGACGTATTCGCTTACATTTTCGCTGCTATGTATAAGGTACAGCAGGGGTCCCCAACCTTTTTTGCACTGCGGACCGGTTTAATATTGACAATATTCTTGTGGACTGGCCGACCCGGGGCGGGGTAGGGTTGCCAATGGACAAGAGTAGCGATCAAATACATTGTGTTTACCCAGAGAAAGACTACAATGACCATGAAGCCTTGCACGGGCACCAGTGTGCGTGCGTGTACCTGCCGATTTTTTTTTTCCTGCAAATCGTTCTTGACGATTCTGTTTGGGGTGGGGGGGGGTTAATCACGACTGGAATATAGGTGATAAGTGGCTAATACACTCAATTTCGTTTCTAAAAGGGTTTATCTTACAACTTTAATATTAAACACACAGCGCATATTTTCCTCACATGAATATAGTGATAAGTCAATTATCAGGGGAGGACGGGGAGCTTGAAGTAAGTGTTGAACGAACTTCCAGTAGAAGTAGTAGAGGCAGGTTCGATATTATCATTTAAAGAAACATTGGATAGGTATATGGACAGGAAAGGAATGGAGGGTTATGGGCTGAGTGCAGGGCGGTGGGACTAGGTGAGAGTAGCATTCGGCATGGACTAGAAGGACCGAGATTGCCTATTTCCGTGCTGTAATTGTTATATGGTTATATAAGTCACTTGTAACTCAATAGCATCATAACATTTTAAGTAACGTTTGGATATTAAACACACAGCACATATTTTCCCCATATGAACATGTAAAATCATTGCAACACACCAATATCGCTGAATCAGTGGGAGCCTTGGGCTTGCTTTCCTGCAACAAGACGGTCCTATCGAGGGGTGATGGGAGACAGCGATACTCAAAGGGGGCTCCTTATGTCCAGTCTATTCCGCAATTTAGTCTTCGTTGCATTCATTGCAGAAAACTCTGCTTCGCAGAAAAATGTTGGAAATGGAAGCAACATTTTCAGTGCTTTCGTGGCTATCTCAGGATATTTAGCCTTGACTTTGATCCAGAATGCAGGCAGAGATGTTATGTCAAATATACTTTTCAGCCCGCCGTCATTTGCAAGCTCGAAGAGTTGATCTTCTTCCCACGCTGACATGGATGACCCCGCATGCATTAAGGTTCAACAGTGGGCGTGACAGGGAATGAGGAAAGATGCAGCTGACTCCTATCGCCAAATCATATCGTTTCTTCGCGGCCCAGTAGCATATGCTTTGCGGCCCAGTACCAGTCCACAGCCCGGTGGTTGGGGACTGCTGAGGTACAGGGTTGGTGGGATTCTAATGTTGTTTGTATTGTGTTCCTTCAGAATTGCCACTACTGTATTAGTTCCGTATTAGTTTTGTGTGGTTTGCTTAATGTATTTTAATACTGCATGTGCAATTCGTCAATAGACAAGGATGTGGATCGAAAGTTAAACTGAGATTGTAATGGCAAGAACTGGTTGTAAATTCATTTGTTTTGTTTTGATACCCTCTTCGGTACTAAAACATCTAAAACAGATAAAGGAATTAAAACCTGAAAAAGTATTTACAGCAAAGGATAGCAGCAACTCCTTTTGCAGGCTTGTTGTGAAAACTATAAAGACTTGAGCTTTTACTATGTTACACTCAGAGGATACACCAGTTGAACTTGATTTGAATGAACAATTTAGGGAATTGCATAGTAGCTATGATGAAGCCATGGCAACCATAGATAAATTAAGCAAAATGTCCTATGTATATGTCCCAAGGGAAAGACACATTGTTCCATTTACTGGGGATGTTGAGAAAGATGGGAGGTCTGTTGATGACTTTATTGAAGAAGTACAATGTGCACTTCATACTAGAAATCAGCCTGACCAGGATCAGTATGACTTTATGTCCCTGCTCAGGGGTGCAGCCTTAGAGGAAGCACGTATGCGCAGTGATGCCGGGGAAGACTGTACTGTGGACTTGTTCACCTACCTCAGGGAAGCTTTTAGAGACAAGCGTAGTGCACTCCAGCTGTGGTATAACTTCTACAGTTGCAAACAGCGTGAGGGTGAAGATGTAAGAGAGTTTTGACATGCCCTAGCCCAAGCTCTTAACTTGATACTGAAGCACTTCCCCGATGCCGTGACCAATGAGAGGGTGGTGCTAAGAGATCAATTTATAGAGGGGATCCAGGATCCTTCCCTCAGAAGGGGGCTCCACAGATTTGTGAGGGGCCTCCTGAGTCCTCAATGATAGAAGTGCGAGAGGAGGCTCGTCATAGAAGAGCCCCTGGGAAATACAAAGTCTGGAAAGTCGAAGTGTAGCAGTAACCAGGCACAGTACTCGGTTCTTAAAGCTCGGGAATCTGAGTCTGTCACATTAGATGACGTCCTTAAAGTGGTCGCAGAGCAGGGCAAAGCCCTTTGTGAATTGACTCAAGCAGTGAAAGATCTCACTGTGCAGAGGGATTTTACATGCGCTACTAGCAGTAAACGTCAGTTACAGCCTAGGTTTACAGAAGATGGGCAACCAATATGGTTCAAGTGTCAGGTGGGAGGGCATTTGGCCAAGAATTGCCCACAGTAGCAGGGTGCAAGGGAAGTGGAGTCTGCTTCCTCCTGCCCTCCAAGAGGTTGGGAATTGGGCAATTCGGCGGAACCTCACAGATACAGATAATGTACAGCTATCCCATGACCAGTTGTTGCAACTCGCTATAGGAGCATGTCCAGTTGTTGAGCTTGAAGTATCAGGTGTCATTGTGCATTGTCTGTTGGACACAGGTAGTCAAGTAAGCACCCTGACCGAGCAGTTCTTTCAAGAACACTTGAAGGAGACGACGAGGATATGTTGTCCACTGCTGGCTGGCTTAGGCTAACAGCTGCAAATGGTCTTGATATTCCTTACCTTGGGTATCTAGAGCTAGAGGGTCAAACAATGGGCATGAAGGTACCAAATTATGGCTTTCTAGTAGTCAGGGAGCCTGTTAGCACTGAACCACCTATCCCATGTATTGTAGGCATGAACATTATCAGCCAGTGTAGGCGACTTGTTTACGCAGAGTTTGACACAACCCTAGAAGGGAAGCTGGTTTCTGATTGGAGAGAAGTTTTCCAAAGTGCAGATGCACACTACTGAAACCAAAGCAGTAGTCCGAGTATTGGGAAAAGATACTGAGCACATACCTGCTGGATCTGTAGTCACCATTGCGGCTAGCAAGGCCACTGGCCATGCTGGTAGTGACCATGAAATGTTACTTGAGCCACTTAACACCCCTTTACCAGGAGGTGTTGTTGACATTCCTACACTCATTGACTCTGGTAATCGTATGGTGCCAGTGCAGATTTTAAACCTCTCTCGAGAGGATGTATGGCTCGCACCTAGGACCCTGCTGGGTATCCTGTCAAAGGTGGAGTGCATAGATAGTGATCCACAAGGTGCAGTAAGATTTTTAGCGGATCTCAGCTGGCATTGATCACGTGACAGTGAGTGTAAAGGAGGAGTGTAGTAATCACAAGTTAAAGTTAATTCTAGACAAGCTTGACTCTGGGGGTAGTGAAGGACAACAAGCTCAGCTAAGAGCTTTGCTGGTTAAGTACCTGGATATCTTTGCAGTTGAAGAGGAAGACCTTGGGTACACTGACAAGGTCAAGCATGAAATTCAGTTAACTGATGACGAGCCTGTTTCACAGCCATATCATCGCGTTCCGCCGAACCAGTACAATGAAGTGAAGGAGCACATCTCAAAATTGTTGAGGAAGGGTGTGATTCAGGAGAGCAATAGTGCGTATGCCTCACCTGTGGTGTTGGTCCGGAAGGCTGATGGTAGCATAAGACTGTGTGTAGATTATCGGAGACTGAACCTTAAGACCAGAAAGGACGTGTTCCCACTGCTGCGTATTGATGAGAGTTCTGATGCCCTGCGGGGAGCGCAATTTTTCTCGACAATAGACCTCACGAGTGGTTACCAGCAAGTGGCGGTAGAGGAGTGTGATAGGCATAAGACTGCTTTTTTGACCCCGTTTGGTCTGTATGAATATCTTCGTATGTCGTTTGGGGTCTGCAATGGGCCAGCGACTTTTCAAGGGCTCATGCAGTCAACCATGAATGACTTAGTTTTCCAAGTCATGCTTTTGTACTTGGGTAATATTCTGGTGTATTCACAGACTTTCCAGGAACACTTGGAGAGGCTCGACACTGTGCTTAAGCACCTCCAGGAGACTGGTCTGAAGGTAGAATTGGAGAAGTGTCATTTTCTGCAGTCGGAGGTCAAGTTCTTAGGACACCAGATATCAGCCAAGGGGTTAGGCACCAATCCCGAGAATGTCTCAGTTGTTCAGCAGCAGCCAGTACCATCGACAGTTAAGGACTGAAGATCGTTTCTTGGCTTTTGCAGTTGTTATCGACGATTCATTCAGGAATTCTTAAAGATTGCAGGTCCACTGCATGACATAGTGAATTTGTGTACTAATGTAGAGAGTCCAAGTAAAACAAACCAGCTGTTAAAACAGTCTTGCTTTTGACTTGCTCAAAGAGAAGCTGACCAGTTCCCCCATCCTTGGCTTTGCAGATTTCTCCCAGCCCTTTATAGTGGAGACGGATGCCAGCAATCATGGGCTAGGAGCTGTGTTATACCAACAGCAGGGAGGGGGAAAGAGGGTTATTTCATATGCAAGCCGGCAATTAAGGAATGCCGAGAAGAATGATAGGAATTATAGTAGCATGAAATTGGAGCTGCTTGCACTTAAGTGGGCTATAGTAGAGAAGTTTCGTGGATACTTGTTGGGTTCCAGATTCACTGTAATCACTGACAATAACCCCTACCCCACTTGAAAACTGCCAAGTTGGGAGCAGAGGAGCAGAGATGGATCTCACAGCTGCCAGTGTTTGATTTCGATGTACAGTATCGTCCGGGTCAGAGCAATACTGTGGCTGATGCACTCTCTAGGCAGCCATTTGCAGGGGAGCCTGAGCCTGTCTCAAAGGATGCCGAGTTTGATGGGTCTGTGGCAATCTGTCGTTTGATCAATCGTGGCAGTGCCCTTGACCGGCACTGGTTACCGCTGGTCGTAACAGCTGTAGGGTTAAGCAAATTCGGGCCTGGGAAGCTGGTACTAGTGATGTAAGTGGACCGATGTGAGGGAGCACTCCAACCCTCTCAGGTTACTCTGATAGGGACTTGCACACTTTTCAGCAGCAAGACCCTGTGTTAAGTGTCCTAAGAGACTTATGGGATCAGAAAAGAAAGCTGAGTGGCCAGGAGCATAAAACTCTGCTTAAACCTGTTTTGTCTCTGTTAGGGCACTGGGACAGTATCAGGGAGCGTGAAGGGTTACTGTATAGGGTAGTTGAGGATGGGAAGCTTGGGGAGTGTTACCAGCTTCTGGTACCTATCAGCTTGAGGTGCAAAGTGTTAGAATATGTACATGACTTTATGGGCTATCAAGGCATTGAACGTACTCTGCAGCTGTTGAGAAGCCTGCCGTGCCTTTACTTAAATTTCTATAATCAGTCTGCTGAATATTTGTCTTGATAGGTCTTTGCTTGTTTCATGATCAGCATACCGTTAACCAGCATAAATTCACTCCAATGCTGATGAATCCACTCTTTCAATACATGATGGAGATCTTCATATTTTTCCCTTATGTAGTGTTTTTTTAAAATATTTTTCTATTTAATAGTCCATCATACATGTGAGGTCACTTCTCAGCACTGTCTGTGTTGTGTAGAGACCTATGCTTTGCCTGGGAACTTTCCCAGCGCCACGTGGAATTTCCCATTTGTGACATCATGTCAGTGCTCAGAAAAACTTTGGATTTCAGAGGTTTTCACATTTTGGAATTTCAACTAAGGAGTGCTCAACCTGTATGTTTAAGTGATTGAATAAATAAGGGAAAAGTGTATTGTACAAGCTTTTCATTAAATAGGTAAACATATCACATCACTAATTGTCTTCAGTTATTATTTAACTCTTCAACAATTTAATTAGTGAAAATTCACAATATTGCCTGTTCTTTTCAAGAGCTCCTGAAATATTTATTTGATTTACCACAAAAGAAGTTTCAAAGAAATTATCATGGAAAAGGATAGAATCAGAGAGAACAGGAACATTTTTAATTGGGGAAGGGCAAATTATGAGGCTATAAGGCTAGAACTTGCGGGTGTGAATTGGGATGATGTTTTTGCAGGGAAATGTACTATGGACATGTGGTCGATGTTTAGGGATCTCTTGCAGGATGTTAGGGATAAATTTGTCCCGGTGAGGAAGATAAAGAATGGTAGGGTGAAGGAACCATGGGTGACAAGTGAGGTGGAAAATCTAGTCAGGTGGAAGAAGGCAGCATACATGAGGTTTAGGAAGCAAGGAGCAGATGGGTCTATTGAGGAATATAGGGTAGTAAGAAAGCTTAAGAAGGGGCTGAGGAGAGCAAGAAGGGGGCATGAGAAGGCCTTGGCGAGAAGGGTAAAGGAAAACCCCAAGGCATTCTTCAGTTATGTGAAGAACAAAATGATGATAGGAGCGAAGGTAGGACCAATTAGAGATAAAGGTGGGAAGATGCGCCTGGAGGCTGTGGAAGTGAGCGAGGTCCTCAATGAATACTTCTCTTTGGTATTCACCAATGAGAGGGAACTTGATGAAGGTGAGGACAATATGAGTGAGATTGATGTTCTGGAGCATGTTGATTTTAAGGGAGAGGAGGTGTTGGAGTTGTTAAAATACATTAGGATGGATAATTCCATGGAGCCTGACGGAATATTCCCCAGGCTGCTCCATGAGGCGAGGGAAGCGACTGCTGAGCCTCTGGCTAGGATCTTTATGTCCTCGTTGTCCACTGGAATGGTACCAGAGGATTGGAGGGAGGCGAATGTTGTCCCCTTATTCAAAAAAGGTAGTAGGGATAGTCCAGGTAATTATAGACCAGTGAGCCTTACGTCTGTGGTGGGAAAGTTGTTGGAAAAGATTCTTAGAGATAGGATCTATGGGCATTTAGAGAATCATGGTCTGATCAGGGACAGTCAGCATGGCTTTGTGAAGGGCAGATCGTGTCTAACAAGCCTGATAGAGTTCTTTGAGGAGGTGACCAGGCATATAGATGAGGGTAGTGCAGGTGATGTGATTTACATGGATTTTAGTAAGGCATTTGACAAGGTTCCACACAGTAAGCTTATTCAGAAAGTCAGAAGGCATGGGATCCAGGGAAGTTTGGCGAGGTGGATTCAGAATTGGCTTGCCTGCAGAAAGCAGAGGGTTGTGGTGGAGGGAGTACATTTGGATTGGAGGATTGTGACTAGTGGTGGCCCACAAGGATCTGTTCTGAGACCTCTGCTTTTTGTGATCTTTATTAGCGACCTGGACGTGGGGGTAGAAGGGTGGGTTGGCAAGTTTGCAGACGACAAAAGGTTGGTGGTGTTGTGGATAGTGTAGAGGATTGTCGAAGATTGCAGAGAGACATTGATAGGATGCAGAAGTGGGCTGAGAGGTGGCAGATGGAGTTCAACCTGGAGAAGTGTGAGGTGGTACACTTTAGAAGGACAAACTCCAAGGCAGAGTACGAAGTAAATGGCAGGATACTTGGTAGTGTGGAGGAGCAGAGGGATCTGGGGGTACATGTCCACAGATCCCTGAAAGTTGCCTCACAGGTAGATAGGGTAGTTAAGAAAGCTTATGGACTGTTAGCTTTCATAAGTCAAGGGATAGAGTTTAAGAGTTGCAGGGTAATGATGCAGCGCTATAAAACTCTGGTTAGGCCACACTTGGAGTACTGTGTCCAGTTCTGGTTGCCTCACTATAGGAAGGATGTGGAAGCATTGGAAAGGGTACAGAGGAGATTTACCAGAATGCTGCCTGGTTTAGAGAGTATGCATTATGATCAGAGATTAAGGGAGCTAGGGCTTTATTCTTTGCAGAGAAGGAGGATGAGAGGAGACATGATAGAGGTATACAAGTTATTAAGAGGAATAGATAGAGTGGATAGCCAGCGCCTCTTCCCCAGGGCCCCATTGCTCAGTACAAGAGGACATGTCTTTAAGGTAAGGGGTGGGAAGTTTAAGGGGATATTAGAGGAAGGATTTTTACTCAGAGAGTGGTTGGTGCATGGAATACACTGCCCGAGTCAGTGGTGGAGGCAGATTCACTAGTGAAATTTAAGAGACTGCTAAACAGGTATCTGGAGGAATTTAAGGTGGGGATTTATATGGGAGGTAGGGTTTAAGGGTTGGCACAACATTATGGGCCGAAGGGCCTGTGCTGTACTGTTCTGTGTTCTAAGCCGATGTTTTTGGGTGGGCATACACGAGGATGTGGCACGGTGGATCAAAAATTGTCCACGTTGTGTGCTAACTAAGATGCTGCAACCTAAGATCCGTCCCCCCATGAAGTCATTTCTGGCTTCTAGGCCGCTTGAAGTTGTAGCTGTAGATTTCACAAGTTGGAGCCAGCAACTGACGGGCGTGAGAATGTCTTAGTGGTCACGGACATTTTCACTAAATTCACCTAAGCATTTCTGACTTGGGATCAAAAGGCGGATACCACAGTAAGGGTGCTCTTGAGGGAATGGTTCATGAAGTACAGTGTTCCTGAGAGATTGCATTCTGACCAGGGCCGTAACTTTGAAAGTGAGGTCATAGCTGAGCTTTGCAAATTGTACAGGGTAAAGAAGAGCCATACTACACTTCATCATCCTACTGGCAGCGCGCAGTGCGAGCGTTTCAACAAGACGATGCATGATTTGTTGCGTACGTTGCCTCCAGAAAAGAAGCGCAGATGGCTAGAACATGTACCCAAGTTGGTGTATGCATATAATGCGACACCTTACTGTCTGTTGTTTGGGGTGGAACCCCACTTGCCCGTGGATGCTCTGCTGGGACAAGAACAGATGGTGGACCGGAAACATGACTGGCTAGCTGTACACCAGAGCCGACTGAGGGATGCGCATGCAGGAGATACTCTGAACAGAAGGCAGCTGAACACATTGCCTGGCAGGAGGACAAAGTGTACTGTCCCAAGGTTGATGTAGATGCGCTGGTTTACCTGAGGAACAGACCATTAGGCCGTAATAAGATCCAGGATGCTTGGAACTCAACTGTCTACAGAGTGGTAAAGGTACTGGGCAACACATACACTGTGGAACCTTGGGATGGTGGGCCTAGCAAGAGGGTGAACAGGGTAGACATCAGGCCCTGTGAGAACCATCCCCCTCCAGCTATCTGAGGGAGACTGCAAACTCCAGTAACTGAGGCCAGCTCACCCCTGGGGCATGAAATGAGGACGATTACTTGAATGCAGGGCAGAATGTAACTGAGTGACTGTCGAATCTTATTCATTATCATTAAAAGTATACTTAGGCATCCATCCAGGTAATGCTAGAATAGTTGTCTGTGCCTTTAAGTGGAGATGGTAATGTCATTATGCACGCGTGGGATAGTGGGGAGACCACTTTTGTTTTCGGCAGAAGATAGTGGGGCTTTGGGATTAAGTTCCTCCCAGAGATACTGGGCATGGTGAGGAAAGGTGAGTGCTAATTGACGATATCCATGTGATTTCATTTATGCTTGTTGGCAAATCGAGAATATCGGTAATTTGGCATGTTTTACGTGGGGATGCTTTAGATTTTCACGAGTGAAGGCATCAGCGCTGGATCGGCTTGTGCAAAGTTCCTTACCAGCCAAGTGGGTCAGTCTTCCTGTAATTTAATTACCAGGCAATATCTTGTAAAAGTTGTGCCAAAGTGTACCTTTTGTCTAACTTCATTGTATCATGACAGATTGTGAGTGTAACAGTGTAATATGAATGTTTAGTCTCTGTTTGGAAGCTTAGCACGTGTGTACTAAAAAGTAGTAGACGTCTTAGATGAGATGTATTCACTTACATTTTTGCTGCTATGTATAAGGTACAGGGTTGGTGGGGTTCTAATGTTGTTTGTATTGTGTTCCTTCAGAATTGCCACTACTGTATTAGTTCCATATTAGTTTTGTGCGGTTTGCTTTCTGTATTTTTATACTGCATACGCAATTCGTTAATACACGAGGGTGTGGATCAAAAGTTAAACTGAGATTGTAATGGCAAGAACTGGTTGTAAATTTGTTTGTTTTGTTTTGAGACCCTCTTCCGGCTCTAAAACATCTAACGCAGATAAAGGAATTAAAACCCGAAAAAGTATTTGTGACCTGAGTGTCTACTTTTTCCCAGGCTACACAATTTTTCAGATGACACTGCTGTTGTTTGCAGAACTATAGATAGTGATGAAGAAGCATACTGGAGAGGTTAGAGGCAACATTGTGTATTCAATAACTCAGGCAGGGATTGTAGGCTGTTACTTCCTACAAGCAAAACCAAAAGCTGTGGATGAACCAGGAGGTTCAAAGTCTGCTGAGGGCTGGATCTGTGGCATTTAATTCTGGTGACCCAGGTATGTTTAAGAAAGCCAGGTATGACTTGCAGAAGGCTTTTGCAAGAGCCAAGAAACAATTACAAGCAAGGTTGGAGGCAACATCAGATGCTCATTCACTCAAGCACGATTTGTAGGCCATTACTTCCTATAAAGCAAAACATGAATGGCAGCGATGCTTCACTATCAGACCAGCTTAACGAGCCTTTTATGCTCACTTTGAAAGGGAGAATAAAACTACAGATAGGCGGATCTCTGCAGCATCCGATGACCCTGGGATCTCTGTCTCAGAGGCTGACATCAGGCTGTCAGAGCTGAGAAGGAGAGGATTTGCAGACTTTTTCAGATTTTTAAATGGCCAACCAATTGGGAGCGGAGGAGCTGAAGACAGCCAGTCAGCTAGCACACTATAAAAGAAGTTTCGTCTAGCAAAGTGGCCATCGTTGGAGTGGGATGGCTTTGTCTCAACAGGCTTTGGTGTAAACAGGCAGAGGCGAGGGTAGGTTCCGGTAAGTTGTTGTTTTAGAAACATAGAAAATAGGTGCAGGAGTAGGCCATTCGGCCCATCGAGCCTGCACCACCGTTCAGTATGATCATGGCTGATCATCCAACTCAGAACCCTGTACCTGCCTTCTGTTCATACCCCCTGATCCCTTTAGCCACAAGGGCCATATCTAACTCCCTCTTAAGTATAGCCAATGAACTGGCCTCAACCGTTTCCTGTGGCAGAGAATTCCACAGATTTGCCACTCTCTGTGTGAAGAAGTTTTTCCTCATCTCGGTCCTAAAAGATTTCCCCTTTATCGTCAAACTGTGACCCCTCGTTCTGGACTTCCCCAACATTGGGAACAATCTTCCTGCATCTAGCCTGTCCAATCCCTTTAGGATTTTTTATACGTTTCAATCAGATCCCCCCCTCAATCCTCTAAATTCCAGAGAGTACAAGCCTAGTCTATCCAGTCTTTCATCATATGAAAGTCCTGCCATCCCAGGAATCAATCTGGTGAACCTTCTCTATACTCCCTCTATGTCAAGAATGTGTTTCCTCAGACTAGGGGACCAGAACTGCACACAATACTCCAGTTGTGGTCTCACCAAGGCCTTGTACAACTGCAGTAGTACCTCCCTGCTCCTGTACTTGAATCCTCTTGCTATGAATGCCAGCATACCATTCGCCTTTTTCACTAGCTGCTGTACCTGCATGCCCACTTTCAATGACTGGTGTACAATGACTCCCAGGTCTTGTTGCACCTTCCCCTTCCCTAATCGGCCACCATTCAGATAATAATCTGTTTTCCTGTTCTTGCCACCAAAGTGGATAACCTCACATTTATCCACATTAAATTGCATCTGCCATGAATTTGCCCACTCACCTAACCTATCCAAGTCACCCTGCATCCTCTTAGCATCCTCCTGTCAGCTAACACTGCCGCTCAGCTTCGTGTCATCCGCAAACTTGGAGATGCTGCATTAATTCCCTTGTCTAAGTCATTAATATATATTGTAAACAACTGGGGTCCCAGCACTGAGCCTTGCAGTGCCCCACTAGTCACTGCCTGCCATTCTGAAAAGGTCCCGTTTATTCCCACTCTTTGCTTCCTGTCTGCCAACCAATTTTCTATCCACATCAATACCTTGCCCCCAATACCGTGTGCTTTAAGTTTGCACACTAATCTCCTGTGTGGGACCTTGTCAAAAGCCTTCTGAAAATCCAAATATACCACATCCACTGGTTCTCCCCTATCCACTCTACTAGTTACATCCTCAAAAAATTCTGTGAGATTCGTCAGACATGATTTTCCTTTCACAAATCCATGCTGACTTTGTCCGATGATTTCACCGCTTTCCAAATGTGCTGTTATCACATCTTTGATAACTGACTCTAGCATTTTCCCCACCACCGATGTCAGGCTTACTGGTCTATAATTCCCTGGTTTCTCTGTCCCTCCTTTTTTAAAAAGCGGGGTTACATTAGCCACCCTCCAATCCTCAGGAACTAATCCAGAATCTAAAGAGTTTTGAAAAGTTATCACTAATGCATCCACTATTTCTTGGGCCACTTCCTTAAGCACTCTGGGATGCAGACCATCTGGCCCAGGGGATTTATCTGCCTTTAATCCCTTCCATTTACCTAACACCACTTCCCTACCAACATTTATTTCCCTCAGTTCCTCCATCTCACTAGACCCTCTGTCCCCTACTATTTCCGGAAGATTATGTCCTCCTTAATGAAGACAGTAGTTATTCAATTGGTCTGCCATGTCCTTGTTTCCCATGATCAATTCACCTGTTTCTGACTGTAAGGGACCTGCATTTGTCTTAACAAATCTTTTTCTTTTCACATATCTATAAAAGCTTTTACAGTCAGTTTTTATATTCCCTGCAAGCTTTCTCTCATAATCTTTTTTCCTTTTCTTAATTAAGCCCTTTGTCCTCCTCTGCTGGACTCTGGAATTTCTCCCAGTCCTCAGGTGTGCTGCTTTTTCTGGCTAATTTGTATGTTTCTTCTTTGGAATTGATACTATCCCTAATTTCCCTCATCAGCCACGGGTGCACTACCTTCCCTGGTTTATTCGTTTGCCAAACTGGGATGAACAATTGTTGTAGTTCATCCATGCGATCTTTAAATGCTTGCCATTCCGTATCCACTGTCAACCCTTTAAGTATCATTTGCCAGTCTATCTTAGCTAATTCACGTCTCATATCTTCAAAGTTACCCTTCTTTAAGTTCAGAACCTTTGTTACTGAATTAACTATATCACTCTCCATCTTAATGAAGAATTCCACCATATTATGGTCACTCTTACCCAAGGGGCCTCGCAGGACAAGATTGCTAACTAACCGTTCCTCATTGCTCAATACCCAGTCTAGAATGGCCTGCTCTCTAGTTGGTTCCTCGACATGTTGGTTCAGAAAACCATCCCACATACATTCCAAGAAATCCTTTTCCTCAGCACCCTTACCAATTTGGTTCACCCAATCTGTATGTAGATTGAAGTCACCCATTATAATTGCTGTTCTCTTATTGCATGCATTTCTAATTTCTTGTTTAATGCCATCCCCAACCTCACTACTACGGTTAGGTGGCCTGTACACAATTCCCACCAGTGTTTTCTGCCCCTTAGTGTTATGCAGCTCTACCCATATCGATTCCACATCCTCCCGGCTAATGTCCTTCCTGTCTATTGCGTTAATCTCCTCTCTAACCAGCAATGCCACCCCACCTCCTTTTCTTTCATGTCTATCCCTCCCGAATATTGAATATCCCTAAATGTCGAGCTTCCATCCTTGGTCACCCTGGAGCCATGTCTCTGTGATCCCAACTATATCATATTCATTAATAACTATCTGCAGATTCAATTCATTCACCTTGTTACGAATGCTCCTTGCATTGACACACAAAGCCTTCAGGCTTGCTTTTACAACACTCTTAGCCCTTATACAATCATGTTGAAAAGTGGCCCTTTTTGATTTCTGCTCTGGATTTGCCAGCCTGCCACTTTTACTTTTCACCTTACTTTTTGCTTCTACCCGCTTTTTACACCCCACTGTCTCCCTGCAGTTGTTCCCATTCCCCTGCCACATTAGTTTAAATCCTCCTGAACAACAGTAGGATTGTTTTGTTCTCTTTGTTCAAGAGTAGAGAGAATGCCAGGTAAGATGTTGGAATGCTCCTCTTGCAGGATGTGGGAAGTCAGGGAGACTCCTGGTGTCCCTGACAACGACACCTGCAAGAAGTGCATCCAGCTGCAGCTCCTAACAAACAGCGTTAGGGAACTGGAGCAGGAGCTGGATGACCTCCGGATCATTCAGGAGAATGAGGAGATTATAGATAGTAGCTACAGGAAGGTAGTTACGCCAAAAGAGCAGCACACAGGTAATTGGGTTACCATCGGGCGAGGGAAGGGGAAAGGGCAGGTAGAGCAGTGTTCCCCTTTGGCCATTCCCCTCAACAATAAGTATACTGATACTCTTGGGGGGGGGTGTGGAAAGCTATCTGGGACAAGCTGTGGCAGCTGGATCTCTGGCACTGAGTCTGGTTCTGCAGTACAGAAAGGTGGGTGGAAGAAGAGAGCGATAGTGATAGGGGACTTGATAGTTAGAGGTACAGAAAGGAGGTTCTGTGGTCGTGACAGAGACTCCTGGATGGTTTGTTGCCTCCCGGGCGCCAGGGTCAGGGATGTCTCTGGTCGCGTGCACAGCATTCTGAAGTGGGACGGTGATCAGCCAGATGTCGTGGCACATATCGGTACCAATGATGTAGGAAGAAAGAGTGAGGAGGTCCTGAAGAGAGAACTTGGTAGGAAGTTAAAAAGCAGGACCTTGAGGGTGATAATCTCAGGATTGCTACCTGTGCCATGTGCCAGTGAGGGTAAGAATAGGATGCTCTGGCAGATAAACATATGGCTGAGGATCTGGTGTAGAGGGCAGTTTTTCAGATTTCAGGAACATTGGGACCTCTTTTGGGGTACAAGAAAGACGGGTTACACCTGAACTACAAGGGAACCAAAATCCTTGCAGGGAGGTTTGTTAGTGCATTTGGGGAGGGTTTAAACTAGATTTGCAGGGGATAGGAACCAAAGTGCTGGAGCAGATAGTGGAGCGGGGGTGAAAATAAATGATGTTAAAAGTTCATGCAAAGTCACAAACAGAAGGGTTGTGTGTGGTGGTAATAATCTTCTGAGGTGCGTCTATTTCAATGCAAGGAGTATTGGGAAGGCAGACGAGCTGAGGGCGTGGATTGACACATGGAATTACAACATTAGTGAAACTTGGCTACAGGAGGGGCAGGACTGGCAGCTTAATGTTCCAGGGTTCCGATGTTTCAGACGTGATAGAGGCAGAGGGATGAAGGGTGGGGGGTGGCATTGCTCGTCAGGGAAAATGTTACAGCAGTGCTCAGGCAGGATAGATTAGAGGGCTTGTCTACCAAGACCATACAGGTGGAGCTGAGAAACAGGAAAGGTATGACCACATTAATGGGGTTGTATTATAGACCACCCAATAGTCAGCGAGAATTGGAGGAGTAAATCTGCAGACAACTGCAGGAAACGTAAAGTTGTGATAATAGGGGACTTTAATTTTCCACATATTGATTGGGACTCCCATACTGTTAAAAGTCTAGACGGGTTAGAGTTTGTAAAGTGTGTTCAGGAAAGTTTTCTAAATCAGTATATCGAGGTACCAACTAGAGAGAATGCAATATTAGATCTCCTGTTAGGAAACGAGTTAGGGCAGGTGATGGAAGTGTGTGTAGGGGAACACTTTGGTTCCAGTGATCATAACACCATTAGTTTCAACTTGATCATGGATAAAGATAGATGTGGTCCTTGGGTTCAGGTTCTAAACTGGAAAAAAGCCAAATTTGAAGAAATGAGAAAGGGTCTAAAAAGCATGGATTGGGACAGGTTGTTCTCTAGCAAGGATGTGATTGGTAAGTGGGAGGCCTTCAAAGGAGAAATTTTGAGAGTGCAAAGTTTGTATGTTCCTGTCAGGATTAAAGGCAAAGTGAGTAAGAATAAGGAACTTGGTTCTCGAGGGATATTGGAACTCTGATAAAGAAGAAGAGAGAGATGTATGACATGTATAGGAAATGGAGCAAATAAGGTGCTTGAGGAATATAAAAAGTGCAGAAAAATACTTAAGAAAGAAATCAGGAGGGCTAAAAGAAGACATGAGGTTGCTTTGGCAGTCAAGCTGAAGGATAATTCAAAGAGCTTCTACAGGTATATTAAGAGCAAAAGGATAGTAAGGGATAAAATTGGTCCTCTTGAAGATTAGAGTGGTCGGCTATGTATGGAACCAAAAGAAATGGGAGAGAGGTTTTTTGCATCTGTATTTACTAAGGAAACTGGCATGGAGTCAATAGAAATAAGGCAAACAAGTAGTAAGGTCATGGAACCTATACAGATTGAAGAGGAGGAGGTGCTTGCTATCTTGAGGCAAATCAGAGTGCATAAATCCCCAGGACCTGACAGGGTATTCCCTCGGACCTTTGAAATTGCAGGGGCCCTGGCAGATATATTTAAAATGTCGGTATCCACAGGTGAAGTGCCGGAGGATTGGAGGATAGCTCATGTTGTTCCCTTCTTTAAAAAAGGCTCAAAAAGTAATCCGGGAAGTTATAGGCCGGTAAGTTTGACATCGGTAGCAGGTAAATTATTAGAAGGAGTACTAAGAGATGGGATCTACAAGTATTTGGATAGACAGAGACTTATTAGGGAGAATCAACATGACTTTGTGCGTGGTAGGTCATGTTTAACAAATCTATTAGAGGTTTTCGAGGAGGTTACCAGGAAGGTGGATGTAGGGAAGGCAGTGGATGTTGCCTATATGGACTTCAGTAAGGCCCTTGATAAGGTCCCACATGGGAGGTTAGTTAGGAAGATTCATTCGTTAGGTATACATGGTGAGGTAGTAAATTGGATTAGACATTGGCTCAATGGGAGAAGCCAGAGAGTGGTAGTGGAGGATTGCTTCTCTGAGTAGAGGCCTGTTACTAGTGGTGTGCCACAGGGATCAGTGCTGGGTCCATTATTATTAGTCATCTATATCAGTGATCTGGATGATAATGTGGTAAATTGAATCAGCAAATTTGCTGACGATACAAAGATTGGAGGTGTAGTGGACAGTGAGGAAGGTTTTCAAAGCTTGCAGAGGGATTTGGACCAGTTGGGAAAATGGGCTGAAAAATGGCAGATGGAGTTTAATACAGACAAGTGTGAGGTATTGCGCTTTGGAAGGACAAACCAAGGTAGAACATACAAGGTAAATGGTAGGGCACTGAAGAGTGCAGTAGAACAGAAGGATCTGGGAATACAGTTACAAAATTCCCTAAAAGTGGCATCACAGGTAGATAGGGTTGTAAAGAGAGCTTTTGGTACATTGGCCTTTATAAATCAAAGTGTTGAGTATAGGAGTTGGAATGTTATGGTGAGGTTGTATAAGGCATTGGTGAGGCCGAATTTGGAGTATTGTGTGCAGTTTTGATCACCTAATTACAGGAAGGATATTAATAAGGTTGAAAGAGTGCAGAGAAGGTTTACAAGGATGTTGCCAGAACTAGAGAAACTGAGTTACAGAGAAAGGTTGAATAGGTTAGGACTTTATTCCCTGGAGCGTAGAAGAATGAGGGGAGATTTGATAGAGGTATATAAAATTACGATGGGTATAGATAGAGTGAATGTGAACAGGCTTTTTCCACTGAGGCAAGGGGAGAAAAAAACCAGAGGACATGGTTTAAGGGTGAAGGGGGAAAAGTTTAAAGGGAACATTAGTGGGGGCTTCTTCACACAGAGAGTGGTGGAAGTGTGGAATGAGCTGCCAGATGAAGTGGTAAATGCAGGCTCACTTTTAACATTTCAGAAAAACTTGGACAAGTACGTGGATGAGAGGTGTATAGGGGGATATGGTCCAGGTGCAGGTCAGTGGGACTAGGCAGAAGAATGGTTCGGCACAGCCAACAAGGGCCAAAAGGCCTGTTTCTGTGCTGTAATGTTTCTATGGTTTCTATCTTTCAAGGGGGTGAACCCTTGCAAGGCCACAGGGCTCAATGGAGTACTTGGCAAGGCTCTGAAAACCTGTGCCCCCAACTGCCGAGAGTATTCAAAGACATTTTCAATCTCTCAGTGCTAGAGTTGGAAGTTCCCACCTTCTTCAAAAGTGCAACAATTATATCAATGCCCAAGAAGAGCAGTGTGGCTACCTCAATGACTGTCATCCAGTAGTGCTCACACTTATGATGATGGAATGCTCTGAGAGCTTGGTCATGGCTAGAACCAACTCCTCTCTCAGCAAGGACCTGAACCCACTGCAATTTGCCCATCACTCCAATAGCTCTACAGCAGACCTGATCTCAATGGCTCTCCACACACCCTTGGGTCACCTGGAAAGTGCAAATACCTATGTCAGGATGCTATTTATCAACTATAGCTCAGCATTTAACTCCATCATTCCTACAGTCCAAATCGAAAAGCTACAGAACCTAGGCCTTTGTACCTGCCTCTGCAACTGGATCCTCGGCTTCTTAACTGGAAGCCCATAATCTGTGTAGATTGGAAATAACATCTCCACCCCACTGACAAGCAGCACTGGTACTCCACAGGAATGTGTGCTTAGCCCACTGCTCAACTCCCTTTACACCCATGACTGTGGCTAGGCAGACCTGAAATGCCAGCAATGAATTTGCTGATGATACAACCATTGTCGGCAGAATTTCAGATGGTGGTGAAAAAGCGGATGGGAGCAAGATATATCATTTAGGTGAGTAGCAACAACCTGACACTCAACATCAGCAAGACCAAAGAGCTGATTGTGAACTTTAGGAAGGGTAGGATGAGGGATCAGAAACTAATCCTCATAGAGGGATCCAAAGTGGAGAGAGTGAGCAATTTGATGTTCTTGGGTGTCATTATCTTTGACAACCTAACCAGGATGCAACATTTTATCAGCTATAAAGACAGCAAGACAGCAGGTATATTTCATTAGGAGCTTGAGGAGATGTAGTTTGTTAAGTAAAACACTTGAAAACTTCTACAAATGTACCATGAAGAGTATTCTGACTGGCTGCATCACCGTGTGGTGGGGCGGGGGGGGGGGGGGGTGTCTACTGCACAAGATCAAAATAAGTTGCAGAAAACTTGTAAAACTAGTCAGCTGTATCATGGGCACCAGCCTCCATAGGATCCAAGACATCTTCAAAGAGCAGTGCCTTTGGAGGGCGGCGTCCACCATTAAGGATCCCTACCACCCAAGACATGCCCCCTTCACTTTGTTACTGGTGGGAAAGAGGTACAGAAGCCTGAAGCCACACATTCAGCATTTCAGGAACAGCTTTTTCCCTTCTGCCATCCATTTTCTAAATGGATATTGAACCCATGTACACTGCCTCACTACTTTTTTATTTCTGTTATTTTGCACTATGTATTTTAACTGAACTGTTTAATATACACATACTTAACTCAGTTTTTTTCCAGTGTATTTACTTACCATGTATTTCATTGTACTGCTGCTGTAAAGTTAACAAATTTCACAACATATGCCAGGGTTATTCAGTCTGATTCTGATTGGTTGAATGGTATTTCAAAAACAACCTCGCACTCAGTATCAGCAAGACCAAGGAAATGATTGTGGATTTCAGGAAGGGGAAGTTGGGCGAACACATACCAGTCTTCATTGAGGGATCAGTAGTTGAAAGGCTGAACAGCTTCAAGTTCCTGGGCATCAACATTTTGAAGGAACACACATCAAAGTTGCTGGTGAACGCAGCAGGCCAGGCAGCATCTGTTGCTGCCTGGCCTGCTGCGTTCACCAGCAACTTTGATGTGTGTTGCTTGAATTTCCAGCATCTGCAGAATTCCTGTTGTTAACATTTTGAAGGATCTATCTTGGGCCCACAGTGACACAAACATGAAGAACGCACACCACTGATGAGATGTCATTAGGAGTGTCGGGAGATTTGGTATGTCACCACCCTTACAAACTTCTAGAGGTGTGCATTGTCTTGACTGGATGCATCGCAGATGGGTGTGGAGATTCAAATACACAAAATTGCCAGTGGCTACAGAAAGTTGTAGACTCAGCTGGTTCCACAATGAGCACAGCCCTCCCCACAATCAAGGCAATGCCTCGAAAAGGTGGCATCCAGCAGTAAGGACCCTCACCATTTGGGAAATGCCCTCTTCTTGTTAAACCATCAAGAGGAGGTACAGGAGCTTGAAGACCCTTTGCCATCAGATTTCTGAAAGGTCCATGAACACTAACTTGTTCACTGTCTTTTGCACTACTTAATTGATTTTGTAAGTTATAGAAATCTTTTTATGTAGGGCACTGTACTGCTGCCACAAAACAACAAATTCCATGACACGTCAGTGATATTAAACCTGCATGTGATTCTTCCTATCCTTCTGTAGTGCAAGTGTAACTTGCCATTTTTCAGTTCATGCTTCAATGTCATGTAGCTTTTGCGTCATAGAACATAGAATAGTACAGCACAGTACAGGCCCTTTGACCCACAATGTTGTGCCAACCCTCAAACCCTGCCTCCCATATAAGCCCTCACCTTAAATTCCTTCATATACCTGTCTAGTAGTCTCTTAAACTTCACTAGTGTATCTACCTCCACCACTAAATCAGGCAGTACATTCCACGCACCAACCAGTCTCTGAGTAAAAAGACCTTCCTCTCCTATCCCCCTTGAACTTCCCACCCCTTACCTTAAAGCCATGTCCTCTTGTATTGAGCAGTGGTGCCCTGGGGAAGAGGCGCTTGCTATCCACTCTATCTATTCCTCTTATTATCTTGTACACCTCTATCATGTCTCCTCTCATCCTCCTTCTCTCCAAAGAGTAAAGCCCTAGCTCCCTTAATCTCTGATCATAATGCATACTCTCTTATCCAGGCAGCACCCTGGTAAATCTCCTCTGTACCCTTTCCAATGCTTCCACATCCTTCCTACAGTGAGGCGACCAGAACTGGACACAGTACTCTACAAGTGTGGCCTAACCAGAGTTTTATAGAGTTGCATCATTCAATCGCGACTCTTAAACTCTATCCCTTGACTTATGAAAGCTAACACCCCATAAGCTTTCTTAACTACCCTATCCACCTGTGAGGCAACTTTCAGGGATCTGTGGACATGTACCCCCAGATCCCTCTGCTCCTCCACACTACCAAATATCCTGCCATTTACTTTGTACTCTGCCTTGGAGTTTGTCCTTCCAAAGTGTACCACCTCACACTTCTCTATCTGCCACTTCTCAGCCCACTTCTGCATCCTATCAATGTCTCTCTGCAATCTTTGACAATCCTCTACACTATCCACAACACCACCAACCTTTGTATCGTCTGCAAACTTGCCAACCCACCCTTCTACCCCCCACATCCAGGTCGTTAATAAAAATCACGAAAAGTAGAGGTCCCAGAACAGATCCTTGTGGGACACCACTAGTCACAATTCTCCAATCTGAATGTACTCCCTCCACCACAACCCTCTGCCTTCTGCAGGTAAGCCAATTCTGAATCCACCTGGCCAAACTTCCTTTGATCCCATGCCTTCTGACTTTCTGAATAAGTCTACCGTGTGGAACCTTGTTAAATGCCTTACTAAAATCCATGTAGATCAGATCCACTGCACTACCGTCATCTATATGCCTGATCACCTCCTCAAAGAACTCTATCAGGCTTGTTAGACATGATCTGCCCTTCACAAAGCCATGCTGACTGTCCCTGATCAGACCATGATTCTCTAAATGCCCATAGATCCTATCTCTAAGAATCTTTTCCAACAGCTTTCCCACCACA
This sequence comes from Mobula birostris, assembly GCF_030028105.1. Taxonomy (NCBI): domain Eukaryota; kingdom Metazoa; phylum Chordata; class Chondrichthyes; order Myliobatiformes; family Myliobatidae; genus Mobula; species Mobula birostris. Next base: position 104,624,301 of record NC_092370.1, on the reverse strand, counting down.
GACGTAAGGCTCACTGGTCTATAATTACCTGGACTATCCCTACTACCTTTTTTGAACAAGGGGACAACATTCGCCTCTCTCTAATCCTCCAGTACCATGCCCGTGGACAACGAGGACATAAAGATCCTAGCCAGAGGCTCAGCAATCTCTTCCCTCACCTCGTGGAGCTGCCTGGGGAATATTCCGTCAGGCCCCGGGGACTTATCCGTCCTAATGTATTTTAACAACTCCAACACCTCTTCTCCCTTAATATCAACATGCTCCAGAACATCAACCTCACTCATATTGTCCTCACCATCATCAAGTTCCCTCTCATTGGTGAATACCGAAGAGAAGTATTCATTGAGGACCTCACTCACTTCCACAGCCTCCAGGCACATCTTCCCAACTTTATCTCTAATTGGTCCTACCTTCACTCCTGTCATCCTTTTTTTCTTCACATAATTGAAGAATGCCTTGGGGTTTTCCTTTACCCTACTCACCAAGGCCTTCTCATGTCCCCTTCTTGCTCTTCTCAGCCCTTTCTTAAGCTCCTTTCTTGCTTCCCTATATTTCTCAATAGACCCATCTGATCCTTGCTTCCTAAACCTCATATGCTGCCTTCTTCCACCTCACTTGTCACCCATGGTTCCTTCACCCTACCATTCTTTATCTTCCTCACCAGGACAAATTTATCCCTAACATCCTGCAAGAGATCTCTAAACATCGACCACATGTCCATAGTACATTTCCCTGCAAAAACATCATCCCAATTCACACCCGCAAGTTCTAGCTTTATAGCCTCAAAATTTGCCCTTCCCCAATTTAAAATTTTCCTGTCATCTCTGATTCTATCCTTTTCCATGATAATGCTAAAGGCAAGGGAGCGGTGCTCACTGTCCCCCAGATGCTCACCCACTGAGAGATCTGTGACCTGACCCTGTTCATTACCAAGTACTAGATCTAGTATGGCATTCCCCCTAGTCGGCCTGTTCACATACTGTGACAGGAATCCGTGCTGGACACACTTAACAAACTCTGCCCCATCTAAACCCTTGGAACTAATCAGGTGCCAATCAATATCAGGGAAGTTAAAGTCACCCATGATAACAATCCTGTTATTTTTGTACCTTTCCAAAATCTGCCTCCCAATCTGCTCCTCGGTATCTCTGCTGCTACCAGGGGGCCTATAGAATACCCCCAATAGAGTAACTGCTCCCTTCCTGTTCCTGACTTCCACCGTACTGACTCAAAAGAGGATCCTGCTACATTACCCACCCTTTCTGTATCTGTAATAGTATCTCTGACCAGTAATGCCACCCCTCCTCCCCTTTTTCTGCCCTCTCTATCCCTTTTAAAGCACTGAAATCCAGGAATATTGAGAATCCATTCCTGCCCTGGTGCCAGCCAAGTCTCTGTAATGGCCACTACATCATAATTCCATGTATGTATCCAAGCTCTCAGTTCATCACCTTTGTTCCTGATGCTTCTTGCATTGAGGTACACACATTTCAGCCCTTCTACCTTACTGTCTTTTCTGCTTCTCTTTCCTCAAAGCCTCTCTATATGTTAGATCTGGCTTTACTCCATGCACTTCTTTCACTGCTCTATCGCTCTGGGTCCCATCCCCCTTGCAAATTAGGCATGCTAGAAGGTATTGCCTGCTTCATTTACTGAGTTCTGCATGGAACTGATCATTGTGCAATTGTCAGTGAGCATCCCTGCTTCTGGCTTTGTGACTGAAGGAAGCTCATTGATATTGCAGCTGAACTTGGTTGTCCTAGGATAGTGCCCTGAGAAATTCCTTCAGTGAAGTCATTGATTAACCTTCAACAAACTTCTTCCTTTGTGTGAGGTATAAATCTGGACAAGAGAATGTTTCATTTTGACGCCTATTGACATAAGTTTTACTAAGATGTCTTAGCTGTACTCAGTCGCATACTGCTTTGGTCAAAGGTAGTCACTCACGTCACCTCCAATTTCTGCTCCTTGGTCTGTGTTTGACTGTGGTGAGACCTGGAGCTGAGTGGTCTTGGCATAACCCAAAATGATCATCAGTGAGTAAATACTACTTCATAGCATTGCCAATGTCAATTTTCATTACACTGCTCATGAACTTAAACAGCAATCCCTCCAACCATTAAGCAATGGTTACACCTAACAGCCAATATACACAAGTCACAATTTCTGTCATTCTACTGTAAGAAACTAAGGTTAATTTTATATAGGCAATTCACATGTAAATATTTTGCACTTTTTGCAATAATTGGCCTGCATTTTTTGTGAGAAACTACAGTAGTTTTTGCTTAAGCACTGAGTAAATTATAATTGCTGTGCAGTAATTTATTTGCTGTAAGTTAATGTGAATTCCACATGATAAACAAATGACTTGCATATTTCCAGTTAGATTCCATTGCCTACATTTCAGTTTGAAATGGCCTTTTTGACTAGTAAAAGCACATTAGAGCTTAGTTACAGGCAGTAACTCTGCCAATAAGAACAGGAACCTGCTATATTAACAGTTAATTGTTAACCAGTTTGGAATGGGTTGAATGTCATGTTGTTTCAGTCAGGTCCAAAAGTTTCTGTCCCTGTAGGACATTGGTAAGCCATCAAGTTTAGTGGCACTCTGACAAGTTCATTGCCACTTTTCCTGATACCATTGAGTAAATGGCAGAGTTATGCAGATTATTTTAACAAATTACAGTATAATTCCAATAATATGCTTTCCAATTATTCTGAAACCTAATGCTTCAGCATCTAGTCACCTTGAAACTCACTAGCGCCCGATTTGCATGCTCTCTTGAAACTCACCAGAGCCCCATTCTTGAATTTCCTTGAAACTTATTGGAACTCTGTTACTGGTGCACACTTAAAACTCACGGAGGCCCTTGTTTCCACACACCTTGAAATTTACCAGGTTCACTGGGACGTTTACGGCAGTACTGTGTAACACAAAAAACAAGGATATTAATTGCCATTACACCCAGAGGTCTGGAAAATATGCCAGTCCATCTTCACCAAAATCGTGAACTTGCTGAATTTTTGGAGTTTTTCTATCAAATTAGCATCATAGTGGGACCAACCCTGTTATTCTACTGTCTGGATTGCTAATCCAGGAACTGCATTATTGAGGGAAAATGTTCAGTGGATTTCTACAAAGGTCTGCACCAACGTGTGTGATGTTATTTCTTGTGGAATTGTTTAAGAGCCCAAAGTAGTTCCACATTTCAGTTCATATGCTCAACAAATATGAAAGTTCAAAGGACATTTATGTTTATAAGTTCAATGTACATAGAACATGTATTCAGAATCAGGTTTAATATCACGACTTATGTCCTGAAATATGCTCTGCTGCATGTATTTTTAGTTTCTGGGACAAAAATCCATGTTACCAAGCAATGCTTTAACCTCTCAGTTGCTTTTGAAACAATTGTCCACGGCCTTTTTATTTTCCTTATGGTATTTGGTGATATAGTCTCTTTAATTATATTCAGTACAAACCTTAATGTGTCATTAAGATGTTTTGGGGCTGTGGTGCCAAATTGTATAATTCATCTTTTTAACAGAAAACTCATTATCATTAGTTGCAATTCCAACTCCTCCATAGCTCAATCAAACTGTGCTGTGAAACAGAGACACATCTTTCTCCCTTATTAGGGAGAGAGAGAACCTGTGGTATGTCGAATACCAGGTGAACGAGTAGTCTTTGGAGTATTGCAAGTCTGTGTCTTTGTTGCTTTTGCTGCACGCTTGGGTGCTCCGCAGCGGGTGCCGGTGCTGTGTTTTGCTGGTGGTGGAGGGGTGGGGGATTGTTGCTTGCTGCCGCTTACGCATGGGGAGGGAGGGGACGTGGGGGGGTAACTTAGGGGTTCTAACAATTAACTGTCATTCATTCTTTGGGCTACACTGTTTTTATGAATGGTTGCAAAGAAAAAGCATTTCCAGGATTATATTGTATACATGTCTCTGACATTAAATGTACCTTTAAAACTAAATTTTAAGTGCAGGCTTGGTGCACATTTGATATTCAGCTAAATAGTAAACCTCACCTGTTAATCATTAAGACTAGGCATTTTGGCCTGGAGTTTAAAGGTTATCTTGATTATTTTACCCAAAGGGTGAAAACGGGCTAAATGGGTAGAATTCGAATAAGACAACCCTTCCCCATATTGAATTGACTTTATTTCTTACATCCTTCACATACATAAGGAGTAAAAATCTTTTTGTTACATCTCATCTAAATGTGAAATGTGCAATCATAGTAATTTATAATAAATAGAACAGTCAATGTAACATAGAAATACACTCAAATCAGCATGAGTTAATCAGTCTAGTGGAAGAAGCTGTCCCGGAGCCTATTGGTCCTGGCTTTTATGCTGCGGTACCATTTCCTGGATTCCAGCAGCTGGAATAGATTGAGGTTGGGGTGACCCAGGTCCCCAATGATCCTACGAGCCCTTTTTACACACCTATCTTTGTAAATGTCCTGAATCATGGGAAGTTCACAACTACAGGTCCACACCACTCTCTGCAGAATCCTGCGATTAAGGGAGGTACAGTTCCCATACCAGGCAGTGATGCAGCCAGTCAGGATGCTCTCAACTGTGCCCTGTAGAAAGTTCTTAGGATTTGAGGGCCCATACCAAACCTCCTCAACCGTCTGAGCTGAAAGAGGTGGTGCTGTGCCTTTTTCACCACACGGCTGATGTGTATAGACCACGTGAGGTCCTCAGTGATGTGGAGGCCAAGGAATTTAAAGCCGTTTACCTTCTCAACCCCAGATCCATTGATGTCAGTAGGGGTTAGCCCATCTCCATTCTTCCTGTAATCCACAACCAACTCCTTTGTTTTTGCGACATTGAGGGAGAGGTTGTTTTCTTGACACCACTGTGTCAGAGAGATGACTTCTTCCCTGCAGGCCACCTCGTTATTGTTTGAGATTAGGTCAATCAATGTAGTGTCGTCGTCAAATTTAATTAGCAGATTAGCGCTGTGGATGGTGACATAGTCATGGGTATGCAGGGAGTAAAGGAGAGGACTTAGTACACAGCCCTGAGGGACTCTTGTGTTGAGGGTCAGAGGAGTGAAGGTGAGGGAGCCCATTCTTACCACCTACCAGCGATCTGACAGGAAGTCCAGGATCCAGCTGCACAAGGCAAGGTCAAGGCTGAAGTCTCTGAGCTTCTTGTCGAGCCTGGATTAGTCATATGGGGAAATCATTCAATCAAAAAACTATAGTCGTAATACTTAAATACTGAAAAGATGAGATATTTGTGGAGTAACACACATAAAAGTTGCTGGTGAATGCAGCAGGCCAGGCAGCATCTCTAGGAAGAGGTGCAGTCGACGTTTCAGGTCGAGACCCTTCGTCAGGACTAACTGAAGGAAGAGTGAGTAAGGGATTTGAAAGTTGGAGGGGGAGGGGGAGATCCAAAATGATAGGAGAAGACAGGAGGGGGAGAGATGGAGCCAACAGCTGGACAGGTGATAGGCAAAAGGGATATGAGAGAATCATGGGACAGGAGGTCCGGGAAGAAAGACAAGGGGGGGGGACCCAGAGGATGGGCAAGAGGTATATTCAGAGGGACAGAGGGAGAAAAAGGAGAGTGAGAGAAAGAATGTGTGTATAAAAATAAGTAACAGATGGGGTACGAGGGGGAGGTGGGGCATTAGCGGAAGTTAGAGAAGTCGATGTTCATGCCATCAGGTTGGAGGCTACCCAGACAGAATATAAGGTGTTGTTCCTCCAACCTGAGTGTGGCTTCATCTTTACAGTAGAGGAGGCCGTGGATAGACATGTCAGAATGGGAATGGGATGTGGAATTAAAATGTGTGGCCACTGGGAGATCCTGCTTTCTCTGGCGGACAGAGCGTAGATGTTCAGCAAAGCGGTCTCCCAGTCTGCGTCGGGTCTCGCCAATATATAAACGGCCACATCGGGAGCACCGGACGCAGTATATCACCCCAGCCGACTCACAGGTGAAGTGTCGCCTCACCTGGAAGGACTGTTTGGGGCCCTGAATGGTGGTAAGGGAGGAAGTGTAAGGGCATGTGTAGCATTTGTTCCGCTTACACGGATAAGTGCCAGGAGGGAGATCAGTGGGGAGGGATGGGGGGGATGAATGGACAAGGGGGTTGCGTAGGGAGCGATCCTTGCGGAATGCAGGGGAGGGGGGAAGGAAAGATGTGCTTAGTGGTGGGATCCCGTTGGAGGTGGCGGAAGTTACGGAGAATATTATGTTGGACCCGGAGGCTGGTGGGGTGGTAGGTGAGGACCAGGGGAACCCTATTCCTAGTGGGGTGGCGGGAGGATGGAGTGAGAGCAGATGTACGTGAAATGGGGGAGATGCGTTTAAGAGCAGAGTTGATAGTGGAGGAAGGGAAGCCCCTTTCTTTAAAAAAGGAAGACATTTCCCTCATCCTAGAATGAAAAGCCTCATCCTGAGAGCAGATGCGGCGGAGACGGAGGTCATCCCCTTCTCACAATTCCTCCATCTCTGCCGCATCTGTTCTCAGGATGAGGCTTTTCATTCTAGGACAAAATTTAAAGAAAGGGGCTTCCCTTCCTCCGCTATCAACTCTGCTCTTAAACGCATCTCCCCCATTTCACGTGCATCTGCTCTCACTCCATCCTCCCGCCACCCCACTAGGAATAAGGTTCCCCTGGTCCTCACCTACCACCCCACCAGCCTCCGGGTCCAACATATTATTCTCCGTAACTTCCGCCACCTCCAACGGGATCCCACCACTAAGCACATCTTTCCCTCCCCCACTCTCTCTGCATTCCGCAGGGATCGCTCCCTACGCAACTCCCTTGTCCATTCGTTCCCCCCATCCCTCCCCACTGATCTCCCTCCTGGCACTTATCTGTGTAAGCGGAACAAGTGCTACACATGCCCTTACACTTCCTCCCTTACCACCATTCAGGGCAACAAACAGTCCTTCCAGGTGAGGCAACACTTCAGCTGTGAGTTGGCTGGGGTGATATACTGCGTCCGGTGCTCCCGATGTGGCCTTTTATATATTGCCGAGACCCGACGCAGACTGGGAGACCGCTTTGCTGAATATCTACGCTCTGTCCGCCAGAGAAAGCAGGATCTCCCAGTGGCCACACATTTTAATTCCACATCCCATTCCCATTCTGACATGTCTATCCACGGCCTCCTCTACTGTAAAGATGAAGCCACACTCAGGTTGGAGGAACAACACCTTATGTTCAGTCTGGGTAGCCTCCAACCTGATGGCATGAACATCAACTTCTCTAACTTCCGCTAATGCCCCACCTCCCCCCCGTACCCCATCTGTTACTTATTTTTATACACACATTCTTTCTCTCACTCTCCTTTTTCTCCCTCTGTCCCTCTGAATATACCCCTTGCCCATCCTCTGGGTCCCCCCCCCCCACCTCCTTGTCTTTCTTCCCGGACCTCCTGTCCCATGATCCTCTTGTATCCCTTTTGCCTATCACCTGTCCAGCTCTTGGCTCCATCCCTCCCCCTCCTGTCTTCTCCTATCATTTTGGATCTCCCCCTCCCCCTCCAACTTTCAAATCCCTTACTCACTCTTCCTTCAGTTCGTCCTGACGAAGGGTCTCAATCTGAACCGTCGACTGCACCTCTTCCTAGAGATGCTGCCTGGCCTGCTGCGTTCACCAGCAACTTTTATGTGTGTTGCTTGAATTTCCAGCATCTGCAGAATTTCTGTTGTTTATATTTGTGGAGTATTATTTTAGGCTCCTTGCACTGATGTTTGTGATGTGCTGCCTGTCTTACACCAGCACTGTGCTGCTCAGATCATGACCTAAAGATGAGGATATAGATGATCTCAGATATCGCACTGGAGGGCCAGAGGAGAATCAATGCCTGTAACTACTATACAGTAGAAAACACCTTCATCCTCCTTGCTTTCCAAAAATGTCATTTGAAGCAGCTGGTACAACTTTTTCTCGACTCGTACTCTTTTCTCCTTTTGTCTTCCTGACAAGGGTGAACCCCCAAAAAGATACCCATGATCAAGTTCTCCCTTTCTTCTGTGACACCTATAAAGTTTATATTAAGATGGCGTAACACATTGCTTTTTTATGCAAAAAGCACAGGGAATTTCCAAAATAAATCTTATTCGAAGAGTTAGTGGTCTAGACATAATATTCTGGTAATTCTATTCACATCTTTTTAAGTACATTTCTGAACTCCAGCAGACTTAAGATGCTAAGTAGAGTCCAAGTCAACACTAGTATGACATTTATTCTCAAACAACTGGTGAAGGTGTCCATTGAAAAAATGCAGCTCTTCAACACTGCCAGCAACTCTATCCTTACATTTCACAGTTTGTTTTATATGATAGGAAGGTCGTGGGGGCTTTGGAGAGGGTGCAGAGGGTTTTCTCAGATGTTTGAATTGGACTCCATTAGCTATAAGGAAAATCTGGATAAACTTGGATTTTTTTTCTTCAGTGTCAGAAGCTGAATGGAGATCAGATAGAAGTTTATAAAATTATGTCAGACATAAATAGAATAGATGGTCAGAGTCTTTTCCCCAGGATGGAAATGTCAAATACTACAGGATGCCTATTTAAGGTAAGAGAGGGGGTAGTTTAAAGGAGTAAGTTGCTTGTCCGGAATGCGTTGCTATGGGAGGTGATGTCCACGCTGACCATCTATATTAACCCCACTTGCCAGCATTTGGTCCATAGCTTTATAGACCTTGGTAATTCAAGTGCGCACCACTGTACTTCTTAAATCTTATGAGGATCTCTGCCTTCACCATCATCTCAGGCAATGCATTCCACCTTGGAACCACCAGCCAGGTGAAAAAATTTGTTTCTTATATCCACTCTGAATCTCTTACGTTGGTTTTAGACCCCAGCACTGTGGGGGGAAAGCTTACTACCATTTATCCTACCTATGCCCCTTATAATTTTGTACACATTCCTCGGCCTCTGCTCCAAAGAATGCAAATCCAGATTATCCAGTCTCTCCTTATAACTACAATGCTCCACCCAGGCAGCATCCTGGTGAATCTCTTCTGTATCCTCTCAAGAGAATTATGCCCTTTCTCTACTGTGGCAACCAAAATTACACAGTTTTTATGGTGTGGCCTTGCCAATGTTCAATAAAGGTGTACCATAGTTGCACTGCTCTTATACTTTATGCTCCTGCTGATGAAGACTATCACCCCATATGCTACCCAGTTTGCCTGTGCTACCACTTTAAGGGATGTTTGGACATGTACAACAAGGTCTGTTTGTTTCTCAATAGCCTTGTGTCCCTACCAGTCATGGTCTATGACCTATCTTTATTTAACCTCTCAAAGTGCATCACTTTGCATTTATTAGGATTAAATTCCATCCATCAGTGCTCTGTCCAATTCACCAGCTGATCAGTACACCTTAGTAAACCATCCTCCTAATTATCCATAATACCAATATTTGTGTCATATACAAACCACTAATTATACCTCCTACATAAATATTTAAGTTACTAATTTATATTAAAATCCGTAAATGTCCCAATACAGATCTGTATGGTATACCACTGGTCACAGGCTTCCACTCACAAAAGCAACCCAAGTCTTTTGGATCGGGACTACAGAACGGCGTGGGAGCTGAATGCTGAAGGAAGGCAGTTTTTTTAAAAACTTCTTCGAGTGCAAGAAGGACGAGACTGCGCAGGTGCGTGACGTCAACAGGACGGCGCGGAGAGTCTAAAAAGGAGACCACCCTATACAGTGGGCAGCCGTCGGAGCGGGCAGCGGAGTGAGCGGTAGCAGAGTGTAGGGCTTTGGGTTCAACGGGCTTCGGCGGTAAACAGGAAGAGGCGAGAACGAAGCACCAACATTTTTTTCTCCCCCCCCCCCCCTTCGCGAATTGGCCCAGACAGACAGGAACAACAGGGCTCTCACAGCTAACGGTACGAGCTAACGGTTTAAAAAGTTCATCTGTTTGGCGAGGTAAGTGGGTGAGTAGACTTATTTTTCCTGTTTTATTCCTGTAGAATTAGATACTATGCCTGCAGGGTTAGTGCTTTGTTCAGGGTGTCAGATGTGGGAATCCTGGGAGACCTCCAGCCTCCCTGATGGCCAAATCTGCGCCAGGTGCACCGAGATGCAGCTCCTTAGAGACCGTGTTAGGGATCTGGAGCTGCAGCTTGATGACCTACTGCTTATCAGGGAAAGTGAAAAGGTGATAGACGGAGCTACAGGGAGATAGTCATCCCTAGGCTACAGGGGTCAGAAAACTGGGTCACTGTCAAGAGAGGGAAAGGAAATGCCCGGATAGTGGAGAGCACCCCTGTGGCTGTCCCCCTCAGCAACAAATATCTTGTTCTGGATGCTGTTGAGGGGGATGACCTGACGGGACGCCCACGGTGACCGGGTCTCTGGCACTGAGCCTGGCGCTGTTGTGCAGGAGAGAAGGAGGGAGAAGAGGAATCCGGTAGTCATAGGGGATTCCATAGTCAGGGGAACGGACAGGAGATTCTGTGAGCCTGATAGAGATACCCGCATGGTGTGTTGCCTCCCAGGTGCCAGGGTACGGGATGTCTCGGATCAGGTCCTGAATATTCTGAAGGGGGAGGGTGAGCAGCCAGCTGTCTTGGTACATGTTGGTACCAATGACATAGATAGGACAAAGGAGGGGGTCCTGAAGAGAGATTTCCAGTAGTTAGGAAGGAAGCTGAGAAGCAGGACTTCCAGGGTAGTAATCTCAGGATTACTACCTGTGCTACGTGCTAGTGAGGGCAAGAGTAGTCGGATCAGGCAGATGAATGTGTGGCTGAGAGACTGGTGCAGGGGGCAGGGCTTCAGATTCTTGGATAATTGGGATCTCTTCTGGGGGAAGTACGACCTGCTCAAAAAGGACAGGTTACACCTGAACCCGAAGGGGTTCAATATCCTGGCGGGAAAGTTTAATAGAGCTGTTAGAGAGGGTTTAAACTAATTTGGCAGGGGCATGGGAACCGGAAAACAGAAATAAATCTAAGGTAGTGAGCAGTAAAGATGTCAGGAAAGACAGGCAGGTGATGGGGCACATTTGTAGCCATTAGGATGAGATGCAGTGCAATAAAGTTGCAGTGAAATCAAAGAAAAAAGTACCAAATACTGGTCTTAAGGTGCTGTACTTAATAGTCATAGTCATATTCATACTTTATTGATCCCGGGGGAAATTGGTTTTCGTTACAGTTGCACCATAAATAATTAAATAGTAATAAAACCATAAATAGTTAAATAGTATGTAAATTATGCCAGGAAATAAGTCCAGGACCAGCCTATCGACACAGGATGTCTGACCCTCCAAGGGAGGAGTTGTAAAGTTTGATGGCCACAGGCAGGAATGACTTCCTAGGACGCTCTGTGTTGCATCTCGGTGGAACGAGTCTCTGGCTGAATGTACTGCTGTGCCCAACCAGTACATTATGTAGTGGATGGGAGACATTGTCCAAGATGGCATGCAACTTGGGCAGCATCCTCTTTTCAGACACCACCGTCAGAGAGTCCAGTTCCATCCCCATAACATCACTGGCCTTACGAAAGAGTTTGTTGATTCTGTTGGTGTCTGCTACCCTCAGCCTGCTGCCCCAGCACACAACAGCAGACATGATCGCACTGGCCACCACAGACTCGTAGAACATCCTCAGCATCGTCCGGCAGATGTTAAAGGACCTCAGTCTCCTCAGGAAATAGAGACGGCTCTGACCCTTCTTGTAGACGGCCTCAGTGTTCTTTGACCAGTCCAGTTTATTGTCAATTCGTATCCCCAGGTTTTTGCAATCCTCCACCATGTCCACACTGACCCCCTGGATGGAAACAGGGGTCACCGGTACCTTAGCTCTCCTCAGGTCTACCACCAGCTCCTTAGAGTTTTTCACATTAAGCTGCAGATCATTCTGCTCACACCATGTGACAAAGTTTCCTACCGTAGCCCTGTACTCAGCCTCATCTCCCTTGCTGATGCATCCAACAATGGCAGAGTCATCAGAAAACTTCTGAAGATGATAAGACTCTGTGCAGTAGTTGAAGTCCGAGGTGTAAATGGTGAAGAGAAAGGGAGACAAGACAGTCCCCTGTGGAACCCCAGTGCTGCAAATCACTCTGTCGGACACACAGTGTTGCAGGCACACATACTGTGGTCTGCCAGTCAGGTAATCAAGAATCCATGACACCAGGAGAGCATCCATCTGCATTGCTGTCAGCTTCTTCCCCAGCAGAGCAGGGCGGTTGGTGTTGAATGCACTGGAGAAGTCAAAAAACATGACCCTCACAGTGCTGGCTGGCTTGTCCAGGTGGGCGTAGACATGGCTCAGCAGGTAGACGATGGCATCCTCAACTCCTAGTCGGGGCTGGCAGGCGAACTGGAGGGGATCTAAGTGTGGCCTGACCATAGGCCGGAGTAGCTCCAGAACAAGTCTCCCCAGGGTCTTCATGATGTGGGAGTCAATGCCACCGATCTGTAGTCATTGAGGCCGCTGGGGCGCGGCATCTTTGGCACAGGGACGAGGCAGGACATCTTCCACAGCACAGGAACCCTCTGGAGCCTCAGGATCAGGTTGAAGACATGGCGAGGTACTCCACATAGCTGAGGGGCACAGGCTTTGAGCACTGTGGTACTGACACCATCTAGTCCTGCAGTCTTGCTTGAGTTGAGACGTTTCAGCTGTGAAGCCCATCGTGGTGGTTTCGTGTGGGGAAAGGGTATAGTCATGAAAGCAGGGTGGGGGACTGTGAGGAGGGGAGAGTGGAATATGTGTTGGTTGGGGGCCGACAACAGATGACTCATGTGGGTGATGGGCAGGGGCCACAATGTCAAATCTGTTAAAGGACAGGTTAAGTTCGTTGGCCCTGTCCACACTGCCTTCAGCTCCTCTGTTGCTAGTTTGCCGGAACCCAGTGATGGTCCTCATCCCACTCCAGACCTCTCTCATGTTGTTCTGCTGGAGTTTCCACTCAAGCTTCCTCCTGTACCTGTCTTTAGCCTCCCTGATCCTGGCTTTCAGGTCCCTCTGTATTGCCCTCAGCTCCTCCCTATTTCCATCTCTAAATGCCCTCTTTTTAGCGTTCAGGATGTCCTTAATGTCCTTAATGGCTTGTTAAATGCATGCAGCATAAGGAATAAGGTGGATGATCTTGTCATACAGCTACAGATTGGCAGGTATGATACTGTGACCATCACTGAGACGTGGCTAACGGATGCATGTCTCTGGGAGCTGAACGTCCAAGGATACATGGTGTATCGGAAGGATAGGAAGGTAGGCAGAGGGGGAGGCGAGGCTTTATTGGTAAGAAATGATATTAAATCATTAGAAAGAGGTGATATAGGATCAGAAGGTGCAGAGTCTTTATGCGTTGAGCTAAGAAATCACAGGGGTAAAAGGACCCTGATGGCAGTTATTTATAGGCCTCCAAACAGCTGCAGTGATGTGGACTACAAATTACAACAGGAAATAGAAAAGGCTTGTCAGAAGGGCAGTGTTATGATAATTGTGGGGGATTTTAACATGCGAGTGGATTGGGAAAATCAGGTCGGCACTGGATCTCAAGAGAGAGAATTTGTAGAATGTCTGCGAGATGGCTTTTTAGAACAGCTTGTTGTTGAGCCCACGAGGAGATTGGCTGTACTGGATTGGGTATTGTGTAATGAACCGGAGGTGATTAGAGAGATTGAGGTGAAGGAACCCTTCGGAGGCAGTGATCATAACATGATTGAGTTCACTGTGAAATTTGAAAAAGAGAAGGCGAAATCTGATGTGTCGGTGTTTCAGTGGAGTAAAGGAAATTATAGTGGCATGAGAGAGGAACTCGCCAAAGTTGACTGGAAAGGGACACTGGCGGAAAAGACAGCAGAGCAGCAGTGGCTGTACTTTATGTGAGAAGTGAGAAAGGTGCAAGACAGAAATTTTGGAATGGAAAAAGGATGCAACCGTGGTTGACGAGAAGTCAAAGCCAAAGTTAAAGCAAAGGAGAGGGCATACAAGGAAGCAAAAATTAGTGGGAAGACAGAGGACTGGGAAGACCCTACAAAAGGAAACTAAGAAGGTCATTAAGAGGGAGAAGATTAACTATGAAAGGAAGCTAGCAAATAATATCAAAGAGGATACTAAAAGCTTTTTCAAGTATATAAAAAGTAAAAGACAGGTGAGAGTAGATATAGGACCGATAGAAAATGATGCTGGAGAAATTGTAATGGGTGATTAGGAGATGGCAGAGGAACTGAATGAGTATTTTGCATCAGTTTTCACTGAGGAAGACATCAGCAGTATACCGGACACTCAAGGGTGGCAGGGAAGTGAAGTGTGCGCAGTCACAGTTACGACAGAGAAAGTACTCAGGAAGCTGAATAGTCTAAAGGTAGATAAATATCCCGGACTAGATGGAATGTACCCGCATGTTCTGAAGGAAGTAGCTGTGGAGATTGCGCAGGCATTAGTGATGATCTTTCAAAAGTTGATAGATTCTGGCATCGTTCCGGAGGAGTGGAAAATTGCAAATGTCACTCCGCTATTTAAGAAGGTGGCAAGGAAGCAAAAAGGAAATTATAGACCTGTTAGCTTGACATCGGTGGTTGGGAAGTTGTTGGAGTCGATTGTCAAGGATGAGGTTACAGAGTACCTGGAGACATATGACAAGATAGGCAGAACTCAGCATGGATTCCTTAAAGGAAAATCCTACCTGACAAACCTATTACAATTTTTTAAGGAAATTACCAGTAGGCTAGACAAGGGAGATGCAGTGGATGTTGTATAGTTGGATTTTCGGAAGGCCTTTGACAAGGTGCCACACATGAGGCTACGTAACAAGATAAGAGCCCATGGAATTACGGGAAAGTTACATACCTGGATAGAGCGTTGGCTGATTGGCAGGAAACAGAGAGTGGGAATAAAGGGATCCTTTTCTGGTTGATTGCCGGTTACCAGTGGTGTTCCACAGGTGTCCGTGTTGGGGCCGCTTCTTTTTATATTGTACATCAACGATTTGGATTATGGAATAAATGGCTTTGTGGCTAAGTTTGCTGACGATATGAAGATAGGTGGATGGGCCAATAGTGCTGAGGAAACAGAGAGTCTGCAGAGAGACTTGGATAGATTGGAAGAATGGGCAAAGAAGTGGCAAATGAAATACAATGTTGGAAAGTGTATGGTTATGCACTTCGGCAGAAGAAATAAACTGGCAGACAATTATTTAAATGGAGAAAGAATTCAAAGTTCTGAGATGCAACGGGACTTGGGAGTCCTTGTACAGGATACCCTTAAGGTTAACCTCCAGGCTGAGTCAATAGTGAAGAAGGCGAATGCAATGTTGACATTCATTTCTAGAGGAATAGAGTATAGGAGCAGGGATGTGATGTTGAGGTTCTATAAGGCGCTGGTGAGACCTCACTTGGAGTACTGTGGGCAGTTTTGGTCTCCTTATTTAAGAAAGGATGTGCTGACATTGGAGAGGGTACAGAGAAGATTCACTAGAATGATTCCGGGAATGAGAGGGTTAACATATGAGGAAAGTTTGTCTGCTCTTGGACAGTATTCCTTGGAGTTTCGAAGAATGAGGGGAGACCTCATAGAAACATTTCGAATGTTGAAAAGCATGGACAGAGTGGATGTGGCAAAGTTGTTTCCCATGATGGGGGAGTCTAGTACGAGAGGGCATGACTTAAGGATTGAAGGGTGCCCATTCAGAACAGAAATGCAAAGAAATTTTTTTAGTCAGAGGGTGGTGAATCTATGGAATTTGTTGCCACGGGCAGCAGTGGAGGGCAAGTCATTGGGTGTATTTAAGGAAGAGATTGATAGGTATCTGAGTAGCCAGGGCATCAAAGGTTATGGTGAGAAGGCGGGGGAGTGGGACTAAATGGGAGAATGGATCAGCTCATGATAAAATGGCGGAGCAGACTTGATGGGCCGAATGGCCGACTTCTTCTCCTTTGTCTTACGGTCTATTTTGGATCCATTTTGTCATTTCCCATTCAATCCTTTGGGTTCTAACCTTTTGGAAAAGTCCTTCAAGACTGTTTCACCATTCAATTAGATTACATCTATATCCTACTCCATTTCATTTCCTTGGTTCCTTA
Organism: Mobula birostris; assembly: GCF_030028105.1. Lineage (NCBI taxonomy): Eukaryota > Metazoa > Chordata > Chondrichthyes > Myliobatiformes > Myliobatidae > Mobula > Mobula birostris. The sequence continues at coordinate 104,608,263 of NC_092370.1, read as the reverse complement.
ATCTTTAATATTTTTATCTAATAAAATCGATCAATTTCAGTTTCCCCACTATTTCCCTCTCTGGCTCTTATCTCTTCTCACCTGTGTATCACCTCCCCCTGAGTCCCCTCCTACTTTTTCTACTATGATTCACTCCTCTATCAGATTCCTTCCTATCCACCTAGCTTCACCTATCACCTTCTAGCTAACCTCCATACTCATCCCCTACCATTTTATTCTGGTGTCTTCCCCCTTCCTTTCCCGCCCTGAAGAAAGGTCTGGCCCGAAATGTTGACTGTTTATTCATTTCCATAGATGCTGCCTGACCTGCTAAGTTCCTCCAGCATTTTGTGTGTGTGCTTTGGATATCCAGCACCTGCAGAGAGTTTCTTGACTTTCAATTTCTAACTGATCTGTTTTAAACTACCTTTGATATAAGACTTTTCTGATTTATGTATCCTAAATCTGATCTCCTCCCAAAAGAACAAACATAGAACAGTACAGCAAAGAGTGTACAATTACCACTCTCTGCGTAAAGAAACCTAAGGTCTCCCTGATACTTTCCTCCAATCATTGTAAAATTATGCCCTCTTGTTTTAACCATTTCCGCTCTGGGAAAAAGACCTAGGCTGTCCACTCAATGGATGCCTATTTTCATCTTATACACTTCTAATAAGTCACCACTCATCCTCCTTCGTTCGCTCAACCTCTCCTCATAAGACATGCTCTCTCATCCAGGCAGCATCCTAGTAAATCTCCTCTGCATCTTCTCTAAAGCTTTCACATCCTAAAATGAGGCAACCAGTGCTGAACATAGTACTTCAAACGTGGTCTAACCAAAGTTTTATTGAGCTGCAATGTCACCTTGCAGCTCCAGATCTCGATTCCCCCGGCCGACTAATGAAGGCCAACAAACCATATGTCCTCTTAATCACCCAATCAAATTATCAAATTGCAGGGCATCTATGTGGGATTGATAGACATGGACCCCAAGATCCCCCTGTTTCTCCATTGCTAAGAAGCTGCCATAGCATTGCCTTGAAGTGTACCACTTCACACTTTTCCAAATTGAACTCCATCTGCTGTTTAGCAACTCAGCTCTGAATCACATCAATGTCCTAATATAACTTATGACAACCTTCTACACCAGCCGTTCTCAACGGGGGCCATATGGCCCCCTTAGGGGCCCTGGCACATTTGAAGGGGGCCACCGACTGAAAACTCTTGAGAAGGGGAGCCCCAAGGGTTTATGGGGGCCCTGGTAACAGAACAGTTGAAATACCTAAGCAGCAACCTTCATTGGAGTCGATAGTTTCCCTCCTATTTATAATATCTTTCCAACACACAGTTTGAATTTGGCGCACCTGGTAAATTCATTGCTTAAGCTCCTCCCACACAGCCTCACTCCAGAGTCAGTCGCGAATCAGACTGCACCGGGTCAACGTATTCATTCAAGGGTTCTCGCATCCATTATCGCCATACTTCATTCTCCGAAGATCAGCGTGTCTTGCTAGGCCTTTTTTAGCCTAGTAACTTTAAAGTATATGTGTTTGGATATATTATACATTAAGGTAGGTTGTGAAAAGTGTTTATTACTGTCATTGTCTAATTTGGAGCCCGATATCATGAAACTTGCAGAAAAGCACCAAGCTCAAGGATCACGTTAGACCTGATAGATGTTTAATTTCATAGTCTTTTTTAAAGTTTTGTCCAGTATGTCAGAATGTTCAAGTTTTCTTGGTGTTCAATAATCTATGATTTTCTGTCTATCTGTTCGTGTTGTATCCCTGCTTGAATGGGGTCCCGGAACCTGAGAAGAGCTCCTATGGGGTCCGTGGCCAAAAAACGGTTGAGAATCACTGTTCTACACTATCCACCACATTGCCATACTTCATGTCATCTGCAAATTTACTAACCCACCCTTCCACTTCCTCATCCAAGTCATTTATAAAAACCACAAAGTAAAGAGAAAATATTTTTCTATATTTTCTTTTAATTAATTAATTATTGAGTTACGTGCGGTGAGCTTTCAGTTGTTGATTGATGTACAAGTTATCGCAGCACACCCTGAAGTGTGTATTATATACTGAAATTCTCAGTTGTTGAATTCTCTCTGCTGCTTGATGTGTAATATTCTCTGGTGTTGTGTATAATCCCAGTGTATTGTAAATCTACATTAGCATACATTGTTGTTCAATGACATTTTCTGAGCATTCTCTTACTCCATGGTGACTACTCTGTCATAAGGATGGAAGTTTAAAAGTTCGCATAACTCTGCCAAGTAAATCATTTGAAGTACACAGATTTCCGAAGTTTATTTTCTGCACATATCATATTTACTGTGGACTGTAAAGAAATATCCCACATTAATCTTAAATCATATCCACTGGTAAAAGAATGGTTATTGAAACTGCAGAGATGAGGTTTCAAAACATTTATACAAAATAAGGAGTTGTTTTCATCTTTGGATCCTTAAGGTGCTGTTAATGTTAGCTTTATTTCGTATGAGCTCAGTCCCTAAGTGCAAATATTAGACACTGCTCTATGGCTGATCCCTTCCTGGCCTTTTATTTCACAACTGTTGGAAAACCAACTCCCCACGTTCTTAATTTCCTCTCTATAGTATGCCAAATCTTTCTCTCGATACAGATTTACATCTGTTGCCACCCTTTTTACCTCAACTAACTAGCAATGGTATATTTGTGAATGTATTAGTTAACCAATTTTTGTCAGCTAATCCCTGTCATAACTTAACCTAACATGAAGTTGTTGCCATGGGTCACAGGAGTCACACCACAGGGTTTTTACCAACATGGATGTAACAAATTATTACAGCACACAGTAGGATGTGAATCTAAATCCTGAAATTCTTCTTACTTTGGTGACACAGATTTCGTGTTTAAAAAATTTTTTATGGTATGAATATGATTATCTTCTTGCTGGCTCCATTGCTTCTATTTATCTATCTATCTAGCTATCCACTTATTTACTTATTTATTTAGAGATGCAGCATGCTAACAGGCCCTTCCAGGCCATGAGCCCATGCTGCGCCAATTACACCCATTTAACCAATTATCCTACGAATCCATACGTCTTTGGAATGTGGGAGGAAACCAGACTACCTGGAGAAGACAAAACACAGTCAGCGAGAGAATATACAAACTCCTTACAGACAGGGGCAGGAATTGAACCCAAGTCACTGAGGCTGTAAATAGAATTTCGCTGACTGCTACGCTACCATGCCTTTCCCTCTGATTCGATAGATCATAAGAATTTACAGCAGAGATGGGAGCTATTTATCTCTGTTCAATCTGAGCCAAAATGGAATAGCTTTGCTAGTGATTTTTGTTTCCTCAGCTTTTTAATCTAACCACTAATTAACATAAATCTAGCTATTATTACTGGTTTATTATTGTCACATGCACCAAGATGCAGTGAAAAACTTAGATTGCGTGCCACACAGACAGATCATTCCATACACATTTACCTTGAGGTAGTGAAAACATGCAAAATGTAGCATTAAAGTTACAGAGAAAGTGTAGTGTACGTAGGCAACTGAAGTGCAGGACCATGACAAGGTAAATCAGGAGACAAATTCCTCTTTTAGTGTATGAGAGGTCTGCTGTGTATTTTAACAGTGGCATAGTAGCTGTCCTTCAGTCTGCTCGTTCATGTCTCAGCTGTTTGTATCTTCTGCCTGATAGAGTGGAGAAGAGAGAATGATTGGGGTGGGAGAGATCTTTGATTATGTTAGCTACCTTCCCAATGCAGTGGGAGATCTAGGCAGTCAATGGAGGGGAAGTTAGTTTGTAAGATGGGCTGGGTTGTGTTCAGAACTCTGCATTTTTTTGTGGTCTTAAAGAAATAGGATGCTTTCTACAGTGCATCTATAAAAATTAGAAACATCAGGGACATGTTAAATATTCTTTGCCTTCTGAGAAGCTGGAGGCATTGGTGATTTTTTTTTTTCTCCACAGCATCCATGTGGCTGGACCAGGACAAATTGCTGGTGATATTTACACCTTGGAATTGGAAGCTCTCATCCATCTCCTTCTCAGCACCATTGATTATTCTGGGCATGTGTTCCACCCCACTTCCTAGTCAATGAGCAATTCCTTTGTTTTGTTGACAGTGAGAGGAAGTTGGTTGTCTTAACTCCATGCCACTAGACTCTCTACCTCCTTCCTGTGTTTTGGCTCATTGTTTAAGATCAGTGCACTAGGGTGGTGTCATCCACAAACTTATAAATGGAATTAGAGTGGAATTCGGCCACATAGCCATGAATGTATAAGGAATATATTAAGGCCAGAGGATGTAGCCTTGTGAGACACCAATGTTAACAGCAATTGTGGTGGAATTGTTCCCCATCTTTGCTAATTGTGGCCTGTTGGTCAGGAATGATGTTATAGCAATTAGTGAAACTTGGCTACAGGAGGGGCAGGACTGGCAGCTTAATATTCCAGGGTTCCGATGTTTCAGATGTGATCGAGGCAGAGGAAACAGCAGTGCTCAGGCAGGACAGATTAGAGGGCTTGTCTACTGAGTCCTTATGGGTGGAGCTGAGAAACAGGAAAGGTATGGCCACATTAGTGGGGTTGTATTATAGACCATCCAATAGTCAGCGAGAATTGGAGGAGCAAATCTACAGAGAGATAGCAGGCAACTGCAGGAAACATAAAGTTGTGGTGGTAGGGGATTTTAATTTTCCATATATTGATTGGGACTCCAATACTGTTAGGGGTCTAGATGGTTTAGAGTTTGTAAAATGTGTTCAGAAAAGTTTTCTAAATCAATATATAGAGGTACGAACTAGAGGGGATGCAATATTGGATCTCCTGTTTGGAAACGAGTTAGGACAAGTGACGGAAGTGTGTGTAGGGGAGCACTTTGGTTCCAGTGATCATAACACCATTAGTTTAAACTTGATCACGGACAACGATAGATCTGATCCTAGGGTTGAGGTTCTGAACTGGAAGAAGGCCAAATTTGAAGAAATGAGAAAGGATCTAAAAAATGTGGATTGGGACAGGTTGTTCTCTGGCAAGGATGTGATTGGTAAGTGGGAAGCCTTCAAAGGAGAAATTTTGAGAGTGCAGAGCTTGTATGTTCCTGTCAGGATTAAAGGCAAAGTGAATAGGAATAAGGAACCTTGGTTCTTAAGGGATATTGTAACTCTGATAAAGAAGAAGAGAGAGTTGTATGACATATATAGGGAACAGGGAGTAAATAGGGTGCTTGAGGAATATAAAAAGTGCAAGAAAATCAGGAGGGCTAAAAGAAGACATAAGGTTGCCTTGACAGTCAAAGTGAAGGATAATCCAAAGAGCTTTTACAGATATATTAAGAGTAAAAGGATTGTAAGGGATAAAATTGGTCCTCTTGAAGATCAGAGTGGTCGGCTATGTGCGAAACCAAAAAGAAATGGGGAAGATCTTAAATGTTTTTTTTTGCATCTGTATTTACTAAGGAAATTGGCATGAAGTCTATGGAATTAAGGGAAACAAGTAGTGAGATCGTGGAAACTGTACAGATTGAAAAAGAGGAGGTGCTTGCTATCTTGAGGCAAATTAAAGTGGATAAATCCCCAGGACCCGACAGGGTATTCCCTCGGACCTTGAAGGAGACTGCTGTTGAAATTGCAGGGTCTCTGGCAGATACATTTAAAATGTCGGTGTCTACAGGTGAGGTGCCGGAGGATTGTAGAGTAGCTTATGTTGTTCCGTTGTTTAAAAAAGGATCAAAAAGTAATCTGGGAAATTATAGGCCAGTAAGTTTGATGTCGGTAGTGGGTAAGTTATTGGAGGGAGTACTAAGAGACGGAATCTACAAGCATCTGGATAGACAGGGACTTATTAGGGAGAGTCAACATGGCTTTGTGCGTGGTAGGTCATGTTTGACCAATCTGTTGGACTTTTTTGAGGAGGTTACCAGGAAAGTGGATGAAGGAAAGGGAGTGGATGTTGTTTACATGGACTTCAGTAAGGCCTTTGACAAGGTCTCGCATGGGAGATTAGTTAGCAGTTAACTTCCGGTTAAATTAGTTGTTTGAATGCTTTTTGCTATTGTTGAGCAGAGTTTAATAAATGTTTATGTTTGTTTATAAAACTTGACTCAATTATATATTTATTGTTGCTGGACATGTGACACTCTTCATCGTTATCATGCATAACTAGATAAATATTCTGCTATTTAATGGAAGAGCTTTAATTTTGTTGATAGATATATATTACTAGAGTCATGCTTCAAAAATGTTGCTGGCTGAGGTTTTTGGCTGCGAGATGTTGACAATGAATTGCAAACAGACTTGGAATAACTTTTTTCATAAATGCCACTAAACCAGCGTGGCGATTTGTCATATATGGTGCTCCATCTGTTGCACATGAAATCATGTTTCTAATCAGAATACTTTTATCCTCAATGTACATTTTTGTTGTAGATTGATTCGCCATTGGTTTTTGTTTTTAACTTTTTAAAAAGAGAATCTCTTCATAAAGTTTTCCGTATTTGATAAACTTTGCATATGCCATTAGCAATGCCCCATTGTCTCGCACAGTTGACTCATCCAGTTGTATCCTAAATTCTGCTTTTTGTAGCTCTGTACATAATTGATACTCAATGTCTTCACTCATTTTGTCCATACGTCGAGCTACAGAGTTATTATTCAGTGGAATTGATCTTAAAATACTGGTATCCGTTTTGAGCACAGTGGTGAGCACTTCTGATACAGCAGGCATTATTAATCTTTCACCAATAGTATGAGATTTCCACACTTTGCTATCACTTTGGAAATGTTATAAGAAGCAATGAGATCTGACGGGAATGGAATAAAACCATACTCCAGGTATGTAACATTGCATCAATGCATCTTCTGTAGTTTCTGTTTCTTAGCAGGATTAGAATTCAAGCCTTCAACTTCAGACTCAGAGATCACGGTGTACATATTTATCCATCATTAATGGAGCTAAATTAAAATAAAAAATTAACACAAACTGGGAATGTCTATTGGATGTTGACGACGGCAGCAAGCTGACATGGATGGAACGATGGTAGTGGCACACAAAGGAAAGGCGAAGATGAAGATGGTTACACAGTGAGAATTACATTGACAAGGAATCTGAATGTCACTCAGGATAGAGCTGGTGTTTGGCAAGGTACCTTTATACTATTCCAATTAGCGCAATAGACCAATCATGTAAGGTCTCATAATCCCCAAAGATTGTTCATGACCGCACATATGAAGCTGAGGTCACTTTGTACACCTCGAGGATTTCTCAGGGTCACTGATTAGCTCTATTTCATCATTTGGTTGCGGCCAGCTCTATATCATTGCACAACCTGTTTTCCATAGATTTGCAGAGGAAGTTGAGAGGGAGTACCTGATTTACCAACTATTAAATTGCATGAACTTGTTCCATACCGCAAGACAAGAAAAACCATTGAGCATCCTGGTTGTTAATTTATGCATCCCCAATAATGTCTGGTTGGAAAGGTCCACAACCGCTCCACTATTTGCTCTGTTGCTCTGATTCCCGTCCCCTTGCAACAGTAGTCTAACCCACCTCACACACACCATGCATCACTAGCAAATCTTCCCATAACAATATTAGTCCCCCTCCAGTTCAGGTGCAAATTATCCCTTCAGTACAGATCCCACCTTCCCTGGAAGAGAGTCCGGTGATGAAAAACTCTGAAGCCCTCCTGCCTGCATCACCTGCTTAGCCATAATACTAAACTGTATTATCCTTTTTTTCTGGATTCACTAGCACATGGCACAGGTGGCATTACTAAGATCACAACCCTGGAGGTCCTGGCCTTTAACTTAGCATCTGACTCCCTGAAATCACTTTGCAGGACCTTGGCACCCAACCTATTCATGTAGGTACTGATGATGACCACGGCCTCTGGCTTCTCACCCTCCCATTTAAAAAATGCTCTGAAATCAACCTGTGATGTCCCTGACTCTGGCATCTTGGAGGCAACATACCATACTATCCCAGAATCTTGTTCTGGTCCAGAGGACCTCCTGCCTGACCCCCTAACCATTGAATCCCCTATACTATAGTTGAGCTCTTCTCCCTCACCCCCATCTTCCCTTCCGAGCCACATGTTTTTTTCAGTACCCCAAAAACTTATCCTTAGTAATGGACTCCACAACATCTTCCAAACCACTGAAGTCAGGCTAACTGGCCAATAATTTCCTGTCCTTTGCCTCCCTCACTTCTTGAAAAGCAGATGACATTTGCAATTTTCTAGTCCTCTAGAACTATTCCCAAATCTAATGATTCTTGAAAGATCACTACTAATGCCTCCAGAATCTCTTCAGCTACCTCTTTCAGAACCCTGAGAATTATGAAGGGTATAAATAGGGTAAATGCAAGCAGCCTTTTTCCACTGAGGTTGGGCCAGACTAGAACCAGAAGTCATAGGCAAAGGTTGAGAGGTTATACATTTAAGGGGTACCTGAGGGGGAAGTTCTTCACTCAGAAGGTGATGCGAAAGTGGAGTGAGCTGCCAGCAGAAGTGGTGAATGCTGAATTGACTGTAAAAGTTAAAAGAAGTTTGGATGAGAGTGGCATAGAGGACTATGTTCCAGGTGCAGGCCAATGAACTAGACAGAATAATAGTTCAGCATGGAGTAGATGGGCTGAAGGGCCTTTTTCTGTGCTCTTTAATCTTGGGTTCATGATAGTTTACTATAAGATGTTTAAAACTATGATTGGTTTATTTTCTGCTGGGAAACTGATCTTTAACCAGTGTTGATAAACAGAAGATAATCTCAAAAAGGTGGGGTGAGAATTTTTTTTACCAAATGCAGTGAGTTAATGTGAGTTAGAATGCCATGTCTGAAATCTCAGAAACTTTTCCTGTGTACTGTGCTGCACCCTTTCCCCACCCACCGTAATGTCTGTTAAGGAATCAGAGGTGAGTAGCTATTGACCAACCTTGAGCATAAGTTTGTAGTTGTGCATTGTAGTTGATTTTAGACAACAGCCAGCAAATTCCAAAGTTGTAAGGTAGTTACATTCTTAACCTTATAGTCGGGAGCATTCCAGGCTAGCTGTGATAAGATATGACAACTGCAAGTGGAGTAGCGCGGCATGGAATTGAATGGTGGAATACAGGTTCATCGCCCTAGAACACAGAATTCCTAATCTCAGTTCTGCTGTTTTAGCTTTGAGGCCAGAAAATATGTACATCTAATTGTATGAGGGGAGTCTGCAGGGAGGAGAATCTTCACAGACTTGCATATGATTTTAAATGTATGATTATCACTTGCATACTATATAGCTGAAGAAGTGAAGGGAGGCAAACAATAAAAATAGTGTGAAACCTAAACACAAAGAAATTATGTAATCTGTTAGGCAGAGAAACATTTATACTTTCAGTGTCTGAATGCAGGCACTAAAATACTAAAAGTAGGGCAAATAGATTTTATAAAGGTTTGGACGTATCCAGGAGTGAGGCACACAACATTAGCAGATTTAGATACATTTGAAAATAGAGGAATCTAAAGAGAAGATGATTTAATTCGCAAAAGACAAAAATTATAGCAAGATTCCTTAAGGAAAGAAAACTAGCTAAGAAAAATTGTAGGAGAAATGATCAGATAAGACAATGAGAAACAATGGGAAACATTCAAACAGGATATAGACTTGAAGGATTAAGGGGGCGTGTCACAAATGCCGGAGCCATTTGGATGTATAAGTGAAATTATAATCAGACTTAAAATTATGGCCAATAATACAAAGAAAACCTCTATAAGAGGTTTCTAAACATAAATAGCAGTAAGATTCTTATAGAAGAGATCAAGGAAAATTTAAAGAGAAGAAAAGATCACCCATGTTAGTCAAAAAAGAGCACCTTAGCCTTCCAGCAGTAGTTCATATCCATGCTGGTCAGACCTCTTGCACATGCAAGTAATTTGTACCCCTAATAAGCACTTCTATCTCCCCCACCTTTTAAGTCTACTCCTCAGCTTTTTATCTCCAGTCCTGCAGAAGGATCTCAGACCAAACTGTCGATTGTACTCTTTTCTATAGATGCTGCCTGGCCTGCTGAGTTCCTCCAGCATTTTGTGTGTGTTGCTTCGATTTCCAGCATCTGCAGATTTTCTTGTGTTTCTGATTGGACTTCTATCTCTCCCACCATTTCACGCAAAGAACTACAGACTGTGACCTGGTGAAATTTGTTCCTCACTTCCTTTTACTGCTTTAACAATTTATCTTAAGTATATCCCACATATCCCCACTGATCTTTGAGCACTCTTCAAAGAGATGTAGATGCTTCATACTGCAGATTTCTCATAAAGCCACTCAGCCTCCTCTGTCCAATCCTCAAAGCTTAGATTTTCCACACCTAGAACCATTTTACATCACACTTTGACTCTAGCCACATCTCACTAGCCACATTTTCTCTTCCGCAGTCTTTTCTTCTTTCCTCAGAGACTGCACCCCCCCCCCCCATGACTCTCTCCTCACTCAACCCTCCTTGACCTTTGGCATTTTCTCCTACAACCACTGGAGGTGCAGCACTTGTCCCAAAACCTCCTTTCTCACCACCATCCAGGGACCCATACGATTCTAGGTGAGGCAAAGATTCACATGCCTCACCTTCTGCTTTTGGTGATCCCAAAGTGTCCTCTACTACAATGGTGAGACCAAGTGCAGACTAGCCTTTGATTTGCAGAGGACTTACTTTCAGTCCACAGTGGAAATTCTGAGATCTTGATACATGTCATTTTAATGTCCATTTCCCACATTGATCTGTCAATTCTGGACCTTCTCCACTGTCAGGGTGAACTAGATTAGAGGAACATCTCATATTCTACTCAAGTAGTTTACAATCCAGTGGTATGAACACTGAATTTTCCACTTTCAGACAAACCTTGCCTCCTCTTTTTTTTGTCTCCATCCTTTCTCTCTACTTCTGATCCACCTCGGTCCTCCCATATCTGTCCCATTTCCTCTTCCCCATCATCTATTCTCACCCCTCCCTCCCTGGTTCCATCTTCCTATTACTCTCACCAGATTTCCCAGATCCTTTCCTATCTTGTTCTATCTGCCCTTCACCTCTCTACAAATGGTTCCCATTATCTGTACTATTATCTGGACCTGTACTATTTTAAGATCAGAAAAAAATGAGAGATAATTTCATAAAAATATACAGTGATAATTTACCCCAGCTTGGATGTCTAAGACCAGGGATCACACTCTAAAGGCAAACAACTTTCCTCTACTGTATCATATTATGTTAATTTTTAATATCCCAAAAATCAATAAATTTTTGTCTTGAACATACTTGGTAACTGAGCCTCTACAACCCAATTGGGTAGAGAATTCCAAAGATTCACCCACCCATGGGCTGAAGAAATGTCCTCTTTTTCAGAGTTAGAATCAGATTTATGATCACTAGACAACAAATTTCATATCATCTAAGTCAGCAATGGGAACATTTGACCAAAACACAACTGGACTAGCTACATAAACATCAAAGCACAATATCTGATCAGAAAGCAGTTATTCCATAGCAAGTGGCTCACTTCTTGATATTCCAAAACCTTTCCATCATCCATAAAGCACAAGATTGGGAGTATGATGGACAATCCTCCAGACTGAATGCAGGTCCAACCACTCAAGGAGATCAGCAACATGCAGGACAAAGCCTGACTGGTGTTCCATCAGCCACTTGAAACATTCATTCTCTCTGCCATCAGTGTGCAGTGGCTGCAATCTTTACACTATTTACTGCAGGTTTGCACAGACAGCATTTCCCCATATCCATAAACACTACCACCAAGAATGGCAAGGGCAGTAGATATGTCAGAATAGATTGGTTTGCCTTCAAGTTGCACCCATTTCTGATTTGGAATTATACTGTATGGTCATTGATTCTAAATCCTGGAATTCCATTCCCAACAAAACTGGGAGTACTTTCACCAGAAGGACTGCAGGAGTTGTAGAAGGTCGCTTACTATTGCTTTCTCAAATAGAATTAGAGATGGATGATAAATGCAGACCTTGACAATGCAGAATCAGGTTTAATGAAGAAGGCGAATGCAATGTTGGCATTCATTTCTAGAAGAATAGAGTATAGGAGCAGGGATGTGATGTTGAGCCTCTATAAGGCACTGGTGAGACCTCACTTGGAGTACTGTGGGCAGTTTTGGTCTCCTTATTTAAGAAAGCATGTGCTGACTTTGGAGAGGGTACAGAGAAGATTCACTAGAATGATTCCGGGAATGAGAGGGTTAACATATGAGGAACGTTTGTCCGCTCTTGGACTGTATTCCTTGGAGTTTAGAAGAATGAGGGGAGACCTCATAGAAACATTTCGAATGTTGAAAGGCATGGACAGAGTGGATGTGGCAAAGATTTTTCCCATGATGGGGGAGTCTAGTACGAGAGGGCATGACTTAAGGATTGAAGGGCGCCCATTCAGAACAGAAATGCGAAGAAATTTTTTTAGTCAGAGGGTGGTGAATCTATGGAATTTGTTGCTACAGGCAGCAGTGGAGGCCAAGTCATTGGGTGTATTTAAGGCAGAGATTGATAGGTATCTGAGTAGCCAGAGCATCAAAGGTTATGGTGAGAAGGCAAGGGGGTGGGACTAAATGGGAGAATGGATCGGCTCATGATAAAATGGCTGAGCAGACTCGATGGGCCGAATGGCTGACTTCTGCTTCTTTGTCTTATGGTCTTAATATATGTTGTGAAATTTGTTAACTTTGTGGCAGCAGTACAGTGCAATTCATGAAAAATATAGAAAAAAAACTGAATTACAGTAAGTATATCTGTACATTAAATAGTTAAATTAAGATTAGTGTAAAAACATAAATTAAAAAATGCAGCTCAGATCCTGAAAAGTGACTTAATAAAATAATACTCATAGCACAGTGATTGCCCCTTTGTCTTTCTCACAGCTGCAGTAGTTGGTCAATTATTTATCCCCCACCCCTCCATCTCATCTGTATACTCTGCTGCCAGATATCCAGTTGTATTTCCTGCCATAGTTTTATAAGAAATTAGCTTTATTTGTCTCATGCACATCCAAGTCACCTTTTTGTAGAGGATTGTGCTGGGCAGCCTCAAAGGGTTGCCATGCTTCCAGCATCAACATGGCGTGCCCACAATTAACTAACACTAAACAGTATGTCTTTGGACTGTGGGAGGAAATTGGAGCACCCAGAGGAAACACACATCTTCATGGGAGAATGTACAAACTTACAGGCAACTGCAGGAATTGAAGCACGGTTGGTGATTGTAGGCACCGGTTGGTGCATCACTACAGTGTCATCCCCTGTTTAAATCATGTTTCAGTAACAGCAGTGCCCTCAACTCATCTGCCTTATTCACTATACTTCATGCAATGAGGAATATATGTATTATCAAGCACCTCCAGCCTCTTTCTTGGTTTTTCCACTGCTTGTTTGCTTGTGTGAACTTTGGCCAAGGTTTTAATTTGGAACAAGCAGGAAGTACTGGTGGAGAGTTAAGTATGAGATTAGAATCACTTGGATTGTATCATATTGGCTTTTGCCCAAAGCCAGCAGGAATGCAGTCAAAGCCAGAAGGTGGATTTTGGTAATTACACAAGGACTGGGAAGCACAGGGAGATCCCCAATAGACAAACCTAGGCTACGGGGTCTCAAAGTTACCTCGCAAGGCCCAGAAAAGGACCTCAAAGAATCCTGAAAGCAATAACAAAAATTTACTCCAGCTCTTATAATCAATTAATCAGCCATAATCTCACCTGATCTGTTACTCTATGATGCTAAAGGCATCAATTGTCTGTGACTTTAAAAAGTTATGTAGATTCTCAGTTGCTTGATGAACAATGATTATTTTGAACTAAGAGGGTATTGTGTTGGGATGCATTAGGAACAGGCCATAAAACCCATGATTGTGATGCTTAAATGACCGGAATATGCGAGTTATGTCAAAACGGACTTACAAATCTGAAATGAAGTTAAAATGGCTTATAATTCTACATCATTTTTATGTGCACTAACCATCCACAAAGGAAATAAAACTCAGGAACCAAAAGGAAACAAAATTAGGCTCCACAAGCCCACTCCAATTCCCTTTCGTTTTCTGAGGGATATTCATGGAGATGAAATTTATCTTATTCAGTGATGCAAAAGGGGGTGATTTTTGCACTGGCTGCATCTCCTCAAGGTTAAATTTTACCACAACGTCTATAAAGAAAATGCTGCAATACATTCCATTGCATGGATAAGCTGGACAACTAACTGCCTTTATTGCTATAAGCAATGTCCAAAGCAGCTTTGTTAATGTGTGTCAGAGGGTCTATAATGCAGTTACTGTTTAATATATCTATGCTTTGATTTACATTGTGTCCGTGTACATAATCTGTACCTTATAAACTATTTTAAAGACAGCATAAAATTGTGTCAGAATTCATTTGAAACATGGAAGTTCATGTAATAAATATTTTTACTGCTTCAAAAGCCATTAGAATGACTTTATGGAGGTCATTTGAACCTTTCTCAGCAGTTACAAGCATTAAGCAATGCAATAGAGCTAAGCAGACAAATGCAAGGACAAAACATTGGTAACCGTGTTGATCAGCTTTGCTCCTGAGATAGCTGATTAGAAACATGTTTTGGACCATCTTGATTCAGTCTGTGAGAGATGGATTCAGTCTGTGGGCTGCATGGTAGCATAGCACTTAACACAACCAGCTGTAAGATCAGAGCTCTATTTCTAACTCTACCAGTAAGGAATTTGTACATTCTCCCCATGACCACATGGTTTCCTCCGAGTGCTCCAGTTTCCTCCTACATTTCAAAGATGTACAGTTAAGGGTTAATGAGTCGTGGGCTTGCTATGTTGGTGCTAGAAATGTGTCAACATCTGCCCAGCACAATCTTTGCTGCTTTTATTTGATGCACAATGACACATTTCACCATATGTTTTTGATATACATGTGAAAAATAAAGCTAATCTTTACCCTTCTCCTTTATCAAGAAATAGCAGGGTGCGCAGGATACAGTAAAAACACTTCAGAACCAGTTACCTCTCTTGGCAAGGCGTTCTAATAAGGTTGCAACACTGGTATGCACTTAACAAAGTGGAAAATTACCTAGTTTTGTCTTGTGTGTAAAAATATACGAGAAATCCAATTAGTCTGATGTCAATCGTCAACAATAGTCAGTGATTGACTATTGATAGCATCAGGGAGCCCTATTAAAACTGAAGATGATGGCCAGCAAGAGGAAAATACACCAGTGTTTGAAGTTGTGCCTTACTTTTTGGAGGTCAATTACCTCAGTCTCAGGGTCCTACCTCAGGAATTCCTGTTGCCTAGGGATTCCTAAACCTGGGGTGCATGAACCCCTTGCTTGATGGTATTGGACCATGGTGTAAAAAAGGTTGGGAACCCCTGCCCTAGCCCAACCACCCTCAGCCACTTCATACTTCTACCCTTAAGGTCAGAAGTGAGAATTTTTAGTGATGTTTGCACAATGTTCATTACTATCTGCATCTCCTCAGCAGAGGAATAAGTCCATACTTCCATAAGGCAAAATTTAGATAACATTCAGGTTTTGCTGATAAGTGACACTGGACCATAAAAATGCCGTGCAGTAACCATTTTCAACGGTATCAGATCTAACCACTTAACCTTGAATTCAAGTGCATTAACATTCTTAAATCTCTCATTATTAATGCTCTGCGGTCACCACTGACTAGCAACCAAATTATATCTGCCACAAAGATAGTAGCTACCAATGCAGGTGGGTTTCCTGCTGCGAAGGACTCTCCTCCTGACACCTTGCAGCAAAGCAGGATCATGATGGAATACTGTGCATATATCCACATCAATGCAGCTGCAATAACTGTGATTGGTCTGACAGCTCCTCATCACTTAGGCAGAGTAAACCTACCTGAATGATGCCCCATCCACCAACCTGAATATCATTCCCCACACTTTTAAAACATACTCCATTTTGCTTTTGCCCACCATCATCCTACTTACTTACCTTTAACCTTCAAAACAAAGTTGAGCCCTCAGCTAACATTCCATCCAAATACTGGGGCCTTCCGCAATGCAACATCACCTTTATTATTCTGTGTCATCTTGAGTTCTTAACATAAAAGATCTTTGTAACTCCCAAGGGTCCTATGAATTCAAATGAGGACACAGAACAGAAAGGTTTCTTCGTCAGCTTAGATGGTAGAATGCAGCATTAATATAAACAGAAAAGCAAGTCCATTGATGTGTTGACCTAAAATAACTTTTAGCTATCCTCTAA
Source organism: Mobula birostris (assembly GCF_030028105.1). NCBI lineage: Eukaryota > Metazoa > Chordata > Chondrichthyes > Myliobatiformes > Myliobatidae > Mobula > Mobula birostris. The sequence continues at coordinate 104,592,011 of NC_092370.1, read as the reverse complement.
CTTCTAATCTGGGACAAGCCATGACTGTATTTATGTAATTCTGTCCTTACTTTCTTCAGCTGAAAGCTCAAGTTGAAACTCTGTACCAGGAAGCCATGTCTAATGCAATGGATGGGGTTGTTTATTAAATTTTAATAAATAGCTTTTAATTACTTTTATAAAAGCAACTTCAAAACAGTTAATTATCATTTCACCGCCTTTTAACCTAGCATGAATAAATATGTTAAAATGCTCAGTTCTCCTCCTTCAAGTGAAAACATGATTAGACGAAGAAAACCCACAGCAATTCTCAGGTAGTATTTCTGAAGTATAGCTACGTGATACAGGTCCTCAGTTTCATCCAGCAAAGTTTCACTAATAATATTGATATAGTTGGAATGCTGCAAGTTATGATCCATAAAGCATTATAATCAAGTATAAGAAATTTTGTGGTCCAACTATCTGATTCTGAATACAATACTTTTATAGCATGTTAATCAGCAAAGGTGTCAAAATGCTTGTTGTGATGTGTTTAGTGTGGTAATGTAGTGGGTAGTGCTTGTCACTCTCACTTTCAGCTCCCACTGCTGGCTAGCAGTCTTGAAAAAGGGAGAGCTGAATGTGTAAGTCTCTCTCTGCCCAGTACATAGCATGTCCAACAGCAAGCCTCGTGTAGTGCCCCCTCGTTGGTGACACATGGAAACTATACTCCTTTTGGACTCAGGCTGAACTACAGAGGGTGGGGAGGAGGTATGGTCCCTGCACATGAAACACGCAGGCCCACCGATATAGACACGCTCTGGTGCTCATGAACCAGATCCCCAGCTATGGTTAGATAACCCCACTTCCTTGTGGGCAGCCTCAGAAAGACAAAGACTATGGGAGTAAGCCCAGACAAATCCAGAGTGGAGCCCCTAAGGCAGCTGGATGTCATTGAACGTCCTTCTGGCAGCTCCTGCAGCCAAGCTGGTGCCAAACATATTGATTCCTTTTTGGACCACAGTGGTGAGGCCAAGAGGGTGATCTTGATGACTGGGCAACTCAGGATCTCCATACTTTCCGCCCAGGCTTGTGATGATAATCATCATCACCCATTGTCCTTCGAGACAACCATTTGACCAATCAGCAAAGAAGTAAAGACAGGTTAACTATAGAATCATTCAGCAAAGGGGCCACTGAGTGCATCAGCATTGCTATCTCTTCCCATTCTTTTGGTTTTACTCAAAGCTCTGCAAATCTAGTTTTATGTACAGATTTTGTTTCCCTCTATGTTAATATTGAACATGTATCTACACCCTTTCAGGCAGTACATTCCAAATAATAGCAATTTGCTGTCATTATGTTCTCTCAATCTCTCCAACGTTTCTAATAAATTGACTTGTTGAGTCTCTCCAGGACTTCCTCCTTTACAAGTTGCCACAGGGATCAGAAATACCTATGTTCCCCATCCCAATGAATATGGAAGGGTCTAGCATGGAAATGTAGGCTGGCTTTAGATTTATTTATTTTTAAGATGTATGTATTATCAGAAATGTCATCACTTATTTCCCAGTGGAAGGTGGTGAATGGCAAATTTCTTGAAACTGCAGTTCTTCTGGTGAAGGTGTTCCTGCAAAGCTGTTGAGTATGGAGTTATAGGATTTTGACCTAACTACAAATAAAGTACAGCAACATTGTTCTAGGAACATGTGCAACTTGGTGGGGATGCTCCAGCCCTTAGAGACAGGCATGTCATTGGCAAAGTGCTCACACGATGTTGAGAATAAGAAACCTTTGATTATTTCCTGAGAAGTTACGTACAACTACTTCGCAAATAAAGTTTTTAGACTGAAACATGGCATTGAGATTTACAAAACAAAAAGATTTTAAAAAGATCAAGTCAGCTATCAGTAATCAGCAGCTTGCTTTAGAAGAACTTGTATGTTAAACTTGCATGTTAAACTTGCAAATGTCACTCCGCTATTTAAAAAGGGCACAAGGAAGCAAAAACGAAATTATAGACCTGTTAGCTTGACATCGGTGGTTGGGAAGTTGTTGGAGTTGATTGTCAAGGATGAGGTTATGGAGTACCTGGAGGCAGAACTCAGCATGGTTTCCTTAAAGGAAAATCTTGCCTGACAAACCTATTACAATTTTTTGAGGAAATTACAAGTAGGCTAGACAAGGGAGATGCAGTGGATGTTGTGTATTTGGATTTTCAGAAGGCCTTTGACAAGATAAGAGCCTATGGAATTATGGGAAAGTTACATACGTGGATAGAGCATTAGCTGATTGGCAGGAAACAGAGAGTGGGAATAAAGGGATCCCATTCTGGTTGACTACCAGTTACCAGTGGTGTTCCACAGGGGTCCGTGTTGGGGCCGCTTCTTTTTATGTTGTACATCAACGATTTGGATTATGGAATAGATGGCTTTGTGGCTAAGTTTGCTGACGATATGAAGATAGGTGGAGGGGGCCGGTAGTGCTGAGGAAACAGAGAGTCTGCAGAGAGACTTGGATAGATTGGGAGAATGGGCAAAGAATTGGCAAATGAAATAGAATGTTGGAAAGTGTATGGTTATGCACTTCGGCAGAAGAAATAAACGGGCAGACTATTATTTAAATGGGGAGAGAATTCAAAGTTCTGAGATGCAACGGGACTTGGGAGTCCTCATGCAGGATACCCTTAAAGATAACCTCCAGGTTGAGTCGGTGGTGAAGAAGGCGGATGCAATGTTGGCATTCATTTCTAGAGGAATAGAGTATAGGAGCAGGGATGTGATGTTGAGGCTCTATAAGGCACTGGTAAGACCTCACTTGGAGTACTGTGTGCAGTTTTGGTCTCCTTATTTAAGAAAGGATGTGCTGACATTGGAGAGGGTTCAGAGAAGATTCACTAGAATGATTCCGGGAATGAGAGGGTTAACATATGAGAAACGTTTGACCGCTCTTGGACTGTATTCCTTGGAGTTTAGAAGAATGAGGGGGGGACCTCATAGAAACATTTCGAATGTTGAAAGGCATGGACAGAGTGGATGTGGCAAAGTTGTTTCCCATGGTGGGGGAGTCTAGTACAAGAGGACACGGCTTAAGGATTGAAGGGCGCCCATTCTGAACAGAGATACAAAGAAATTTTTTTGGCCAGAGGGTGGTGAATCTATGGAATTTGTTGCCATGGGCGGCAGTAGAGGCCAAGTCATTGGGTGTATTTAAGGCAGAGATTGATAGGTATCTGAGTAGCCAGGGCATCAAAGGTTATGGTGAGAAGGCTGGTGAGTGGGACTAAATGGGAAAATGGATCAGCTCATGATAAAATGGTGGAGCAGGCTCGATGGACCGAGTGGCCGACTTCTGCTCCTTTGTCTTATGGTCTTAATGTCACAGAGTCATGGATTTAATTGATGAAAGAATTAGTGAGAAGCTAAGGAAAAAAGTCATTGTAAGATTGAAAGCTAGGAAGTCGGTGTAACCAAGATAACTCAACCTTTGGCTGACAGGGACACAATGAGATTGAGTGGCTTCCTGCTATGCATTAATTTCTGTGTTCCAATAATTCCTTGAAAATTAGTACATGTTTTTTGATGAAATTTTGATCAATATCTTTAAACAAAAAAAGTGTAATTATCTATAAATGTGATGGGTTGGATGAATGTTCTTAACTGAATTTCTGCAGCTTAAATTATAGATTTGTGGATATTAAACATCTGAAATGAAAACAGAGAGAACTGAAAAAAACTATTATGTGGTGTCCTAATAATAATGGGGGCAGGGTTGTGGAACGGGAGAGAGAGGAGAAGGAGGTAAAGTGACTAGAGTAAGAAAAAGGTCAGTGACAGCAGCTTTTAGTAGATTCAAGACAAATCAGCCATTGTTTCATTGAAAAGGAATATATTTTGCTTTTTTAAAATTTATATTTAGGTTCTTAAGGGGGAACTGATGGCCACAAGAGTCTATTAATGAGTTTATTTCCTGTTAAAACTTTTCAATGCATTTCCTTTGAAAGTCCTAAGTGAATAAGTTTTGGGCAGATATTGAGGTGGACAGAGGCTTATGTTTCAACTATTACTTACTGTGTGGAACCTTATGAGTGGGTTTTAAACAATATGCACAGTTACTAGTATAAAACTGTAGATCTGTCAGTATAGAAATGGCATCCATTATGAAAATAAAGTATTATGTCAGAACATAGAGTATAGAAAAGTGCATCACAGTACAGACCCTTTAGTCCTTAATGTTGTGCCAAACTTTTAGCCTACTCCAAGATCAACCTAACCCTTCCTCCTACAAAATCTTCCATTTATCTATCATCTGCAAGCCTATCTAAGAGTCTCTTAAATGTCTTTAATATATCTGCCTCTACCACCATTCTTGGCAGCACAATCAACACAACTACCACTCTCTGTGTAAAAAAAAAACCTACCCATGACAATTTCCCTATACTTTCCTCCCAATCACCTTAAAATTATGCCCCCTTGTATTAGACATTTCAGGTAAACAAGTCCCTGGCTGTCCATCAATATATGCCTCTTATCTTCTACACCTCTATCAAGTCACTTTCCTTCCTCTTTCACTCCAAAGAGAGTATCTCTAGCTCATTCAAGCTATCCTCAAAGATATGCTCTCTAATCCAGACAGCATCTTGGTTAATTACCTCTGCGTTCTCTCCAAAGCTTCCACATCCTTCCTATAATAAGATGACCAGAACTGAACACAATACACCAAGATGTAGTCTAACCACCCTATCACTTCACACTTTTCTGGGTTGAATTCCATCTGCTGCTTTTCAGCCCAGTTCTACATCCTATCAATGTCCCAATATAACCTACAGTATGTTGTGTAAAAGAATGTTATGCACATTTGCAATCAAGACATAGTATCAGTAGCTTACATTATTTTATTTATTTAATTTGTTTCTTTGTGAAACACCAGCTCTAACATAATAAACCAAGATGACTCTGGTGACATACACGGCATTTAGAAACATAGAATAGTACAGCACAGTACAGGCCCTTCGGCCCACAATGTTGTGCCAACCTTCAAACCCTGCCTCCCATATAAGCCCTCACCTTAGATTCCTCCATATACCTGTCTCGTAGTCTCTTAAACTTCACTAGTGTATCTGCCTCCACCACTGACTCAGGCAGTGCTTTCCACACACCAACCACTCTCTGAGTAAAAAACCTTCCTCTAATATCCCCCTTGAACTTCCCACCCCTTACCTTAAAGCCATGTCCTCTTGTATTGAGCAGTGGTGCCCTGGGGAAGAGGCGCTGGCTATCCACTCTATCTATTCCTCTTATTATCTTGTACACCTCTATCGTGTCTCCTCTCATCCTCCTTCTCTCCAAAGAGTAAAGCCCTAGCTCCCTTAATCTCTGATCATAATGCATACTTTCTAAACCAGGCAGCACCCTGGTAAATCTCCTCTGTACCCTTTCCAATGCTTCCACATCCTTCCTATAGTGAGGCGACCAGAACTGGACACAGTACTCCAAGTGTGGCCTAACCAGAGTTTTATAGAGCTGCATCATTACATCACGACTCTTAAACTCTATCCCTCGACTTATGAAAGCTAACACCCCATAAGCTTTCTTAACTACCCTATCCACCTGTGAGGCAACTTTCAGGGATCAGTGGACATGTACCCCGAGATCCCTCTGCTCCTCCACACTACCAAGTATCCTGCCATTTACTTTGTACTCTGCCTTGGAGTTTGTCCTTCCAAAGTGTACCACCTCACACTTCTCCGGGTTGAACTCCATCTGCCACTTCTCAGCCCACTTCTGCATCCTATCAATGTCTCTCTGCAATCTTTGACAATCCTCTACACTATCTACAACACCACCAACCTTTGTGTCGTCTGCAAACTTGCCAACCCACCCTTCTACCTCCACATCCAGGTCGTTAATAAAAATCACGAAAAGTAGAGGTTCCAGAACCGATCCTTGTGAGACACCACTAGTCACAATCCTCCAATCTGAATGTACTCCCTCCACCACGACCCTCTGCCTTCTGCAGGCAAGCCAATTCTGAATCCACCTGACCAAACTTCCCTGGATCCCATGCCTTCTGACTTTCTGAATAAGCCTACCGTGTGGAACCTTGTCAAATGCCTTACTAAAATCCATATAGATCACATCCACTACACTACCCTCATCTATATGCCTAGTCACCTCCTCAAAGAACTCTATCAGGCTTGTTAGACACGATCTGCCCTTCACAAAGCCATGCTGACTGTCCCTGATCAGACCATGATTCTCTAAATGCCTATAGATCCTATCTCTAAGAATCTTTTCCAACAGCTTTCCCACCACAGACGTAAGGCTCACTGGTCTATAATTACCCTGACTACCTCTACTACCTTTTTTGAACAAGGAAACAACATTCGCCTCCCTCCAATCCTCCGGTACCATTCCCGTGGACAACGAGGACGTAAAGATCCTAGCCAGAGGCTCAGCAATCTCTTCTCTCGCCTCGTGGAGCAGCCTGGGGAATATTCCGTCAGGCCCCGGGGACTTATCTGTCCTAATGTATTTTAACAACTCCAACACCTCCTCTCCCTTAATATCAACATGCTCCAGAACATCAACCTCACTCATATTGTCCTCACCATCATCAAGTTTCCTCTCATTGGTGAATACCGAAGAGAAGTATTCATTGAGGACCTCGCTCACTTCCACAGCCTCCAGGCACAGCTTCCCACCTTTATCTCTAATCGGTCCTACCTTCACTCCTGTCATCCTTTTTTTCTTCACATAATTGAAGAATGCCTTGGGGTTTTCCTTTACCCTACTCGCCAAGGCCTTCTCATGCCCCCTTCTTGCTCTTCTCATAATTGCTTCTCATAATTGCTCTTTTGTGGGCAGCTCGCAGACCTAATATTCTATTAGATTCCCTACAACCCATAACCTTTAATTTCCCTTTAAGAAATGTACTTTTGAACTGTCTGCACAAACCATCAATTCTACGTCTCTTGAAGGACCAGGCAAAGTTAACTTTCAGGAATGCACACAAACTTGACTTTCTCGAAGCCATGAAGGTTATCCATTGCGGGGATGGACTTCAAGCCAGATTAAAGCATCAAATTCGAGAGCAGAAGATAAACCATCTTCCTGCATTTGGTCAGTTTCCCTCTCTTCTCACTAGTACCATCTATTGGAAGGTGCAGGAGTCTTGGAGCAATGGAATCATGTTTATGAACAATTATTACCCTACAAGCTTTGGGCTTTTGGACCTCCATGGATGGCTTCCCTCACCTCTGCACTGAATTGACTACACAGCCCATAGAATCAATTTCAGGGACTCTGACTTTGTTATGTATAGTTTTTCATGGATTCTAATAGTTCTCTATTTTCCTGTGGCTGCCTGCAAGAAAATAAATCTCAAGGTTGTATTTGGTAGGCATACTTTGATATTAAATTTACTTTGAACTTTGATAAATGTTAAGCATCTTACACTTACACCACTGATGGCATATAAAACATGAGTAGATATCATGATAGGCATCTAAAGGAATCACAAAGATATTTGCAATCAATTTTCCAAAGCACTTGGTTCAAGTTTCAAGTTCCAACCACAGAGCCACAGTATTTTGAAGTAGCCACTATACGTAAAGCTTTGTGTCATTTTGAGGAGTGTGATAAAATATTGACAGAACAAGCGTTATCTGAGTGGTGCTGTATTACAGAAAGTTCAAATGTAATGCTGCAGGATTTGATCGTCTGCTTAACATAATTGCCTTAACCATTATGTTTAATGTCCACGTGGACTACATTTGGGAATGGTTGAACTATGGGCTTATTATAGCTTTGAGCTTTTAAGTGACAATTCAGGTCAATGTATTCTGACCCCGAGATAAAAGAAAATACAATTGTTGGGGCGGGGGTACCTTCCAGCCATTACTTTCAAGACTGCTTGGTAGAAAGATCATTTATAAGGCATTTCTGAATCAATCTCTAAGTTCAAAGTAAATTTATTATCAAACTGCATATATGTCACCATATACATCCTGAGATTCGTTTTTTTGCAGGCATACTCAGTACATCCAAGAACCATAATAGAATCAATGCAAGACTACACCCGACAGGGCAGACAAACAATCAATGTGCAAAACACGACAAACTGTGCACATACAAAAGAAAAAAAATCACAATAAATAAACAATAAAAATCGAGAATATGAGATGAAGAGTCCTTGAAAGCAAGTCCATAGGTTGTGAGAACAGTTCAGTTATGGGGCGAGTGAGGTTGAGTGCAGTGAACCTGTGCTGAGTGTGCTAAGGCTTCTCTACCTTCTTCCTGATGGCAGCAGTGAGAAGAGAGCTGGACTTGGGTGGCAGGGGTCACTGACGATGCGTGTTCCTTTCCTGCGACAGTGCTCCGTGTTGAGGTGCTCAGTTAAGGGGAGGGCTTCACCTGTGATGAACTCAGACATAACCACAACTTTTTGTAGAATTTTCCATTCAAGGGCATTGGTGCTTCCATACCAGGCTGTGATGCAACCAGTTAATATACTGTACTCTATATGTTGTGTCTGTACAACTACATATCAAATAAATAAAAGCATGCATGTGGGAAGTGAAGTTAACTGGTGTTTTCACATTGCAGCGAGCAAGAGAGAGAAAAGCACATAGGTAAGTTATCAGTCCATATGTAGTGCTAAGGGGAGTCATTGCTTTAAAAGAAATAGAGCCATACATTACACTTCCTCCCCCTTTAGATTAATGTACTGTAACATAGAACTGTATATGTAACAAAACGTTCAATGTCCCTTCAACAACCCATATACAAATAAACATACTTCTACAATTAACAGTCCATAACTACGCTATACTAAAGATTCAGATTTTTGGGTGGCACTCTGTTTCTTTCAGGATAGCACCTCTGGACCTATGGAGTGGCTTCAGGTTTTGCAGGTGTCTTGCCAAAGGCCACTTTCTCAGTTTCCCATGTCACGTTGCTGTTAATGACATGATCATCACTGAGAGGTAAGTCTGGTGACTGTAACGTATCCGTGTTGTTGGATGCAGTCAACTTGGGTGTGTTCCTCAGCTGAGCATCCTGTATCTGGTCCACATGACGCCTCCATGTATGATCTCCAACATCCACTGTGTACATCATGGTCCAATTCTTGTAGCTATCCTAGTGGGTGTCCACTTGTCTTCTCGGTAACCACACACTAGGACATCCTGTCCAACCTCGAAGCTCTTTGCTGATTCACTTGGCCACTGGCTGAACTGTTGATTCTGCACTTCCCTCTGTTGATCTGGTTTCAGGAAATCTATACAAGATCTAAGATTCCTGCTCATGAACAGCATTGCAGGTGTTTGATTTGTCATTGCATGAACAGAGTTCCGATACACAAAAAGGAAATTGTCCACCTTGTGCTGTTGACAGGCGTCCTCCTTACCCATTGCTTTAATGGACTTCTTGGATAAACCTTTCAGCTAATCTGTATGTTGCTGGGTGGTGAGGAGCTGATTTGAAATATTTGATGCCATTTTTCATCATGAATAGTCTGAACTCTTCTGTCATGTACTGTGGTCCATTGTCACTCACAATTTGGTCAGGTAAGCAGTTTCTGGTGAAGATAGTCCTCAGAGCAGAGAGAGTCTTTGCTGAGGTGGTTGACTTCATTGGGATAACCTCTGGCCACTTCAGATGAGCATCCACAGCAATCAGAAACATGGAGTCCATGAATGGCCTAGTGAAGTCAATATGCACTCTTTGCCATGGTGAAAATGGCCTCTCCGCAGGTGTAACAGTGCTTGAACAGTTTTAGGTCAAATCTTCAATCTGTTTGTCTATTCCCAGACACCACACATAGCTCTGGGCGAGCTTCTTCATCTTGACTGTACCCAAGTGTCCTTTATGCAGATTCTCTAACACTCTGGTGTGCAGTTTAAAGGGAACCACAACACGAGATCCACACATAAGCATTCTTTGACGTACAGACAGTTGGTCTCATCTCACGGAGAACTCTGAAAACATAGGATTACCCTGAGCTGGCCATGTTGTATGGTGATGTCATAGACTTTTGACAATGTCAGGTCATTCCTTGTTTTTCTTCGTATTTCAAAATTTGTTACTGGCAATTGGTCCACCGATGCAGTGTGAAACACTACTGCTGGGTAAGAGTATGAAGACTTTTCTTCTTCAGTTGCCAATAGTGGAAGACATGACAATCTGCCAGTGTTGCTGTGTTGCTTGGTACCCTTGAACTCTATGTCATAAGAGTGGGCTCCTAGGAAAACTGCCCAGTGTTGTAACTGGATAGCAGCCATCACTGGGATTCCCTTCCTGGGATTGAAAATGGACACAAGAGGCTGGAGATCTGTCACTAGTGTAAACTTTTGTCCATAGAGGTAGTGGTGGAACTTCTTTATTCCCAATACTAGACTGAGGGCCTCTTGGTCAATCTGCACATATTTGCGTTCTGTGCTCATCAGTGATCTTGAAGCAAAGGCTATCAGATGTTTCATGTTGTGTAACAAAACAGCTCCAATGCCATAAGGGGATGCATCGCACGCCATTCTGATGGGCAGCGATGGATCATAATGGTGAGTAGTTCACCTGATGTTATTAGTCATTTTGTTTCCTTCAATGCTCTCTTGCATCTTTCTGACCATTCCCACTTTGCTCCTGTCTGTAACAGTGCGTTCAATTGGCGCAGCACTGTAGCAATGTTTGGGAGAAACCGGTGGTAGCAGTTTACAAGGCCCAGGTATGACCTGAGTTGTGACACATTTTCTGGTTTGGGTGCCTGAGGCACTGCTTCAGTCTTCTTTTGTGATTTATATAAGCCATGCTGACAAAGGGTCTCAGCCCAAAACGTCGACTGTACCTCTTCCTAGAGATGCTGCCTGGCCTGCTGCGTTCACCAGCAACTTTTATGTGTGTTGCTTGAAATTCCAGCATCTGCAGATTTCCTCCTCTTTGTGTCCGTATGGGGAGTCATTGCTCTAAAAGAAATAGATCCATACATTACACTCTCCACCACACATCTAGAGAAGTTTATCAACCTACTAACATTTAGTATCTAATGAGAAAAACAAAACCATTCTCCAAGGATAATAGCCAAACAATATTTAATATTTATTAGCATAAGAACTTAAGTTTTACAGTTAAAGGTGATTCACTGTTGGACAAAAAAAATTACCAAACCAGATAAGAAGATATTATGGTGGAGATTAAAAAAGCTTGGTCAAGCAGCTTTCTAATTGAGCATTTTAAAGGAAGACAGATAGGTAGAGAGGCCAGGGAAGAGTATTCTACAGCTTAGTATCTAGTTGGCTACCCTTTTAATAATGGATAGTTTATACTTTTACTTTACCATCTTGTCTGAATTTGAGAAATCAAGTGGCTCTGAGTGTTGTTGAGCTGGATAAGATTATAAAACAGGAGCAAAGGTTTTGTAAAGAAGGATGAGAAAAGCTAAGTGGGACCCAATGTGGCCAGGACTTTGTGTGGGCTTGGGCAATAGAAATTTAGTTGATCGAAAGTTTGGGAGAAGGGAGGCTGTCTATGTCAGGAGATAATAATTGCAAGGACGAGGGTTTCAGTAATAGATAAGCTGAAAACGTTTTGAATTCAAGCGATAGCTGTGTGGTCTAAGTGGTATGTGGATACGTAGTTTGATAAAATTGCAAACCGCCTGGTTCAGTCTCAGTCAGTTCTCGAGAAGAGGAATAGAGTTGGTGTCTAGGGAATAAAATCACTGGTGAGGAATGAACATAATCAATCTCCTCCACCCCCTCCTGTTTACTTGGAGGTAATTTCTGCCAGTTGTCAGACGGTTGGTAAACAGTGTGGGAGTTCGGAGAGACGTAGTGCTAAAATAGAGCAGTGACATCAGTTTTGAGTGTTTGGATACCATGTGCAGGAGGCAGCATAAAGATGTGAAGGAAGAGGGGATGTGGAATTAATGGTATGGAAGTGATAGGGGTTGGCATCACAGATATTCTCTGGCTGCAAATGAATGCATGGAGCCAGATGAATGTAGTTCTCCTCAATCAGTGGCATTGATGGAGGACCTTGTGCTCAACCCCATAAAGCCATGTAGATAGAGTAAAAATGAGAGGAAGAAAAATTTGCCTTTACCACAGCGAATATTGGATGTCACTTCTCAGCTTACAACTGGCTCACTAAACTGTAAGTTGGTGACTGAATGCCATATTCAGCAATGTTTTGTTCCAGCTATATGTCCCTTTTCAGGTTTTTCTTAATCTATCTACTTTCTTTCAGTATTTTTGGATTAATGTTTTGTGGGGAAAAGAGTTTGGCATTTTTTTCCACAATCCCAGAAGAACATCTGATAGAGTCCAATTCAGCCATCTGGTCAATGCAGTAAAATGTAAAATCTATTATACCCATTCTTTGATAGGTACATGGAGCTCAGAAAAGTGGTAGGGAAATACTAGGCGGTTTCTAGAGTAGGTTACATGGTCGGCACAGCATTGTGGGTTGAAGGGCCTGTAACGTGCTGTAGGTCTGTATGTTCTATGTTCACTCACTGGCAAAACAAAAGGTACTATTATCACTGCATGTATTCTCTCAAGTGAATACTTAATCGCATGTTAGATCTATTAACATTCTTTATATGGGCAAAGTGGGTTCTGATGATTGTTAATGTTTTATTTAAACAATCTTTTTTCTCTTTCAAGGTGGTTGAGTCGTTACTGACATGGGGTGCCATATTTCTCTGCTGTATTTGTGCAACAATTTATTCAATTAGAAAAGGTGCTTGCAGGGTGTTTAATCATCTGACAAAGTCACAAAGAAAATTTATTCAGCCTGAAACAGCCTTCACGTGATCAGCCATGACCTTTAGGCAAATCAGGGGTTATGAGGAACAGGCAGGAAGGAGGAGTTGAGGTCAAAACACACTATGAATTTTTGAGTATCAAGCCAGACACAAGAGACCACAGCAGCTACTGCTGCTGCTCCTATATTTAATGTTTCTGTGATAACTGCTCTGTGTCCAACAGTAAATGCATATACTGCAGATTCCTTTTCGAAACCTGGTGATGCCCAGGTGATTATTGAACTAACATACACACAGAGTTCATGTAACTCAATACCAGTAAAGAATCAAACAAGAGTCATTTTTTACAAACGTTTGTAAATAAAAGAGGATGCTGGAGGTACTCAGAAGGTCAACCAGCATCTGTGAAGCAGAATTAACATATTAGGTTGATGACCTTTCATCAAGACTCTCACAGTGGTAATGAATTTCCATCTAATCAGCTTGAAAAATACATCACCATTCAATTACAATTCAGAGTCATGTGCGAACTAGAGGTGATAAGAATTCCCATCCTCCTGCTGCCTTCATCATTCCAGGCACTGAAGTTTGCAGATTTGAGAAAGCTTTGTTTGTCCAGGTGTTAGATTGCACCCACTGTCAGTCAATGCTACACTTTGCAGGTAGTGTGCCCTGGAGGTGAAGAAAGTAAATGTTTAGGTTGGTGCATAGGGTGCAAATCAAATAGCCTGCTTTGCTGCGATGGTCTCAAGCCTCTTGAGTGTTGTGGTATTTTAATTATGTAGACAGGTGAAAAGTCCTCAATCACATATCTGAATTGTGCCCTGTAAACCTGAGACTAAGAGAGCCAGGGGACATCACTCAGCATAGAATACACAACCCCTAACCTGCTCTAGTAGCCATACAATATAGTCTAGCTATCCTACTCAGTGGTGGGCCCCCCACAATGTCAATGGTGGGGTATTCAGTATCGGTAATTCACTAAGTTTAATATCCTGTCCTTGTATATAACTTTACTTGGCATTTGAATGGTATACATATTGATCTGTCTGGGAATGTTAATCTTAACAAGCTGAACACTGAATTATTACCTGATGCTGACATCTCTCCACAGTTACTGACTTGAGTTTGTGTGGTATATCTTGGCATTTAGCAGGGCTCCAGCAACTCATCAGTAGTTACCTTTCAAGCAGGTCTTTCCCCCTTTGATCTAATCCCTGCATTGTATTTACCATTCCCTCTGACCTTCCCCTCTCTGACGCAGAATGTTCTGTCCTCAGCAATGGCCTTACCTTTGGTTCCCTTTGCCGAGTTCTTCCAGCATCTCCATCTCTGAGCCCCCTCCTTCAGCAAGAATTCCCCACTCTGCACTGATGATTCCTCTCCCATCTCCAGCCCTCCTTCTCTTCCTGGACATCCCGCTCAACTTCTCTGTCTGCTCCTGATCTGGAATTGCTGATGGGACACCAACCGGCTCAACTTCAGCACTCCTCTCTATAGCAAGCAAGAGAATTCCAACAAATCTCTTACTAGCTCTTCCTTCAGTTAGTCCTGATGAAGAGTTTCAGCCTGAAACGTCGACTGTATTCTCTTCCTAGAGATGCTGCCTGGCCTGCTGCGTTCACCAGCCAACTTTGATATGAATTCCAACAAGCATGGTTTTCTGCAAACAATTCTGTAAACAGACATATAGACCTCAATCTGATTTATAAGCCAATGCAGGCTAAATCCCAGACCATAATGCAGAGTTCACCACACATCTAATCAGTGATGAGACCTCCTCCCTACATCACAATTGAGTTTCTATAATGACACCAAGAAGCTGATTGATAAGTATATTAAGGCCAAGCATTCACAGTTCCCTTACCCGGCACTGCTCGTTTGTACTTCCTATCCAAGATCCACAAATATTAATATCTGGGTAGTCCCATTGCCTCTTCCTGCTCCTGTCCACATACATTTGACTCCATTCTATCTCCCTTGGTTCAATCCCTTCCCACCTACATCTGTAACACTTCACATGCACTTCGATCTCCTAAGCAAATTTTAACTCCCTGGCCCTGACTGTCTCATTTCCACCAGGGATGTCTAGTCACTATACACTCCTATCCCCCAACAAGCTCTTAAAGCTCCCCACTTCTTTCTCAACAAAAGACCCAGCCAGTTCCCCTCCTCCGTCTGGCAGAACTGGTCCTCACCCTCAACAATATCTCCTTTGGCTCCTCCCACTTTCTCCAAACTCAAGGGTTAGCCAGAGGCACCTACTTGGGCCCCCAACTATGTCTGCCTTTTTGTTGGCTATGTGGAACAGTACATGTTCCAAGCCTTCCCTGGTAATTCTCCCCAACTGTTTCGGTGCTACATTGACAACTGCATTGGTGCTGCTTCATGCACTCATGCTGAGTTTGTCAATTTCATCAACTTTGTCTCCAATTTCCACGCTGCTCTAAAATTCATTTTGTCCACTTCTGACACCTCTTTCCCCTTTCTCGATCTCTCTGTCTCCATCTCTGGAGACAAACCATCTACTAACATCTTTTATAAACCTACCAATTCCCATGGCTATCTCGACTATACCTCTTCCTACCCTGCCTTATGTAAAAATGCTACTCTCTTTTCTCATTTCCTTTATCTCTGCCGCATCCGTTCCCAGGATAAGGCTTCCATTTCCAATTTCAGGATATCAGAGATGTCCTCCTTCTTCAGAGAACAGAATTTCTATTCCCCCACCATTGATACTGCCCTCACCTGCATCTCCTCCATTTCCCAGACATCTGCATTCACCCCATCTTTCCGTCTTAATAGGGATAAAGTTCTTCTTGTGCTCACCTACCACTCCATGGCCCTCCACATCCAACACAACATTCTCCACAACTTCCACCATCTTCAACAGGATCCCACCATCAAACACATCTTTACTCCCCCTCCCCCAACTTTCTGCAGGGATTGCTCCCTCCATGGTTCCCTTCTCCATTCGTCTCTCCCCACTAATCTCCCTCCAGGCACATATACCTGCGAGTGAGAGAAATGCTATACCTGCCTATTCGTCTCCTCCCTCACCTCCATTCAGGGCTCCAAATAGTCCTTCCAGCTGAAGCAACACTTCACCTGCGAATCTGCTGCGAGTCATCTGTTGTATCCGGTGCTCCCGATGTGGACCCCTCTGCTTTGGAGAGACCCAGCGCAAATTGGGTGACCGCTTTGTTAAACACCTCTGCTCCATTCCCAAGTGCAGAAATTCCTGGTGACCATTTTAATTCTAATCTCCATTCCGGTTCCCTTTCTGACATGCCAGTCCATGGCATCCTCTTCTGGCACAACGAAGCTATTCTCAGGGTAGAGGAACACCACCTCGTATTCTGTGTTGGTAGCCTCCAACCTGATGGCATGAACATCAATTTCTCCTGGTAATTTTTTTCTCATTTATTTTCCATTCCCCTCCCCCATCCTCTTCTATTCCCCATTCTGGCTTCTTACTACTTCTCCTCACCTGCCTATCACCTCCCCCAGTGCCCCTTCTTCTTTCCTTTCTCCCATGGTCCACTCTCCTCTATCAGATTCCTTCTTCTCCAGTCCTTAACCTTTCCCACCCACCTAGCTTCACCTATCATCTTCTAGCTTGTCCTTCTTCTCTATCATCTTTTTAATTCTGATGTTTCCGTCCTTCCTTTCCAGTTCCAATGAAAGATCTTATCCCGAAATGTCAACTGTTTATTCACTTCCATAGATGCTGCTTGACCTGCTGAGTTCCTCCAGCATTTTGTATGTGTTTCTCCGGCTTTTGAGCATCTGTAGAACCTCTCGTGTTTAGCTTTTCCTTAGTTGATATTATTTGTGCACAGATTCTTACTATAGTTCTATTCTATTAAATAAATTATGCAAGCAGAGGTTGTTGATGTAATTGGTGAGCCTGGATTTGAAATGTTGGTTAGTCTTTTGATTATGGAAGCTCCAAAGTCCTGCCCTCAATACTGCAGTGCCTCAGAACTGTAAGGATTACCAATCTTGATGAATTTCTTTTTAGTTGTTCAAGAAAGCAGTAACCAACATCTCACCTGTGATAGTCTGTGTATACCAAGCTTTGGAGGGAAAATGTGAGAATCAACACCATAATATGAAAAAGTAACTAATGAATAAAAGAAAACATTGCCTAGATGTTCTGTTCTAAACTAGTTGTAAGAATAGGGCAAAAAGAACAACTAGAAGTAACAGGCAACTATAATGCATGCCATGGAACCTTCCTTACTTTATGTCTGGTGTAGTTTCTAGTACCTAGATTAACAGCAAGGCACATGCCTTAACGGATGACTGCTTCATTTGTTACACATTAATTTGGGTGCATGAAGGACTTCAGACTTTAATCACATGCAGAAGAAATGGATTTGGATTTGCTAAGCAGTGTTAAGTATATGAAGGTCATGAAAAGGACAAAGTGCACTTTAGCCATTTCCATTACAGCTGAGAAAGTTAGGTAATTTAATGCTGAGATTTTTAAGATTCTTAAGGGTTTTGAAAAAGAGAAATCCTGCAACAAGAGGTCAATAATTTAGGAATAACATTAAGAGATTAAGTTTCATGGGTGACTTGGAGCAATCAAATTGGAAATAATTACGACAAGCGAATTTACAGTGTACCTCCAGGATAATTTCCCAAAACAATGTTATGGAACAAACCAGGTTATGGGCTATTGCATCTGGTAATGTGTAACAAGACAGGTTTAATAAATTATTTCAGAGTAATAGATTGCCTTGCAAGTACCTTTACAAATATGACAGAATTTAGTATTTAAACTGAGTGAAAAGATTGGGTTTGAACAACTGCAAGAAATTTAAATGGGAGAATTGGAAAAGAATGAGAATGTAGTTGGCTAAATTGAACTGGGCAAGTACATTGATAAGTCAATAACTAGTCAGTGGTAGATGGTCCATGACTCAAATCAAAAATACATCTTAGAATCATAGTCATGAAAAGTAGGGCACAAAGCAGACCTTTTGGCTCATCAAGTCCACACCGAACCATTTAAACTGCCTAGTCCCATCGACCAGCACGCTGACAATGATCCTCCATACCCCTGCCATCCATGTACCTATCCAAACTTCTCTTAAACACTGAAATTGAGCTTGCATGCACCATTTACGCTGGCAGCTCATCGACACTGTCACGACCCTCTGAGTGAGGTTTCCCTTCATGTTCCCATTAAACATTTCACCTTTAACACATGATCTCTACTTGTAGTTCCACATCCTCAGTGGAAAAAGCCTGCTTGCACTTACCTTATCTATACCCCCCCCCACCATAACTTTATACCTCTATCAAATCTCCCCTCAATCTTCTACATTCCAAGGAATAAAATCTTAATCTAGTAAATCTTTGCTTATAACTTAGGTCCTGCAGTCCCAACAACATCCTTGTAAACAAGATTGAAGGAGTACATAGAAATCTTTCCTGTAGGTAGATGAACAAAAGCACACACAATACTCTAAATTAGACCTCACCAGTGTCTTATACAACAACATAGCATCTCATCTCCTGTATTCAATACAACAACAACATAGCATCTCATTTCCTGTTCTTATACAACAACATAGCATCTCATCTCCTGTATTCAATACTTTAATTTATGAAGGCCAACGTGCCGAAAACTCTCCTAACAACCCTACCTGTTTTCCCAGATCCCTTTGTCCTACCACATTCCTCAGTGCCCTACCATTCACTGTACAAGACCTACCCTGATTGATCCTACCAAAGTGCAAAACCTGGCACTTGTCCGTAATACATTCCACTTGCTATTTTACAGCCCATTTTACCAGCTGGTACAGATCTTGCTACAACCTTTAATAGTCTTCCTAGATGTCCACTACACCCCCAATCTGATGTCATCTGCAAATATGTTGATCCAGTAACCCACATCACTGATATAGATGATAAACAGCAACTCACCCAGCACCGATCTCTGTGCACTCCACTAGTCA
Organism: Mobula birostris; assembly: GCF_030028105.1. Classification (NCBI taxonomy): domain Eukaryota; kingdom Metazoa; phylum Chordata; class Chondrichthyes; order Myliobatiformes; family Myliobatidae; genus Mobula; species Mobula birostris. The sequence continues at coordinate 104,573,319 of NC_092370.1, read as the reverse complement.
CAGGCTTCCCAAGGAGGCAAGCGTCTACTACTTACTCTCTAGATTCTCCCACAAAGTCAATGCCTAATCTAATTTACTACTTCATCTTGAATACCAAGCAACTGGACTTCCTTGACCAACCACCCATGTCCAAGTAGACAACATCCACTGCTTTGCATTCATCAATTTTCCTGGTAACTTCCTCAAAAAACTTATTCAGTTAGACAACCTACCATGGAAAAGCAATACTAACTCTCCCTAATCAGTCCCTATCAATCCAAATGCTCATATATCCAATCCCTTAGAATATCTTCCAATCATTTTCCCACTACTGTTGTCAGGCCCTGGGGTTTTTATCCACCCTAATTTGCCCCAAGACAGCAAACACCTCCATGCCCTGAACTCATCTGCCTTCCCTACTTGCATTGAAATATATGCAGCTCAGATCATTAGTTGTACTATGCTCAAACTTTTGATTCCTGACTTTGAGGCCTCAACAACCTCTCTATCTCTTCTGGTACTCTGGTTCCTAACCCCCTGCAACTCTAGTTTACCCCCTCCCCCCATGCAACACAAGCAAACCTCCCCAATAGGATATTATCATCATGAAGTGTTTCGAGAGGCTTGTCATGAGGCACATCAAGACCCTGCTGCCCCCCTCACTGGACACCCTGCAGTTCGCGTACCGTCCCAACCGTTCAACAGACGACGCCATTGCCATCACTCTCCAGCTGGCTCTAACCCACCTGGACAAAAAAGACACATACGTTTGAATGCTGTTTGTAGACTTCAGTTCAGCATTTAACACAATCATTCCTCAGAAACTGATTGGAAAGCTAAGCCTACTGGGCCTGAACACCTCCCTCTGCAACTGGATCCTAGACTTCCTGATTGGGAGACCTGTCAGTCGGGATTGGAAGTAGCATCTCCAACACCATCACACTGAGCACGGGGGCTCCCCAGGGCTGTGTGCTCAGTCCACTGCTGTTCTCTCTGCTGACCCACGACTGTGCTGCAACACACAGCTCAAACCACATCATCAAGTTCACCGATGACACGACCGTGGTTGGTCTCATCAGCAAGAACGATGAGGCAGCATACAGAGAGGAGGTGCAGCGGCTAACAAACTGGTGCAGAATAGTCTCTGAATGTGAAGAAAACAAAAGAGATGGTTGTTGACTTCAGGAGGACACAGAACGACCACTCTCCACTGAACATCGACAACTCCTCCATAGAGATCATTAACAGCACCAAATTTCTTGGTGTTCACCTGGTGGAGAATCTCACCTGGTCCCTCAGCACCAGCTCCATAGCAAAGAAAGCCCAGCAGTGTCTACTTTCTGCGAAGGCTGAGAAAAAATCCATCTCCCACCCCCATCCTCACCACATTCTACAGAGAGTGTATTGAGAACATCCTGAGCAGCTGCATCATTGCCTGGTCCGGGAATTGCACCATCTCAGATAGCAAGAGCCTGCAGCGGATAGTGAGGTCAGCTGAGAAGATCACCGGGGTCTCTCTTCCCACCATTACAGACATTTACACCACATGCTGCATCCGTAAAGCAAACAGCATTATGAAGGACCCTATGCATCCCTCATACAAACTCTTCTCCCTCCTGCCATCAAGCAAAAGGCACCGATGTATTCTGGCTCTCACGTTTGGACTATGTAACAATTTCTTCCCCCAAGTCATCAGACTCCTCAATACCCAGAGCCTGGACTGACACCAACCTACTGCCCTCTACTGTGCCTATTGTCTTGTTTATTATTTATTGTAATGCCTGCACTGTTTTGTGTGCTTTATGCAGTCCTGGGTAGGTCTGTAGTCTAGTGTAGTTTTGTGTTGTTTTACATAGTTCAGTGTAGTTTTTGTATTGTTCATGTAGCACCCTGGTCCTGAAAAACAGTCTTTTTTTTACTGTGTACTGTACCAGCAGTTATGGTCGAAATGATAATAAGAAGTGACTTGACTTGATCAGTCCCCCTTTGGTCAGTGCAGATTCTTTTGTACAGGTCCCACCTTCACTTGAAGAGAGCCTAGTGATCCAAAATCTGACACCTGCCCTCCTACACCAACTCCTTAACCATATGTTAAGCTGTATGATCTTCTGATTTCTGGCCTCACTAGCAGGTGACATGGATGGTGATACTGCGATCACAACCCTGGAGGTCCTGTCCTTTGACTTAGCACCTAGTTCTCTGAACTCACTTTGTAGAACCTTGTCACTCTTACTATCTATACCATTGCTACCTTCATGGACCACGACCTCTGGCTGCTCACCCTCCCACCAAAGAATGTTGAGGATTTGATCTGAGGTGTCGTAGGCTCTGGCACCCGGGAGGCAACATACCATCTGGGAATCTTGTTCTCATCCACAGCACCTTTCTGTTCACCAATGAATCCCGTATCACCACAGCTCACCTCTTCTGCCCCCTTCACTTTTGAGTCACAGAATCAGACTCAGTGCCAGAGACCTGACTGCTGTTTGTTTCTGTGGTTGAGGGGAATAGCCACAGGGGCTACTCTGCACTGGCTGTTTAACTCCTTTCCCCTTCCTGACTATCACCACTCTCCTGTATCCTCCACCTTGGTGCAACTACCCCTGTATATGTTCTATCATGCCCTCAGTCTCAGGCGTTCACCCAAGTCCAGCTCTAACTCCTTAACAAGGAACATACTAAGGAAAAGAATTCTAAGGAGATGAACAAACCAGACAAGAAAATCAATCAATCAATAAATAAATATTTTTAAAAAAGGAAAGGAAGAAAGAATGAGGAAACAGGAAAAGAAGCAAAGGTTAGCAGTAGAACAAAAGTCTGGAAGAAATTCAGAAACCAGCAAAGGAGATGTACAAAGCAATGTACATTGACCTCATTCAAACCTATCAAATGCTGAAAGACCTTGATAGGATGGATATGGAGAGGATGTTTCCTATGGTAAGGGGGCCCAAGACCAGGATACAGCCTCAGAATAGAGGGGTGTACTTTCAGAACACAGAAGAGGAAGAATTCCTTCAGCCATACTGGCAAATCTGTGGAATTCATTGTTACAGGTGGTTGTGAAGACCAAATCATTGGGTATGTTTAAAAAGTCAGGCATGAAGGGATACAGGGAGAAGGAAGGAGATTGGGGCTGAGAGGGAAAATGGATCAAGCATTATGAAATGGCAGTGCAGAGTTGATGGGCCAAATGGTCTAATTCTGCTCCTTTATCTTATGGTCTAATTGTAGGTCCCTTACAGGATGATGCTGGAAAATTATTAAAAGCAAAGAGATCACAAAGGAGTTAATTATATAATTAGCATTAATCTTTATAGTCAATGATTAGTGACACCATTAATATGAAAAAATACAAGGGAATTAAATATTGTTATTAGAAAGTTAATATTAGATAAGCTAGTAAGACTAAAGGCCCCCAGACTTGGTTTGCATTCTACAATCATAAAGAAAATGGCTGAAAAGATAGTGAATGCTATTTCTTATGTGCAGCTCCCAACACATAAGATGACATAACAATGCCTCTATTGTCTTAGAAATTTGTGCATATTCAGAATGTTACCTCCCACATCAGCAGGTTCAGGAACAGTTGTTGCCCTTCAAACAATCAGCTCCTGAACGAGTATGGATAATTTCTCTCACCTCAACAATGAATGGATTCCACAAGCAATAGTCTCACTTTCAATGAATTACAATTTATGGTTTCAGTATTACTTATGTATTTACTTTTGCTCAATTTGTCTCCTTTTGCACATTGCTTGTTGTCACTCCATGTACAGCTTTTCGTAAATGCTATTGTATTTATTTTGCTGTAAATACTTACAAGAAAATGAATCTCAAAATAGTATGAGGTGACATATACATACATTTATAATAAATATGCTTTGAACTTTGAATGCAGCAATTGTAATGTTCCATAACTACTTAGAATCTACAGAAGTACAAGTGACTGGAAAACTGACATTTATTAAAAAATGTGTGGGGCGGGGGCAAAAATCCATCAGAGTGGTTAGTTTAACATCTATAATTGGAAAAATGTCACATGGTTTCATGAAGAAAAAATAATGTCTAACAAATTGATTGGAATTCTTTGAGGAAGTATCAGCCAGAATGGATGGAGTGTCCACTATCTCAACTTTTCAATATCCAGTAGGTTTCCCCTTCATCCTGCCGAACTCTAACAAGTTCAGGGACAAATGCTCCATTTAGGTTAAGCTTTCATTCCAGTGAAGCACCTCTGGACCCTCTCCAGCACATCTTTCCATGGTTAAAAATTGCTCACAATATTCCTAATGCAGTCTAACCAACCTCTCAGCAGTATATCCTTACTCTATGTTTTAGTCTTGATTAAACGAACACTAACATTGAACATAGAGCATCCATTCAGTGGCCACTATTAGGTACACCTGCTTGTTAATGTAAATATCTAATCAGCCAATTGTGTAGTAGCAAATCAATGGCTAAAACCCACAACAGGCATAGTCAACAGATTTAGTTGTTGTTCAGACCAAATATCAGAATGGGGAAGAAGTGTGACCTAATTGACTTTGACTGTGGAATGATTGTTGGTGCCAGACAGGGTGGTTTGAGCATCTCAGAAACTGCTGCTCTCCTGAGATTTCCACACAAAAGATCACAGGAGAATGGCCAAAATGGTTCAAGCTACAGGAAGGCAACAGTAACTAAAATAACCATATGTTACAACAGTGCTATTTAGAAAAGCATCTTTGAGTGCACAATATATAAAACCTTGATGTGGAAGGGCTGCTGCAGCAGAAGACCACACCAGGTTCTACTCTGATACCTAATAAAGTTCCCACTATGTGTACATAGAACAATTACAGACCCTCTGGCCCAGAATGTTGTGCCAATCTTTTAAACTACTCCAAGGTCAATCTAACACTTCTCTCCCACGTAGCCCTCCATTTTTCTTTCATTCATGTGCCCATCTATGGAAGTATCTGCCTTTACCACCACTCTAGGCAGTGCATTCTACATGCCAACCACTCTGTATGTATAAAAAAAAAACTCTCAGACATCTCCCTATATTTTCCTCCAATCTCCTGAAAATTATGCCATCTCATTTCCACTCTAGGAAAAAGTCTCTGGCTGTCCACTCATCTATGCCTCTTTTCATCCTGTACATCTCTTATCAAGTTGCCCCTCATGGTCCTTCACTCCAAAGAGAAAATCCCTAGCTCACTCAACCTATTCTTACAAGCTATGCTCACCAATTCAGGTAAAACTCCTCTGTGCCATTTCAAAAGTTTCCATATTGTTCTTATAATGAGGCGACCAGAACTAACAACAATACACCAAGTGGTATCACCAACATTACCTCATGGCTCTTGAACTCAATCCTCCAACTAATGAAAACCAACACCAATGAAAAACAACACAAGTGCCTTTTCAACCACTCTATCAACTTGCATGACAACTTTAAGGGATCTATTGGCACAACTTCCAAGTTAATCTTGAGGGAATCCTGAACTACAACTTAAGACCATTTGCATGTCTGAATTACAAATTCCATACCCATTTAGAATATAATCTATGCCTTTATTCTTCCTACCAATGTGCATAACTTTACACTTCCCTACACTGTATTCCATTTGCCACTTATTTATCTATCCAAGTCCTTCACAATATTACCTGTCCCTCTATCTTGATATCATCTGTAAATGTGGCCACAATGCCATCAGTTCGTTCATCCAGATCATTAATTATAAAGTGAAAAGGTGTCCTGAAATTGACCCATGCAGACTTCCAGTAGTTACCAGCAACTAGCAACCATCCTTAAAAAAGGCACCTTTGTGCTCCACTCTTTACCAGAATCTGGTTCTTTACTCAGAACCAGAGGCCACAGTTTAAGAATAAGGGGTAGGCCATTTAGAATGGAGTTGAGGAAAAACTTTTTCACCCAGAGAGTGGTGGATGCATGGTCTGCCCCAGAAGGCTGTGGAGGCCAAGTCTCTGGATGCTTTCAAGAAAGAGATGGATAGAGCTCTTAAAGATAGCGGAATCAAAGGTTACGGGGATAAGGGAGGAACTAGATACTGATTGTGGATAATCAGCCATGATCACAGTGAATGGCGGTGCTGGCTCAAAGGGCCAAATGGCCTACTCCTGTACCCATTGTCTTTAGTTCTACCAGTCAACCAATGTTCTATCAATGCTAGTATCTTGTCTCCAATACTACGGGTTCTTAATTAGTTTAGCAATCTTGTGTATAAAAAGTCCTAGTAAACATCCACCGACTCCCTGTTATCTAATCTGTTTACCTCAGAATTTAACAGATTTGTCAGGGAAGCTCTCCCCCTTAACAAAAACTGAGCTGACTTTGCCCTCTTTTATCATGTATTTCCAAGTACTTTGAAGCTTCATCCTTAATAATGGACTTTACAATCTTACAGACCATTGAGGTCAGGCTAACTAGCCTAAAATTCTTTCTTTCGCCTCTTTCATTTCTTAAAAACCAGGCAACAAGAAAATACAAAACTCTCCATATTCTTGAACATGAAGTCTCAACTCTCTTTCCAAAGATGCTGCTTTTTGACAATATGGGTAGCGTGCATCACTAAACATTGAATATTTTCTCTATTGCCATCAAAAGTTCAGTGGTGGAAAAGGGCAGCAGCTAAGTATCAACACAGAATTCTTCTATTTGTGTTCATTACTCTCAGGGGGGTGCTGAAAACAAAAACAGCATATATCACATTTTCCCTTCGTCCTTCATAGCCCTTTCAAAAAATAAATTAGGAGAAATGAGCAAAAGAACTACCAGAAATTTAAAAAAAAAACTGTTGCCCATTCCCAAAGCATTATGGAAACAAATACCAGCAGATTGAATTCTATTATATCTTATCAAAAGTGTGTGTCTGTGTTTCTTATAGTTATTCAGAAGAAATCTGAAATATTTACAGGGGAGTGGATAAATGCACTCTAAAGAGGCAAATGGCATTTAAACTTTTACCTTTCTATTAAAACAAAACAGCTGCAACTTTCCAATCCTCTGGCACCACCCACAAATCTATACATATTTGGAAGAACCAATTAGTTATTCTAAAATTTACATAAAAGGTTTCCCCTCTTTGTGGCATCTGCAAGTTTAACAATGGCATAATTTGTTGACTTCAAAGTGTTTTCCTTTTCATATAGAATGTTGATTACTGTAACAACCTGGGCGTGCCCATAGAGTTAGGAATGTTATAATTCATGTTAAAATTCTGGAAGTTTCCCATGTCTGGCCTCCCACTGCATATGCTGACATGCACCAGGATAACTCTTATCCTAAATCTTGAAGACAATGTCAACAACCAAAAGAAAAACAATATAATCGTACCAGAACATGTTTATTTGTGCAATCTAACTGAATACAGGGGGGAAAAAAGATATTCAAGCTACTGCTTGCAACATACAGTACACAGTTTCATGTACTAGTCTGAAAGTTTACAGCACAACATAGATTAAGTAATCAATGCATCATGCAGTAGTAGAAAAAATATCCTATAGAAAATCTTCCAAATTTGTCATTTTTACAGTGATATCAAAACAGAAATTGTTGAAAATATTCATGTAGTAATAATGCTTGCAGATAAAACAGGTTAATACTTCAGGCATAGAACTTCTCTAAATATTTATTACTCAACCTTTTGTGGCAAGGGCCAAGTGAAACTCCAAAAAATATATAATAAATAAATAAATAAATCACAGGGGCCATACACAAGTTTTATTTAATCACACATAACAGAACTGACATTTTTAGTCATAAATATGAAAACATAAATGATAGTTGAATGGCCTATTTTCTGTTCAGAATAATAATTGTCTCAAAGAGCAGCAAACTATGCCTGGTGTTTGTGTATGTATGTAACCAATTTACTTGAAATGATGTTAATGCTTGCATCAGACATATTGACTCAATACAAGCCTGCACTGCTGCTTAACCAACAATTATTTAATAACTTTAGAAATTAAAACTATTTTAATAGGTTGGTGTTCTAATACAAATTATTTATTGCAACATCTATCACTCTTTTCCAGGGCTCCTTGGATTAAATACAAATCTATACATTCTACACCTCTGCTGGAAGCCTGAGGGTCATTTCATCAACTGACCAAACGAAGTATTCAGAACACAATGCCACAGAGGGCTTCTAGTCTAACCACTAACAGCAGTTCATTTACAGCCTCTGGAATTGATAGGGCAATTGTGTTATTTGCAGTACTTTAATCCAACACTGGAATGAACCCTCTTGCTCCAGCTTGATGCAGGTATCAAGTAATCACTGTGTTGTACAAGGCCCTCATATGCCAAGTGAACAACTTATGAGTGGATAGATGTTGATTTGCTGCTTTTTTTTGACAAACAATGGCTTTTAATATGAAATAGAATGTAGTCAGCAGCTCTGTAAACAGAAAAATTGACTGGCTGAGGAGACTGCTTGATAGAAACTCCAAAGTAAAAGAACTCAGGCTTGTCTGGATATAAAGCATGAAAAACAACACCACTTCTACAAGAACATGTGGCAACCACTCAGCATGGACATGAGTAATGAAGAAATGCATTTATTATGATCGTTCAGATGAAGTCAACCTCATGCCATTTCAGATTAACAGGACAATTAATATTTGATCGGGTTAAAAACATCACAAGATTGAAATTGCTAAGTACCACTTATTTTTTAAAAAAAATAAATCCTGCATTAATCAGGCTTCTATAGCAAGTTAAAAAAAAAACATGCTAGCACCATTATAGGTGTTTAACTCAAACTAGCTGGAATTTTAAAATTTCTGTTAATCCACAATCCCGTGGGAAAGAACTATTTCAGTAATACAATGAAACTTTCCATAAGATAACAAACATAAGGGTGAATCTTACAGCTTGTATTTTAATGTTGTATCTTATAATAATCAGCTGAACAGCATGCTTCTAACTTCATCTGGTTAAATGAAATCTTAGATGTGTTTGTGAATATACACATCAAGATTTATTTGGAATCCCATATCAAAAACAAAAATGTATTACATTTTACTGCAGCACACACAAAATGCTGGAGGAACTCAACAAGCCAGTGTCTATGGAAGAGTGTAAACAGCTGATGTTTCAGGCCGAGACGCTTCATCACAGCAGTCATCAGTCCTGATGAAGGTTCTCACCCTAAAATGTCAACTATTTACTCTTTTCCATAGATGTTGCCTGAGCTGCTGTCCCTCCAGCATTTTGTGTGTGTTGATTTGGATTTCCAGTATCTGCAGGTTTTCTCAGGTTTGAGATACTGTATTTCACTACTTCCTTACTGCACAGGAGACCATTTTGGCTCCGAGAGCAAACCCATTCTAATATATTTTTCCCTGTACTCTAATCTCCCCATATTCCCATTAAATCCCCCAGATTCTACGACTCATCTACACACCGAGGGCAATTTATAGTAATCAATTAACTAACACCTCACAGATCTTTCGGATGGTGAGGGGAACTGGAACAGTCCCGCCCAATCTTGGAATGTGCAAACTACAGAAAGGTCAAGAATGGACCTGGATCACACAAGTTGTGAGACAGCATCTAATTGGAACATCTTGAGAAACCGGAAGAGAACTCACTTGATGGTATATACTGCAGAATAACAACTTGCATTATGTTGCACCCTTAATGAAGTGAAACATTCAAGCTTTCATTTCATAAAAGCTGGGATGTTAACAAAAAATCCTACTTTCTGACTCTTCACTTTGTATTTATTAAATAACCAATAGCAACATAATCTGCTCCATTACCAGGAATTAGCAACTATATAAAAAGTTAGAAGCACAAATTTTGCAACAAACAAAATTCAAACTAAGATTTTGAGAGGAGGAGGAAAACATATCTGTAGATCTATTCAGACCAAAGTACAATTATGCAGGAAAGTTCCACATCCAAACTCAAATGTAACATTAAAATCATGGAAGTTGAACCCTGACAGTTGTATTTTAATATTGTTGCTTCCCTTCTTCCGGCCTCAACTGTTTTACCTCATGATAGCAAATGAGGAGCAGAAACATTGGGTAGGCGAGAGGCCCTTCTTGAATGCCACGAATAAAATGCTCACAGAATAAGGATTGCAAAAGGATTTTCTCTTCCACATGACAACATCTAACTAAAAGAAATTCAACTCATCAGTGGCAATCAGTTATATTAACATAAACCAATTTTAAACCAGGGATTGCAAAAGGATTTTCTCTTCCACATGACAACATCTAACTAAAAGAAATTCAACTCATCAGTGGCAATCAGTTATATTAACATAAACCAATTTTAAACCAGGGACCATTAAAAAGAGTAAAATTTGGTAGTCAGCAAGGTGATATAAATTGTAATCAGACAGTGACAAATGACTGTCTCTCATTAGAAATATTAACCAATAACAAACAAATCTCAGGAAATCCAATACTTTCAGCTGAGTCTGTTGTGCAAACTATATTGCTTGCTTCTATATTCCATAAGAAGCCCAAGTTCCTGTCAGTCACATACATAGGTATGCCTGCTCAGAACACATTCCCGACATCTCCAGAGCAATTCATTTATTTAATACCACTATAAGTTTAATCCATGTTAACTGATCAGTGCCACTAGAAATCAAGTTTTAAGAATATTGAATTTTTTCGTGAATTTTCAGAAACCATATGTTCAAGGCCAAATACAGAAATCCAAAAGTCAACATTCTGAGGGTCATGATATATTATTTACATTCCTGTTATTTCCAGGAACTTCCATCTCCCTATCCAGAACACAAGTGGAAATATGTGCATGAGGAGTTCCATTAACTCAATAAGTTTTATTTTTGTTTTTAAAACATGTATATTATTGTGTTACTACACACAATACAGGCTCAAAACAATTGAACAGCCAATGTTAACTCTTGTTTGGGTAGAAAGGTGAAAGAATGGAAAAGTGTTGTACAAGATCTTCTCAGTGGCAATACACTGCATTATTGCTCTTAATTCTGTAAAAAAAAAGTTTTAGTAATGCAATGTTTTCCAATTACAATACCCAGTGCTGCAAAAAACATGTCAAGCAGAATCTAACGAGGCAAAGGTATGATTGATGTTTCGGGTCAAGGCACTGCATCCAGACAGACTATAGTAGGAAGGCAGCCAGAATATAGAGGTGTGAGTGAGGGATGTTCAGGGCTGTTCGGTGATGGGTGGACCCAGATGAGGTAGGGGATAATGAGATGGGAGGGTGATTGGTGGAAATAGATACTGAAAAAACTGGGCAGATAGAGCCAGATAGAAGGGGAAGGTAACAAATCTTGCTAACATGAGAGAGGGGAATAGAAAAGGTAAAGGAAAAGGGAACACAGGCAACCAGTGAAAGTGGGAAAGAAACACAGAGGTTGTGAACCACCAGAACTTGGAAGATTCATTTGTTAATGTCCCATGGTTGTTGGCTATCCAAGTGGAATATGAGGTGTTGTTCTTTTAGCTTGTATTTGGTCACACTGTGGCAATGGAGGTTGAGGGCAGACAGTTTGGTGTAGGTGTGGGTAATGGGAGTTGAAATGACATGCAACCAGAAGCTCAAGATACTCATTACAGACAGGGCAGATGATGCTCAAACTGATCACCTACTAAAAGCTTGATCACATTGATGAAAAAGATACAAGTGCAATAAACAAAGTCAGAGGAGATGCACTGAATCTCTGCCTTATGTGGAAGGAATGTTTAAGTCCATGGATGGTAGTAAGAGAGGTGTATAGGAACAATTGTTGCACCTTTATGGCTACAGGGACAAATGCCAGAGGAGAGGGAGGGATGAGTGAAGCAGGATCACGAGAGAGTGGTCCCTGCAGAGCAGAAATTTTGGTGGCAGAAGGGAAAATGGCACAGGTGATGGGATTCTCTTACAGCTGGCAGAAATGCTGGATGTAGTGCTTAGTGGGGTCAGCTGTTTTTTTTTTGCTCAATTCCAGCAGCTGCAGTCTCTCATGTCTCCATACTTGTTGCAGACTAGGAAATTATAAAAATGTGACAACTTTTACAAACCTCCTCCAGATACTTTCTCTTCAGACATTCTTCATTTAAAATGTTGCTGTTCCAAGCCAGTCAAGGTAAACAACCTTCCCTCAGCCCCTTTTCCTCGTTACAGCTGAGTGTAGGATGTTTACAATGGCTGTAGCTCAGTTATACACTGTCTAGGTCTCATTATTACTGAAATGACAAGAACATAACTTAAAAAAGAAAGACTGGAACTAAATTGTTTTATTAAAAGACTTACTCGAGCCATATAAATAAAGAGAAAATGTTGGAAATGAAGACAACGTGACCACAAGATGTTGATGTTTTAGGTAGATGATCCTTCTTCAGAAATAGGAAAATGCTCTTTTTTTTAAAAAAAACCTCAAGAGTCTGAGAGAGATACAGTGCAGAAATGGGCCTTTGGCCACTGTATCCACACCAACAACGCACTTTAGTTCTACTCCATCCTGCTTTATCCTTCCCACAATTCCAACTCCTTAGATTCCACAACACATACACAATAGAAGCAATTTACAATGGCCAATTAACCTAGTAATTCACACATTTTTAGATGAAATCAGAGCCCTGGTCAAAGACAGAAAATGCAATCTTCGCACTGACAGCACCAGCGGCCAGGATTGTATAATATTCTGCCAATCTGTAGAAAGAAAGCAATTGGAAAATAATGAATCCCACATAATCAAGCTCACTTTCTTCTGCATTGGCTCTATAGGTTCAGGGGTGATTGATGGGGCCAATATAGGATCTTAGAATCTGCCAAAGGAAAGAAGTTTTTACTTAGTGGAGCAGGGAATTGGTCAGCTTGCAAGATGTTGTGCTCCTTGTTTTGCTAACTTTAGCATTCTCTTGCATGATACAATGAATGAGTCAATGGTAATGTGGAAGTCAGCTTCTGCCTATGCACAGATACAAGTATTATCTGTGTAGTTCAGCTTGATAAATGAAATCCACAACTGCAGAGGCATCACACAAACCAAACTTCTTTCCACGGACTCTGTCTACACTTCATGCTGCCTCAGTAAAGTAGCCAGCATAATCAAATGCACCACTCACCCTAGACATTCTCTTTTCTCCCTTCTCCCATCAGGCAGAAGATTTAAAAGCCCAAAAGCACATACCACCAGACACAAGGAAAGCTTCTATGCCACTGTTACAAAACTACTGAACAATCCCCAAGTATGCCAAGACAGATTCTTGACCTCAATCTACCTTATTTACCTGCATTTTCTCTGTATAGTTTTACCTTGCATTGTGTAATGATTTGATGTGCATAAACATTATGCAAGACAAGCCTTCCACTGTATCTCAGTACCTGTGACAATAATAAACCAATTCCAGTTCCAAGTTGGGGTAACACTGACTCTGGAGTGTAGGTTGAACAATTTCACATTGGTCCAGTGTTGAACTTGTGGGAAATGAGGGGCAGCATTGTTGTGGGAAAAATCTTCCTAAATACCAGCCTGTAATGGACCCACAGCTTAAGGTGATAGCTTGTATGTCATCATATATGCAGATGTTTAGTGGTGACATATTTCTGCAAACAGCTAAATTTGAAATGAAGCTCCATAATACCTCTATTTCTGGATTCAGTCTTTTGTATAATCAAAACCCATAGAGCAGCTTCATTTCTCTTGGAGTTGGCACTCAGCAGAGCTCACCTCCATCATGTAATTCGGGGAACAGATGTTTGATTACTTCGAGGAGATCCCCAAGTGTTCGACATTAACATCACAGAAATATTCATATGTCAAGATTACCAATAAATTTCTACAGCTCTTGTAGTCTTTTCACATACCATCTGTTCTTTAGGTCACAGGTTTTCTGTTGGACTTCAGGCTTGAGGTCTCACACACTCAATAACAATCTAAAGGGTGTCTAGATACAAGTGTCGAAGACTTGTGTTCATCCTTTTGGCAAAATAGGTGTTGCTTATGACAAAACCATACTCCCAAGTGCTTTGTCAGGAGGACTCTATTCAAATTAGTTTCCTATCTCTACTATACTTTTCAGAGGATTGCACTGCTTCCAACCCTGGCTGTAAAGTTTCACAAGAGGATAATTTTGTCTTCCATGATGTGAGCCAACTTTCCTCCCAAGTCAGAGTATTACCTTCCTTGGCTATATCCATAACTTCTTGATTTGAAGAGCTTGATGTATGACTGCAGCACACTAGCTTCATAGGAATGTGAACAGAAGTTACAATGTTTGCCATCAAGATGATGTGGTGTCTCAATAACGCCTCTTCTGTGGAACAAAGTCCACTCTAAGCAGACTGCACTTTTAATCCAGTTTTCTCTTCCAGAAGACAAGGTATTCAGCACCTAGTTCTTTCAGTTTATCATCATATTGTGCTAAAGGCAATACCAATATCAGAATGTCCATGTTGCTGAGCTATAGCAGTGCACTGTGCAGATCACCGATTCAGGAACAGCTTCTTCACCTCTGCCATCCAATTCCTGAATGGACATTGAACCCATGAACACTACCTCACTTTAAAAAAAATTCCTTTGGCATAATTTTTAATCTATTAATATACATATACTGTAATTGATTTACTTATTTATTATTACTGTTTTATTTTTTCCTCTTCTATATTATGTATTGCATTGAACTGCTGCTGCCAAGTTAACAAATTTCATGACACATGCCAGTGACAATAAACCCGATTCTGATTTGGAGACACAACTGTGGCTGTCCCTGTGGTTCTTTTTCTAGGTTCTAAACATCCTAGTGAGGAGTCAAAAAATACTTGAGCATGACTTTTTTTTGATAACTAGCTACCCCATAGATTTGGCAAAATTAGGTCATAATCCAAGGGCAACAAGATCCATGATAAGAGGAGACCAAGTTTTTCTGTATGAATAAAACAATATAAAAATGCATACATGTCCCAATGCACACACGCACCAGCAAACACTAAACAGGTGGCTTTATCACAATGTCCTGTACTCTCCTTTCTTGCATCCAATCTTCCCATGGATTTCTCACACTTTAGATCTGTCCTATTCCCAAACCTCTTCTTTACTCCCCACTGTCCCTAAAACACTTCCCAACACCTTCCACCTCTATCCAACCATGCTTCTCCTTCACCCAACTGCTTGGTCATCTCCTTTCTTCTCTGGATAAATTACTCAGCTCTCTCTTCTTTTTGCTTCACTCTGTTTTATAGTTTTCTCCACTATCAGAACTTTCCTTACTTTCCAGATGACAAATCCTCATCCCGGAGCCCAGCACAGGCCTCCTGACTTCTTCCACCATGAAAATCTGAGTGGAAAAGTATCTTGTTTTAATAATGGTCTCCCAAGTGTTCTACAGACCCTGACTAACAGGGTCATTCGATGACAGCATCTCTTTCTGCTCCTGTGAAAGATATTACTGAAGTTAAACACATTGAAGGTACAAATGACATGCATCAGTTGAACCAGATCTGTTTGTTAGTGGATCTGGGACCTCTACAGCTTAGATAAATAAGAATCTCATTTATACAATTGCTCATTATTTTATTTAGAGATACAGTGTGAAACAGGTTCTTCTGGCCCTACAAGCTGCACCACTAGCAACCTATTTTATGCTAGATAACCACAAGACAATTTACAGTGACCAATTAACCTACTAACAAGTACATCTTTGTATTGTGGGAGGAAACCCGAACACCTGGAGGAAACCCACACAAAGGAAGTACTTACGTATTGAGTCCTATATTTCTGACAGGATATGGCTGTTGCTGGCAGCCAATTTGAAGGTGGGAACACAAAGGACTGGCGTAGAGTTCAAGTTTGTCATTCAACCATACATGAATACCCAAGCATACAGCTAAACTCAACAGCGTTACTCTGGAGCCAAGGTGCAAAACACAGTACCAACAGTCATGCACAGCACAAGGCACATATAAGATAGCAAGTACTAAGTTCAGCTTCTGCAGTTTCTCTGCCAACAAATAACTTGCTGATAGGTATTGAGGAATCAGGATTGAAGTGGCAAGGAGAAAAATCCAGGCTCATCAAGAGTTTCCAAGAGATTTAACAACACAGGGTGGGATACTGCAAATGACTTAGACACCACTCTGTGAATGATAGACTGTGACAAGAAACAAGCAACTTACCCTCCTCAGTTCTTCCTGTAATTCAAATTAAGATGAAGACTGATCTGATCGTAATCTCAACTCCACATTCCCAGCTACCTCCACAACTTTTCATCTGCTTGCTGATGAAAGAATATATCCACTGGATAGTCGATAGATAAATTGAGACAAGAAAATGGCAACTTAGCCACTTCAATTCACTCTGCTATTCAATTAAGATAAAGAGTGATCTGATTGTAATCTCAGCTCCACATTCCCACCTATCCCCGACAACTTTTCACCTATGGCGTTTTTTTTTTAAGCAGGCTCTCTTATTTTTACGAGGCCCAGTTGCTAGCTCGACGCTCAACTCAGCACAGATGGAAAGCGTGCAAGGGAGCTGGCTGGATTCGAACTCGGGAGCCTTCGCTCCGAAGCCTGGCACTGACGCCACTACACCACCAGCTGGTGCGCGCGCGCGTGTGTGTGTGTGTGTGTGTGTGTGTGTGTGTGTATGTGTGTGTATATATACACACACACTATATATATCGATCAAATAATCCAGAACAAACACACTGAATCACATTTATTATCTTTGCACCAAGTACCTCCTCAAATTTAGTGATTTTCTTTTTAAAAACAGCATTTATTTTCTAAAATTACTATAAACATTATGACATAAAGGGCAACATCTTACAATGTTCCAGGTATTTCTAGAGTAACTGTTTCGTGTTAAAATTGCTGAGCATCTCCAATTTAATATTGCAGCTGCAAAAGCAGTCAAAAGAATACTTTCAGAAACTGCGAAGGAAGTCTTATTTTTCAGGCTTCCACCAAAAAGTTCAAGTATGTTCAAATTAAATAATTCATACACATACTCAAATTACATTCACATGCAATTTGCATCTACTATTAAATAAAATTACGATATTATAACCTTGAGAGAAAGTGAACAATATTTTGATGCTTAAAACTGGCTGCACTTGGAATAACGTGTGCATTTCTGGTCACCACACTAAAGAAAGGATACGATTCAGATGTGGAGGATACAAAAAAAAAAGATACTCTAGGATATTGCCTGGACTGGTGTTCTTGATTTCAAAATAGAGTTTGGATAGGCTCGGACTTTTTTTCCCAATCCTAGAGCAAAGCTAGCTGAGAGGTGACTGGACAGAGACATATAAAATTACGAAAGGTAGAGATAGGGTATATAGCCAGTTTGTTTCCCATGGTAGGGATGTCTGAAAATAGAGGTCTAAGGTTTAAGGCAAGAGCAAAGAAGTTTAAAGGGGATCCAAGCAGTAAGTTTCTCCACACAATGTAGTTAGTATCTGGAATGAGCTGTCAGAGGTGATGGAATAAACTGTAACAGCATTTAAAGTACTTGAATAAGCAGGACACAGAAGGAACTAATGCAAGCAAGTGAGATTAGTATAGATAGGCATGATGGTGAACAGAGATGTGGTGGGATGAATGGCCTGTTTCAATGCTGTACAGCTCTGATTCTTTTCCAAATCTTTAGCCCAGCTTTAAATGCTTTTGAATTGCTGACCAAAAAGACAGGAAAAGATGACATTCATGTACCAAAGCACTGCAAATGCTTATTATCATCAAATCATAACAGTAAGGATGTTTGCTCTCATAACTCCAGATTTTTGGTGTAATATAGCATCAAATAAATCAGAGGTGGAAACTGCAACAGTTGGGAGCAATAGCAGTGATTAATACTCAAAATCCCACTGACTGAATTGGAAATAATGCATCTTACACACCTTGAATGGCATCAGAGCAGTTGATCCCTTGCAGTAAGAAGTTTGTCCATTTTATCCCTTCATAATGATGGCAAATTGCAACATCTAGTGGAGTTTACCTACTGGCCTACAATGCTTCCATAAATCAGAACTTTATTTTTAAAACTTGTACAGAGAATTCAAAGAAAGTTATCACAGAGAGAATCAAATCAATTACGTTTCCAAAAGAAATCATTCCACTTGAAGGTCAATTGAGAATGCCGAGCAACTCCTGTCATTTAAAGAATCTGCAGCCGGTGGTCGTAAACATCTGACTGAAAGCTAGAGAAATCTTTTACAGCTTCCAGTCGGGGATGTTTACAGCAACAGACCACAACTGTATTACAGAAGACCCAAGAACATTACAATTATGTAAAGCAGAACAATACAAGAATATCTTGTTAAACTGTGGAAATATTCAGCAATTAATTTTGCTTCCTTGGTGCAACATTTGGACAGATGCTACCTTGACATCAAGGGTAGCAAATCCTACCAGTATTCTTGCATTCAGATTGCACTCAATTTTGTCTCAAGTTTGTATTCAGAACTGAAAGCTCAAAAGTAAATGTTGCTGATTTGCCATTTTTTTCATTATATAACTGATAACCTTTTATTTGAAGATTGAGAATAGCTGGGTCAAATATGTCTGTTTTATGGATAAGACTAAATAAGAACACAATTTTCCCCTCATTGTTGAGTAACATCGGTACCAGGGCACCTTATTTTTGTTATTTCAGAATAAAAAATTAAAGCACATAGAGATCTGGAATGGGCAGCAGAAAAAAATTTGCAACCAGTTCGAGAAAAATATATATAACCCAGTTCTTTAAGTGAAATTCCGTTGTCTTCATTTTCTACCTTCTTAGAAAAATATAAATATCTAGTAATTCCTAGATTTATAAGCAATACAGGTAAATATCGCGGTCTTAAAACACAGAAATAAGGAAAGGCTATAAGGTATGATCTCTATTCATTCAAACACCATAGCTGATCTGGTTTCTCAAGCTCATTTTTCTGGCTGATTCTCATCTACTAAATATGTTAATGTCTAAAAATGTATTAATTTAGTTTCAACCATACTCAATGACTTAATAATCTGCAGCCATGTAAGATAAAAAATCCTTAAGGTTTACAACCCTCTGTGAGAAGATATTTCTCATCTCAGTCCTGAACAGTTTATCACTCATCCTGAAATTATGTATTTCAGTTCTATACTCCCAAGTTGGCGGAAACAATTGAAACAGATTTTTATCATCTATCATGCCACTTGCAAAACTCCTGTGTGCTCCCAATGAAATCACCTCCCATTCTTCTAATTTCCAGTGAGTATAAAGAATAAAAACAGGAAAAATACAGCATGTCAGACAGCATCTGTGGAGAAAGAGATACATTGAACATTCAGTAAATGATTCTTCATTATATAGGCCAACCTTACTCTCATCTTTCTCAGGATTCCCCTCATCTTAGTAGTCAGTCAGTCTTGGGACTTATTCAAAGTGTACAACTCTTCAAGAATAAAGGTCAAAATTGCACAATACTTTAAAGTCTCAACAAAGGTTGGTACAACTTCAAAAACACTTCCTAACTTTTGTTCTCAATATATTATATACCTTTCCAATTGCTTGCTGTACCTGCACATTTGCTCTCAGAACCAACTCACCAAACACCAAGTGATCCCTTAACATTTGGAGAGCATTTTGTTTTCTATCCTTCATACCAATTGAACAACCTCATTTTCCCACATTATGCTCAATTCCAAAAACCTTATGGCCAATTATTCTATCTGTGATATCTTTTTTTTTCCTTTTCAAGGTTCTTTTGAAGACCCTGATCTGGAGTTACACTCTGACTTTGGTTCTTTGCGGGAAAGGGACCCACTCTCAGGGCCTCACAACTGGCTGCTTTTGATATCCCAAGGATGCAGCCTAGAAGACTAGTATGCCTTCAGGGTGCCGGATTTTCGTGGCTCTGGAGACAGGCCGATTCTAGGGCGGTGCCCCTGACTGAAGCATCGCAGGAGAACACGGAACATCGGGAGCAGCGGCTTAGCTGCTGTTGATTGTGCATCCAGAGAGCTGCACCTTTCTGGGGCCAACTCTCTGGGTGCAGAGCTGGGAAAAAGCGACACAACAGACTTTAACATCGTAAATCAGTGAGTTGTTTGTTATGTCTCCCCTCTCGCTGTGAAATCGGACACCTCTTTTTCCCTTATTAGGGAGAGAGCACCTGTAGCATATCAAATTACCAGGTGAACAAACAGTGTTTTGGGTACTGTAAGTCT
Source organism: Mobula birostris (assembly GCF_030028105.1). Classification (NCBI taxonomy): domain Eukaryota; kingdom Metazoa; phylum Chordata; class Chondrichthyes; order Myliobatiformes; family Myliobatidae; genus Mobula; species Mobula birostris. The sequence continues at coordinate 104,553,194 of NC_092370.1, read as the reverse complement.
GTGTCTTTATTGATGCTTGCTGCATCCTTGAGTGCTCGGTGGAGGATGCTGATGCTTTTTTGCTGGTGGGGGTTGGGGGAGGTCGTTGCCCTGCTGCTGCTTATGCATGGGAGGGGGAGCTGGGGGGGGGCTTGGGGTTCTAACATTTAACTGCCATTTATTCTTTGGGGTACTCTTGTTTTCGTGGATGATTGTGGAAAAAAGATTTTCAGGATGTATATTGTATACATTTCTCTGACATTCAATGTACCTATTGAAATTCTGTCTATATTCTCAAGTTCTCCCACAGTGCATTTTCCTATCAAATTTTATATGATCAACTTTTAAAATAAATCATAATTGCAGAAAATACTAAAAGAATCTGACAAAATGCATAGAAATAATTTGGTTTAAATTCAAAATTTTTCCCTCCAATTCTCATTTGAAATAATGTGATACAAAACCAAGGATAATTTATAAGAAACTACCAAGGTTTCTCAAAAGTCAAATGAATATTCAAAATCTATTTAACATCACATTATTAGTTCATTCTTAACTGTTTGCAACTGAGAGATATTTTTAACCTCCCACCAACAGTGGTACTACATTACTTGGCAATACATCTAGATACAGTGGATTCTGGTTAATCAGCCAATTGGTTAATCGGGGCAGCTACTTACTTGGAACAATTCTTAAAGAATAAAAACTCATCGAGAAAATAGCTGGGATTCAATTGGTTTTATTTGGGGCAGTATGCTGCTTAATTTGGACAAAAGACTTGCCAAACAGTTTCTAACTAGTGCCCATCATGTGAACTTGTGAGGCCATTAAACACTACACCATGCTTAAGAGTGATCATTTAAATAGCATCAGTTTGTGTTCAATGGCGTGTGTTTGTGTCCAAAAAGCAGTGATTGTTGACAAGAAAAAAGCTGAAGGATGATTTAGAATTGTTTTGCTCAGTGTGGTTTTAAGCATTCAGGCCTGGACATGCCTGAAACAACCAGGAGAGAAAATGAAACTACACCCTATCCCTGTTATATGTGAGGGATACGTTCCTCGCAGTCGATGCATAGTATGGAAAACGCATTACGTGAATAATTATTTAAATGGAGAAAATAGGGATGCATTCTGGAGGGCTTCCTAAATATGTTTTATCTGTAACTTATTCACATTTTCATACCAATATGATACAAAAGCAGCACCACAAGGCAATATTTGTATTACATTTCATCAATTTAAGGTAATATTCAACATAATAAATCATAGAAGGTTAACATACTAGGGTGTACAGTACTCACCAACAGCGGCAGGTCTGTTGGCTCCAGGAGATGAGTGGTTGTGCAGTGATGTTGGGGAGCTTTACATGGATGAGGTGGATGGTTGTGGGTCATCAGGATCATCAAGGACAGCAAGGGGTGAAGGAAGACTCACAGAACTCTCTGGAAAGTTAGTAGAACTCTCAGAACTGATGCCCAACTCAGCTATCATAGCCGGCAACTGAACAGGGTAGCATCCAGCAGCTTCGTAGTCAGCACTAGCCTGCTCACCACGCACAGCTAAGTTGTGAAGCCTCTGGCGATTAACAAAAATTAGAAAACCATCCCCTACTTGCATTAAAGTTAACAGTATCACTTGACACTTCCTCACTAGCCTCTGAACGAAGGTGACCATAAATTTCCAAAGCTTTCTCATGAAGATGATCGGCATTGAGTTTTGTTTTTTTTTTCTTTGTTTCATGCTCAATGTACAAGCTCAACATTTTCCTCATTTTTGTCATAATCGGGTGATGCACTTTGGTAACAATCTTTGAAGACACTTGAGATGAATCAATCACTGCACTTTATTTTCTCAGCATTCTTCTTTATGTTCCTGATCGTGGACTCACCCAGGCCGAAGTAGCGTCCCAGAGCTGTGTTACCTTCACCTGACGCGGTCCTGTTTATAATTTCCAACTCTTTTTCAAGTGTTAAAGTGGTTCTCTGCCGCTTAGGTGATGGCCCAGGACTTGACATAGGATGCTTAGGAGGCATGGTTAAATATTTCAAGCACAAAATCACTGCACTGTAGGTAATAACAACAAAAGGTTAAGAGTGCAAGATTGCACATCCACACGCTGCCACCACCAATACGAGACTGGCGGGAATGAGACTGTGAGGCGGCGTGCGTGGCTTGCTTTGGCGGGAAAACGGTCCCACACAATACTGGTTGGCCAACAGCCTCGCAGACTCCACCGCACTCGCACGCATAACTAAGAGTTTTGGACGTATTTAAGGAGAAGTTGGTAGAAATAGATTCGACGCACAACTGTGAAAACGCATTGTTTGAAGACACATAACGGGGATAGGGTGTATTTCACTACTTCAACGAGTTAGGCACGAAGAAGAATTAGACGTTATGACAATCATCTTAAATGTTAAAATGTGAATGAAGATTTGAAAGATGCAATCTTGAAAGCACTGCATAGGAAAATTGGCGCCAGTGAACAACGTGACCACAGGCGGCATCCTCCAAATGGTTCACAAAACTACTTCTTTCACATCTTTTTCTTTCAAATGTGGTTCTGCTACTGTTGGAGCCTGTGGTCTACATTTTGGTGGTGTGTTTTCAGGTCGAATGAGCAATCTGGCGCTTTGCTGTCTCCGAGAGGGTTCCATGAGGCTTCCAGCGAAGTATGCAGCCTGCAGGCCAAGAAGCCTGAAGACAGGACACAAGCCCATGATAAACTCTATTTCTCACCAGAGTAGAAGGCAGGCATTCAGCACCATCTCGCAGCCCCTCGCTTGCTGCTGCCAGAGGAAGATATCTGCATATGACAGTCTCTCTCTTGCTGCTCCCAATAGAAGGTCCCTGCATTCAAATAGTCTCTCCCTCCTCCTTGATGCTAACCGAGGACGATGCCAAAGTTCTGGGTCTGTGGTTTGTGGATTGAACTATGTAGTTCATGTTATGATGTGGTTTGTGGATTGGACTATGTAGTTCATGTTATGATGTGTTTCTGATCGCTTCATTTTAATGTTTCTATTTTGGGTGACTTTGAATCGGGCTGACCCGCCAATAATGAACACTGAGCTGAACTGAATATGCCTGGAACCTTTCGATTTTCCGGGGGGGGGGGGGGGGGGTGGGTGGGTGTGTGTGTGTGTGTGTGTGTGTGTGTGGTAAAGAGTTGTTTCCACGGTTTTCTTTGTTTTGTGGCCGTCTAAGGGGAAAACAAATCTCAGGGTTGTACACCACGTACATACTTTGATAATAAATGTACTTTGAATCCTTCAGTGAAGGCAGTCCATTATCTGCATTAGAAGTCTGTGCTAATTTTGTTCATTTATAGTCAATCAAAAGAACACAACAGCGTGTTAATTGCCTATCGTATCTGACGATGACAGTGAAATCTGTGCACAAAGGTTTTTAAAAGTGGAAAAGCCATTGCGCTGGGACAGTGCTACTCTCGACCTTGGATGTCTGGGTCCAGTGGAATGAGTAATCATCACTGCAACCAAGGTTTTCCTTGGTTGCAGTGGATAACCATGACTTCTTCTGCACCTTATCATGACTTCTGCTCTTCAAGTGTTGCAGAACTGCTTTCTGGACTGCTGGACCTCACTGTTGATCTCACCCAAAGCTGACTTTGCATGCCAGGACAGGCATGTCCCAACTTCACCGGGGTATGAGGCCCACCAGCTAACCTCAGCTGGTTAGCCCACCTGTCGAAGTAGTGTCCCAGGGTGAGGCCGCTGTCGCTACTTGAAAACACAGGTGAAAGCTGAGTGTCCAGTGAGGACCATAGGTGAATGAGCTACTCCAGAGGTGCAAACCTTCTTGAACACCCTGTATACACAAAATAATCTGCAGATGCTGGGGTCAAAGCAACACTCACAACATGCTGGAGGAACTCAGCAGGTCGGGCAGCATCCGTGGAAAAGATTGGTCGACGTTTCAGGCCGGAACCCTTCGTGTTGTGAGTACAGCAGCATATGTTGGATGAATTACTCCGTTGATAACTATTAGGAACCAACAATACAGTTTTATAGTACTTTATTAGCATTGATAGTATACTAATTTGTTCTGTATTTCATTTAAATACATAATTGTTACTCAGTTAAATATGCCTCCAAGTGCCCCGAGACCTCATCTTTAATAATCGACTCCAATCTCTTCCTAACTGCTGACGTCAGACTAACTAGCCTATAATTATTTTTCTTCTGCCTCTCTCCCAATTGTCCCAATTTAATGGACTTCATTGTACTTGTTTTTTCTTTAAAAAGGAGTGTTCAAGTATGCCCTTTATCAAATTTCTACTCTCTTCTTTCCATATTTTTATTCTATTGCTTAACTTCTATATTTTATTAGTTACCCAGCAAAAGACAAAGGTGAAGACCACAAAACTCCATTGCTGATATTGGGCATTTCATCTGTTCAATGGCTTTAGGTCATTCTATTGGGTTCGCTTTTATACTTCTAATTAAAAAAAGTCTATGCCCAACAACAATAAAATCTCAAGCGTTAAACATCGACTTCTAGCAAGCTTTGCATAGAATTTTTTCTTAAATCATTTACAAGATGCAGACGATTTCTGGTACGGTCAACATTTATTGTCCAGTTTCTGAAGTAGTGCCATTTGCTGTGGAGCTGAAATAACCTGTACTATTACATGCAGTTTCAGAATTTTCTTCTAACTATGATATAGGAACTGTGACATATTTCCAAATCAAAACAGAAATGTGTCTGGAAGATGTTATGTTTGCCCCGAAGCTTGCTATCCTTATCTTTTTAGGTGTGAGAGATTACTAACTTGCCAGATATTGTTAAGGAATCCTTGGCAATTTGCTGCAATGCATCTTGCAGAATTGAAGGATTTTAAATCTATGCCAGACGTCCATAAATAGTCAACTTAACGATGTCACCTAGACAATATTAACTTCAAAGATTTGCAAACCACAAGTGACAGGGTTAAGTAAATGAAGGGTGCTATAATCTTTTAAGCAAAAATGTAGTTAACGGTTATTAGATAGGTATTATCAATTGCAGTAAAAAATCTAAAACTTATTTGTAAAAGCACCACTGTTAAGGTTTTACTATGTTATTTGGCTGTCATACTCTGATTTTCTGGACCTCAACCATGACTCCTGCCACATAACTTAAGCCACAACCTTGAAATCCCAGCTCACATTCTGGACTAATGAACGAGCCAGATGTTGAACCAACAGCATTTCTAAACAACTGAATGCTGGATTATTGGAGTTTTTCCCCAGTATGTTATAATGGTTGGACAGGTTCAACTAATCTTAGGCTATTTATATAAACATATTATGTTAAGGTATTGGATTCTGTATTTTTCCCCAATATGATAGGATCCTAAACAGATGGGTAAATAACAAAATGACAATGAAATGTTTTTGTACATTTAATGCTGTAGCAGAATTTCAAACAAGTTTCTAAGTGTTTCACTCTTGCACCAATCACATGACTGATATTTTAATGACATCATTGCAAGCTCTAATTGACTCTTAATCAGCAGTTGTAATCACTCCTACAAGAATCTTCATTAACATTGTTGGAAGAAATTCCAATATAAAACAAGTCCATCTATTATCTTTGTACCCAAGCGTGACCACACTTTAACCAATCACCATTAACACTAGACATCTGGTATACCTGTCCTAAACATAGATGATACTCCAGATTATACCCCAACAGGTCCATAATAAATTCTGACACCCCAATCATCAACTGATTATCACCTCAAAATGACCACCCACTAGTGTTTAACTCCCACCTCAGTTTCTGATCAGCAGTTGACACACTACCTCCCATTCTCCCATGGCCATTTTCACTAGTTATGTTGATTCTGGAGGTCAAAGTGCACCAGTATTCCAACCAGAGGTGGTAATAGATTTTCTATTCTGAGAAGTGTAATATAAAAGAAAATGCAAGTCCAGTCCCAAGGCCTTGTCATTACCCAATATTACAACAATGGGTTAATAAAATTACATACCATTTCCTAGGAAACCATTTTGATCTTGTTCATAATGGTGCAAAAACATCTAAAGCACTTTTAAGTCAATATAAAAACCAAATCCAAGCCCAACTGAAACTATACTATAAGTAGCTATTTTATGCAATACATATTAGCACAAATGCCATGACCATTCAAGTGTTCATCATTTCAAGAGTTAACCTGTTAAAACTTCCATCAGCTTACATGCTCCTTTCTTGTATCCAAAGCTCATTGTTACTACATATAGCAACTTCTCCAGAACAGAATTTATTACTGCAATGCTAAATTTTATGTCCTTAAAAACAGTGGCGCTTTTCACTGTGACAATGGCAGGCAGAGCTTGCTTGCACATATTAAGGTCTTAGTTACTCTCAGTTGCTACATTTAGCAAGCCGTGCCACTTCTGAAACAAACACTATTTGAATTTTGTTGTGGGAGATGACTAGGCCTTTAAGCAAAATGATTCGGGGATGTGCTCAAACCTTCCTTGAAGATGTGCAATATCCCCACTGACCTCTGGCTCATGGCTGCTCAAAATGAATTTGTAGTATTTGGAATGGTATTGAGAATATTCTAAGAACATTCATTGCACATACTCAAGAATTGTAACTTTCTCCTGTAAATTAGTAAGAGAATCAAAATCATATGGTACAGAAACATGCAATTTGCCCCACCATATTCACACCAACAATCAAACATCCATTTACCACCCTACCCATGTTCCCATCAAGTACCCCTAGATCCTGCCAGTTATCCACTTACTAGAGACAATTTACAGTGGCTAATTAACTTACCAACCCATATCTTTAGGATATGGAGGAAACCACAGCACCCAGAGGAAATCTATGATCACCGGAAAAAAAAACATACATACTCTACAAGAACATCAAAGGTAATAATTGCTTGGATCACTAGCACAGTCAGACAGCAGCTCTTTGAATCACACCACTAAGATGCCCAAAACTATCCATATACAATGTGTAATACAGTGAAATGCTAAAGCAAAGTCTGGATGGAAGTAAAATACATAACATAACAGGAAGGCACTTCTTGGCATTTTCAAACTCTTTATTTGATAGTAAATTCAAATAAAGGTTTCCCCACAAGTAGTGAACTCTTAGTGTTCCATTTCTTCAAAATATTACAAATAATCATGACTGTTTGAAAGCTAGGCATGTAACTGTTTCTGAGCCATATCTGTCTTTCCAAGAGAGTATTTAGGGCAGAGTCAGTTTATCTACTTAATGAAAATGTACATTTGCTGAATTTCAATTAGACTAATCTCAAAACACACAGTAGAAATCCCCAGAGAGGGTTTCTTGGGCCTTCGATGATCCTTCAATAAGTCTTTAACACCAACTGAACAGTCATTACAATGTGTAGCAATAGTTATTCCAACAAAGTAGTGAGGGCCTTTTGTTGTTGCTCACACAAAGGAACAGTACTACAGCAGAATGTGGGCACAGCCTATGAAGTTCTAACTAGTCATTATTCCATGAGCCACAATTTTATCATCTCAGTGGCCCAACTATTTCATACACTTCCCTTTTCAAGCAATGACTTCATGAACCTTTCAACTAAGGTATAGATAAGACTTGGAACAATGACAGAGCAAACAGAAAATATTTTCTTGGGTAATGTGTATTTTGTATTTATTATGAAAATAAACATGATTAAAGTGTATTTGACTCCACTAACAATCATCATAGTTTACACCATTCTACTAGCATACAAACTGCAATCATCCTCACAGATTTAATCAACTTTAGGATTCCACTAAGCTTTAACAAATAACTCAATAAACAGGAATAAATATACTCATTGAAGCACAAACAAATAGAGCATTATAGCTGTAACAAGAGTCTTTTTCTACAGCAGGTTCTCTCAAACAGCACAATGGTCTTTAAAAAGTAGGATACATTTAAGTTCAAGTTTTCTAATGAATTTATGATGGCAATCCAAATGGGTAACACACATATTTTGTGAACCTGCTTGTGAAACTGTAAGCACAGATGCAGGAAACAAAGACCCTAGTTAGTTTTCCAACACTGGAGGGGAGATGTCATATCTTTATTGGTATGCTGCAAAAGAAAGTATACTTGTCTGGCATTTCCTTCTGACCCCACCCTACACTAAACTGGAAGTTGAATCTGTAGTGAACAAAACACAATCAAAAGAACCATAATATGGAAGAGAGTCATACAGCCAGGCACATCTCTATGTGGACAATTTCATCAGTCCCATTTCCCGACTCGTTTCCTGCAGCCCTGGAATTTGTTCTAAAGTTCTATTGAATCTCTTTAATTTGTTGACTCCATTTCCACTGCTCTAACAGATAGCAGATATTGTACCACATCATCATTCTCACATTCTCTTTGCATCATTTAAATTGTTTCCCTGATCCTTGAACCATCAGCCAGTGGAACAGCTTCCCTCTTCCCTCTGTTGGCTAAATTTGCAGTCTCAATCTTTTATATCCACATCCAATTAAATATTTGATACTACTTCATCTTAGCTGTCCCACTTCATCCCATCCAATTTGCCCTTCAATTTCTACTTTAGATTTCTCACTTACTTCCCTTCCCCCCCCCCCACCAAACCTTATCAACTGATGACTACTACTGCTCAAGTGCATTTTCTACCCCCACATACATGTGGTTAATTTAACCCACCACAGGCCTGAAAATAAGATCCAACAAAGCCTCCATTTTCATACTGATCAAGAAAGTCCGTTTTAAGTCATTTTCCTCTAAAATTATTCCAATTAACATAGGGTAACTGAAATTACCCAATATCACCACTCCTTAGCTCTGGCATTTTCAATAAATTTACTCATCTCTACTTTTCCCATTACTTGATGCCTTATAGAATATACATAGCTTGATAGCTTCATTCTAACATTTCAAGAATTTACCACGTTCAGCAGTACAACATCCTCCTTGATTAGTATCACCACCCTTGTCACTCCTTCCTTACCTTCTGTAAAAGCCTTGTGACAAATTAAATGCTCAGTTATATCTTTTGACTTGTATAATTCCACTAAGCCTATGCATTTGTAACTCAACTTTATTCACTATACTGCACATATATAAACACATGCAATCTATTTTCACATTCGGTGTAATCTGTTCCTAATACTGCACTGCTTCCTTCCCCATTGTCATGTAACAGTCCCATCCTTTTGTGCACCTTGTTCCTTTTAAACCTGAAGTATGTTGGCATCTACCCTCAGCCGGTTTAATTTAAACACTCTGAAATCAGACAACTTTACTTTTAAAATGCAGCTCATCCATCTGCACAACAACCTACAATGTTAAAGTGTGCTAGGGTACTATAAAAAACAAAAGCTGTCCCTCCTGCACCAGGTCTTTACCTAAACATTCATCTGACTGACCTATTTCCATTCTTACTAGTACATAATACCAGGATAAATACAGTGATTACCTTTGCCCACTTGATAATCTCTTCCTGTCCAACGTACCCAATGGTTAATGTTGCAATTTGCATGCTACCATGGAGCAAGCATAGCATTCCAAAGTTCTTTCCGGTTGATGCATAGTGTCAAAGAAGCAATTAATGCTTGCCATAAGGATAGCTTCAAAGACTTCCTCAATCTCATGAGAAATCATGAACTCTATCCCACAACAGCTTATTACCCTTGCTACCACTCTAGACCAATTTCGAACAAAATATTACAAAGATTTCAGGAAATTATATTCCTGCTGAAATCTTAAAGCTCAGCAGTGAAAATCATTAGTCACAAAGCCACTGCCTCTCTGACAACATGTGGCGTGGGAAGAAAATTATTTTCCAAGGGACCTTCTGAAATGCTATAACCATGACCAAGTAGATATCAGACCTTGGTAACTGCAGAGGGGGCTCCCTGCTCTTTCTGCAGAGAAAGTCATTAACAGCATCTTCCTCAACATCTACTACCTGTAGCTGAAGAGCTGCTCTTCAAATATAGATTCCATCCCTCCAAAAGTGCAGTACACAAGATCTTCAACCAGTAACAAATGCAATAAAAATGCAGAGTGCAGCAGCCATCAGCCTGATATTTACTGATTGATCTATAACAGAACCATTCCTAATGTATGTGCCAAGCAAAACTACATAATTGCCTCATCACATTGCTGAATCTTTCTTAACAATACTGTTTCTCATCTCGAACACATTTCCTGTGCAAGTGAAGCTAATCTCCAGAACTGATGGGAAACTGTTCAACACAGAGTCTCAACTCCAGAACCAAGACTACTCAAGCCTCAGTAGAGATGCAAAAGTCAAAAAATAAACATTTTATAAATCAATAAACCTTACTCTATAGGGCTTAAATACATGTTTGAGGCGGAAGAACGAATGAAACAATAGGAAAGAGTGTTAAGGTATTCCTACTAGAATCAGTTAAAGCCTGTACCTAATGGCATTGATAGGGAAGTACATAAATTAGCGTATTCAAAAAAATTAGGACGCAGCGATGGAATGAAAGGCACAACTCCAAAATCTGTCAGAGAAAATGAACCAAATGGCCCATTTTAGTAAAATATTCAGTCTTTGAAATCTCCTTTATTAAAAGGAAAGATAGGAACCTAATCTTAGGAACAGAAAAACAAATAACAGGGATTTTATCTGATAGAAGATGCAAGGCTAAAGAGGTTTCAATTGCAGCCTTCAAGAGAAAATAATTTAAGCAAAAGGATGAGACAGGTCGAGTCCCCTTATCCAAAATTACAAAATCTGAAATCCAGAGGAATTCTTTTTTTTTTGCTGACATGAAGTCACAAATGGAAAATTCTACCAGGAGCAGGGAAGGTTCCCAGCTGATGCAGATGTCTCTGTGCACCACAGACAGTTGAGAATTGACCTTACATATGTAATGAACAGAAGTTAATGAAAAATAGAATACACTGCATGAAGCAAAAAATAAAGATCCCGATCGCGTATTCGTCAGTGTCACAGTGAACATGTGCTGTTAACGGTATGCTGATCATGAAGCAAGCAAAGTTCTATCACCGCAAACTGAAAACTGAAGGCAAGTGTGAATATTCAGAAGGCTGGTTGCAGAAACTTAAGTAAAGGTATGGCATTAAAGTTTTAAACATCTGTGGTGATAAAGTGTCTGCTGATCACAAAGCAGCAGAGAAATTCATTGATGAGTTCCCCAAGATCATCGACGATTAAAATCTAACACACTGAATTGCTGCATCAGTATGTGTGATGAACGACAGCAAGACAAAGAGTGCTTCCCGGTAGCATAAGAATTCAGTCAGAAATGATGGCAATCCCCAACTATTTTATTATTTATTCCAATGTCCGAAAAAATGTGACGCTTCTGGCCCCATGCATTTCGGATAAGGGGTCTTCAACCCGCATATTAAAAATAGCTTAAATGCATGTCCTTTAGCAACTGTGTAAATGCTGCAATCAGAAGTCCAAAGATAGCAAAATTCAAAGAATTGAAAAGCTGTCATCTAAAATTTATTAGAATCGTATTTAAAGGCAGCACACTTTAAAACACATGGCACACCTGAGAGTTGATGGTATTTGAATGAGAAACCAAATGGTCATTTTAATCTACATTTTAACATTCCGTGACATTATAATCAAACTCAGTCCAGTTTGTACCAGATGACTACACTGTGTATCTAATAAAAGAAATTGAATAATAATTAGAATTGTTTTATTGTTAATTTTTCCTTCCGCCACCTTGAAAGATACAGAAGCCAACATAATATTTCTCGATTTAACAGCAACCTTGACATGATTTACTGCTGACGGCACTCTTGAATTCCATTGACTTCTTGAGGCAATCATATTCTATAATGAATTAGGGAAGAATTTGCTTGAAATAAAGATACAGCAATGTGCTCAAATCAAGATGGTATGCCGATATGGGAGAGTACCTCTGGCAGCAACTCCAATCAATCAACTGCTCCACTCTTACTATAATTGAGCTTTTAACTCAGCTCAGTTGTTAGTTTTCCATTACAGCTCTCATAAGACATAAGACAGTGGTCCCCAACCACTGGACCACAAAGCATGTGCTACCGGGCCGCGAGGAAACAATATTATTTGGCGGTATGAAGCGATATGAGTCAGCTGTACCTTTCCTCATTCCCTGTCATGTCCACTGCTGAACTTGAACGTACACGAGGTCATCAGTCAGTATGAGTAAAAAACAAATGTCACTTGAGTGTTTCTTTGGAAGAGATGGAAGGGGACATAAAAGGCCTAATGATTGATGGTAACGCAGAGAGCTGAGGCAGAGACTGCGAAAAAAAAGCTTCCTTCAACAGAAAATATGACAAGTCGTACATAAAATATGGCTTTATTGCGACAGTTAACTCGCACCCTCCAAGCCCCGTGTGTGATATGTGGAGACAAGCTGTCTAATGAGGCAATGAAGCCCTCAAAACTGCTTCAGCAACTTGAGTCAAAGCACCCTGCACTTAAAGACAAACCTGTTGAGTTTTTTGAGAGGGAAAAAACGTGAGCAAGCGGGACAGAAGCAAGTGCTGAGATCAACCACCTCCACAAATGCTGCTGCTCTGAGAGCATCATACTTAGTGGCTATCTGTGTGACATCTTCAACCTGCTCAATGAACTCAGTTCGTCACTTCAGGGGAGAATGACAACTGCCTTCAAGTTGGCAGATAGTGTCTGCTTTCAAAGCCAAACTGGAACTGTGGGGACGACGAGTGGACAGGGGCATTTTGACTTGTTCCCAATATTAACTGGGATTTTGGGAGAGACTGAGGCTGCACAGTCTTTCTCACAGCTGGTGCGCGATCACCTAACTTCGCTATCGGCAGAATTTGAGTGTTACTTCCCAACCGCAAATGACCCAGGATGTGCAAAGGAATGGTTCCGTGACCATTTGTGAATGTCCCCGGTGAATCATCCATGTCAGTGCAGGAAGAAGATCAACTCGTCGAGCTTGCAAATGACGGTGGGCTGAAAAATATGTTTGACATAACGTCTCTGCCGGCATTCTGGATCAAAGTCAAGGCTGAATATCCTGAGATAGCCACAAAAGCACTGAAAACGTTGCTTCCATTTCCAACATCATATCTCTGCGATAATCTCTGTGAATGCAACGAAAACTAAACTGCGGAATAGATTGGACATAAGGAACCCCTTTAGAGTATCGCTGTCTCCCATCACCCTCGATGAGACCAGCTTGCTGCAGGGAAACAAGCCCAGGGCTCCCACTGATTCACTGATATTGGTGTGTTGCAATGATTTTATATGTTCATACAAGGAAAATATGCGCTGTGTGTTTAATATCCAAACGTTACTCAAAATGTTATAATGCCATTGACTTATCACTATATTCATGGAAAATACGCGCTGTGTGTTTAATATTAAATTCGTTAGATAAACCCTTTTAGAAACAAAATTGCGTGTATTATTAGCCACTTATAAGTGACTTATAGTTTCACTATATTCCTGTCGTAATTAACACCCCCCCCCCCACCCCCCAGTCGGCCGGTCCGCAAGAATATTGTCAATATTAAACCAGTCCGCGGTGCAAAAATGGTTGGGGACCCCTGCCACAAGATACATTGCCTAAGAGGCAAGTCACATAGTGGACTGAATCCATCTTTTCCATAATCTCTGCACTGCTACAGTGTAATGGAAATTATGCCATGAAGAAGTCCCTTGTATGCAAAATCTTGGCTTGCATGCAGACGGGGATGAATAGGCCATTAGAGAGATCAGCTAATGCAGCTGATGAAGATTGTATGGCTAGGTGCAATAATGTAGGTAACAAGTCAGTGGACGTTTAATTAAAACAAAATACTTTGTGATCAATTGGTCCAATGATTATTAGTTTTCATTTATTTCTGAATCTTACATTTTCTTCAATGTTAATCCAGCCGGCTCCCCTACGCGCTTTCTATCCGTGTTGGGTTACGAGCTGGTAATCTCTTTGGAAACTCACCCGGCAGAAGGCAATGGCAAACCACTGCTGTAACTTGCCTCGTACACGGTTCCCCACTACGTCAGAGAGGCGTGGAGGGAAATCGTCCGCTAACCGGAGAAACTCCAGATGCAACGTACCTTTCCTTTCCTTTACTTCTTTGGGAATAAATCCTGTTCCCTAGTTAGCTTTGGAATTTGTGGAGTGTTAAATGAACTGCTCTTCAGATCTCAAGGCTAGTTTTCCCCCATATCAAAAAGAAGCATGCAGGCTACACAGTCAAAACAACAACAGTGGTTTAAAAACAAACTAGATCTTACAATATTAGCATGTAAAGTGCATAGAAAAGACAAAGTTTGCACACACATATCACAGACATTAAATTTCAAGAACATTTCCAAGTTCTGATAATTATGCAATAGATTAACAATGGTATGCAACAGTAGAAATACACAAGTAGCTCACACTTGACCAGAAACAAGTCAAACATAACGGATAGAACAAGGGTTCCCAACCTTTTTTATGCCACAGAGCCTTACCAGTAACCGAGGGGTCCATGGACCCCAGGATGGGAACCACTGAATGACAGGAAGCATAAAACGAACTGCAAATACTTTTAACTATTGAACGAAAAGTACTCACTTAAGTTAAGGCAAGAAATCTGGATCATCATACAAGTGGATTTATTTTTAAACTGGAATGATGACCCAAGATTTAGTTGACAGTAAAGTAGAGAAAGCAAATTTCAAAAACAATATTTAGGTAAAGAACACAATGGCATATTGCCCTTCATGTTATCAATGTATTTGAAGATAAATAAATGATTTCTAGATTGCAACGGCCAATTTGAGAAGAACAAATAAATCACCCGTAAACTTACCTTAATTGACGTAGACTGGAGAATAAAATTAGCAAGGACATCACAGAAACTTCGAGATCTTCTTCAGAAATGGCTCAAGATCTTTTGCAATACCTGAAGAGGTAAATAGGGCTCAGATTAAAACTAAATAAAAAGAAACACCATCTATGAAACATACTTGAATAAAGCACTGAACTTCAGGTCTAGACAATGAGCTTCAGATGTCATGGACTTTGAAACCATTAACTTCTACTTACTTGTGAATATACTACCAGAGACAAGTAATGCTAGATCTTAAGTGCCACTAGTACGTAAAGGTTAGGAGGTATATAAAAATACATGCACCAGAAACGAAACAATGTCCTTGTCAGGAGAATGCAATTACGCAAGAGGTTTGCAAAATAACATGATAAAACAGTCATGATAAAAGTGACTTATGATTTGAGTTACACAGAGCTACTTATGTGCTAGGCATGAGACAATTTCATGATGTACATATAACTCACCCTAAAGATGCAGCATCGCACATAATAGCTCCATTTTTACCTCCAATGCTCTTAATACAAAGGCCAATGATTGGAAACTAAAGAGACAGACAAGGTTATTTAGAGTTCAGATGTTTTGGGAATCAAAAGAAAGTGGAATTCAAGCAACACACATAAAAGTTGCTGGTGAACGCAGCAGGCCAGGCAGCATCTGTAGGAAGAGGTGCAGTCGACGTTTCAGGCCGAGACCCTTCGTCAGGACTAACTGAAGGAAGAGTGAGTAAGGGATTTGAAAGTAGAATTCATGCAGGAATGCAATGCTGAGGTAAGAAGTCAGCCAGGATCGTAATGAATAGTAAAGCTAGGGCAAAATGGTCTATTCCGGCTTCTGTTTCTCATATTCTTTTAGAAAACATTTAACATTTGTCCAAAATGAGTTGAGGAAAAAATATACTCCAAAAAATTAGTTCCATTGTACTCATAAGCTAATACAAAAAAACAATTTGATCTAATAACTCATTACAATGAATACAAACCCAAATTCTTCTGGTTGGCACAGAAAACAGAAGCAAAGAATTAATGCATTTTAAGACTTGTTGCACGACATTTGTTCTGATAAGAACACAATCTTAAAAAAAAGGAAAATTCACAAATAAGAGAAAAATCGGCAGATTATGGAAATCCGAGCAACACACACAAAACACCGGAGGAACTCAGCAGGCCAGGCAACATCTATGAAAAAAAAGTACAGTTGATGATTTGGGCCAAAACTGGCTCTGTACTAATATTAAAAAATAAATGTGATCTCTTGAATATACCTACATAAATTGCACTTCACTGTGGTCTTATATGCCAAATTGCTCTCTGTACTGTGAAAAAAAATTAGAAGAAAACATTTAAAGCAGTTTACATGGATAAAGCATTTTTAAAAACCTATGTTAGCAGCTTGATGGAAAGAATGTTAGCAAATTTAATAGGCAGCAATTGAACTTTTAAAGGTATTCAAATTCTAGGTGAGAGATTCATGTCCGTAATGCTTCAAGATGAAAGGACAAATTGTCAATTTAGTAATCAGACAAGATCAATTTGCATTGTTTTTTCCATGCAGATCTCGCAGCCTGCAAACAAACGAGAGGTGAGAGTTTACAATGTTTAACAGCCTTCTCTGAGCATTCAATACCCCGTTAATACTTAATAGAATTTTCTTTATTACTGGGTGACAGATCTTTGCAGTTAAGTTTCAGAAATTGCAAAAAGTTCACCCTCATCGATTGTCCTTCAAAGTTTAATTTGAAACATTTTAGCCCATTCCTGACAATCTGATATTCTACCACTACAGACAAGACCTAACTCTATACATAGCAGGCAGGGACTTCATAGCAGAACAACAGGTAGTCACTTAAGCTATAGAATATTTGCAAAACAGTGCAGTGAAGCTTTTGCAATTCTAAACTAACAAATGATTGTACAATGTGTGGATACAACACGTACTAGGTTCATCCCCAAAAACTGTATAGTAATTCTTCCTTCTTCAGTCTTTTTAGTTCTAATTTAACAGATTATATTTTCTATATATTCATCCAACTCAAGTACAGCTGTTATCCAACACTGGCAACTACTCAACAAAATGGAAAACAAACCTGGTCTTTTTTTAAAATATAAAAGGCAGGGAACAAGTCTAACAGATTATCTTTCCCTGAATGACGGAAGTTTTCACTAACAGCTAGTTGCTCACCATCACTTATGTTTATGTCCTACCTTGACACCTCGATTCCAGATTTCAACTATAAACAATCAGAATCAGGTTTAATATCACTGGTACATGTTGTGAAATTTGTTGTTTTGCAGCAGCAGTACATTGCAATACATAATAATACAAAACTATAAATTACTATAATTAAATAAGTCATGCAAAAATAGTGAGGAAGTGTTCATGGGTTCACTGTCCATTCAGCAGTCTGATGATGCAATGGAAGAATCTGTTCCTAGAACGTTTAGTGTGTGTATTCAAGCTTCTGTACCTCCTCCTTGATGGTAGCAAAGAGAAGAGGGCATGTCCTGGGTGATCCATCTTTTGAAGGTACCCTGAACGCTGGCAAGGCAAGTGTCCATTGTGAAGCCGGCTGAGTTTATGCCTTTCTGCAGCTTTTTCCAATGCTGTGTAGTAGCCCCTCCATACCAGATGGTGATGCAACCAGTTAGAATGCTCTCCACAGTACATCTGTAGAAATTTAAGAGTGTCATTGGTGACAAATCAAGTCTCTTCAGGATTAATGAAATATAGCCTGTCATGCCTTCTCTGTAATTGCAAAGACATGCCTTTGCAATTTTTCTGATATTAGTGTCAGCCATCTCCCTTATGCTATCTGAAACAAAATACAAAATTCTTAAAATACCTGTTGATAAACAGCACCAGCAGGAAACCTCATAACACTATTCTAAGAAACAGCAGGCAAATTTCCATCATAAGTTGCACTGTTCCTCACAATTCTGATCTTAGGAATTGCTCCTTGAAGGATCCAATCAAAATTTAATCTGTACTTTTTCAGCAAGTGAGCGTGCACACAAGAAATGCATCAATAATAGGGAGGGGAAGGCAATGTAGGTTTTTGATAAAAGAGTACAGGAGTATCCATGATATGAAGTTTGGAACTATCTACCCAAGAGGGCTGTGGAGGAAGAGTTAGAGTGTATTGCAAATAGACACAGACTTTTGGATATTGAAAGGAATTATTTGATAAATTAAGGGATTAAATCATATTAAAGGATATATCTAGGGTGCCCAAGACTTTTGCTTGGTACTGCAGAAATTTTATATATTGCACCGTACTGCCGCCGTAAAAAAAATTTCATGACATATGTAAGTGATGATAAACCCGATTCTGATATGGGTCTCTATTGTGGACTGAGTGTGGGAAGGAGGCAGGGAGAGAGGAATCATGGCTGGGAAAAGAAGGGTGAGGGGAGTGGGGAGCACCAGAGAGACATTCTGTAATGATCAATAAACCAGTTGTTTGGAATTAAAGGACCTTGCCTGGTGTCACCCATACCACATTCTGCCCCTGGCGCTCCTCCTGTCACCTGTCCCTCACCCCTCCCACAGTGCTTCACCCTCACCACTCTCAACGTCCTTTGCCCCGCCAGATTTACAAACTTGCTTTCTGCTCCACATTGAAAAATACAGTACTGTGTAAAAGTGTTCGGCACTCTAGCTACATATAAGTGACCAAGACTTTTGCACAGTACTATATATGATAGATCTCAGAAGAGACAGATTGCAGCAGTCCTGAGAAAATAATCTGTTTGGATCACATTCTTTGAGATTTGTTGCACAGGATTCAATCTATAAATGTAAGTTGCAGGTATCCAACCCTTGAAATGAAATTCAGCTTGCACCTTCAATGTTAGTAAAAAGCTGGGTAGTTATATGGTAAGTAAACAGCAAACTAATGAGGCTAAAGATTTTGCCAAAATATAATTGAGCCCTGTATCATTGTCAATGTCATTTGAATATTCAAATCTGATTGTCAGCATCTGTTGCAAAAATTCTTGCAAGTCTTTTTCTTAATAACAAATGGCATTTAGTCACTCAGATGTGTTTAAAATGACTTAATAACATTTCATCCACATAACTTCTTTTGGATACGTATTGTGTAGATGAACCGCTAGCCCTATTATTTAGCAACCTTGTTTTCCACAAATTAGTTGGTATATTTACCAACAATAATCAGCTGGGAAACAATCAAGAGATCATACAAGATTCTATAAAATGCAAGCTCCTTTCCACAGTGTTATAAGCTTTGGATAATATACTTGATCCCTTCTGTTATTGTTTAACTTGTGCTTACCTACAAATTTAGGTGCCCCCTATGATGCCAAGAAAGATACTAAATACTACCTGGGTCACTGAAGCAAATAGCTCCAGATTCCATGTACTCCAGAATTGACTGCAATTTTACAAATAATTCTATACAAATACAAAATAAATATATCTTCTGCATGTGTTTCTGGATGCTTTCAAGAAAGAGATGGATAGAGCTCTTAAAGATAGTGGAATCAAAGGTTATGGGGATAAGGCAGGAACTAGATACTGATTGTGGATGATCAGCCATGATCACAGTGAATGGCGGTGCTGGCTCGAAGGGCCAAATGGCCTACTCCTGCACCTATTGTCTACGGTTAGCATTGTATATTCTTTTTCCTCCATAAGGAACATAGTGAGTTAATGCTGACAGAAAACAGTTTTCTGATGTTGGAAGATTATAACCCAGTTATGAAATTTGGAATCCAAGAACATCCTCAAACTACTTGTCTATCTCTTCCTCTGATATTACATACACATTTTACGTTATTGATCTGCACGCAAATAGCATCTGATTCCAATATAAAACAGCAAACAAGGGAGAAACAGCACTTATTTGTAGTTTACATGCCAAAAGTGAAAGGCCAAGGAATAGAACCACTGTACTCATTTCACTCCTATTTCTTCTTCTTCTTCCACCCTGGATAAATTACAAACCCGACCAAATAGGCTTATTTTGTTCGTGTAAAACTAAATTAGATGGCATATCTTTCACCTTTAGAAGGTTTGACCTAAATAGAACAGGAAGTATTTACAGAATTGTTTTAAAACCATCTATAGCAAAGGTTTTGACTGTATTTCCCGAAATAAGCAAAACAATATACTACCTGCATGGGAACTTAGAGGATGGACATTCATAAACTCAGTCAAAAGCTTATAGTGAAGATGAAAATTAAGATGTTTGCAGTGACAATTAAAAAGGGTTCTCATGATGTGTGTTATTATTTATTTGTCAGTATGGAAAAACAACCAGGGATTTTAAAGACTGAGAAAACAATTTTGGAGTATGGACTGATGCATAGAAATTGCATACGTGTTCCAGACATGTCATTATAGATCAGTGGTCCCCAACCACCGGACCGCAAAGCATGTGCTACTGGGCCGTGAGGAAACGATATGATTTGGCGATATGAAATGATACAAGTCAGCTGCACCTTTCCTCATTCCCTGTCACACACTGTTGAACTTGAAATAACCTACCAAATCATAACAAATAACACACAAAACCTAAAATAGCACTAACATATAGTAAAAGCAGGAACTATATGATAAATATACAGCCTATATAAAGTAGAAATAATGTATGTACAGTGTACTTTCACTTAACTAAATCGGGAAGATTAAACCAAAACTGATTTATAGAGAAAAAAATTGGCACGTACATGCATGCACGCGTCAATGTATGCGTATGTCACGCATGCGCACACAGGTGCCCGTGCAAGGCGTCATGGTAGTCTTTCTCAGGGTAAACACAAGTGTCCTGTATTTGACCGCTACTTTTGTCCCTTACTTAGGAGTGAGAAAGTTGGCAAACCTACTTGAACACCCCCCACCTCCCGTCGGCCAGTCCACAAAAATATTGTCAATATTAAACTGGTCCGCGGTGCAAAAAAGGTTGGGGACCCCTGTGTAGATGACCAAGGGAAAAGAACAAATTATTTATTCCAAAACAAATTTATTAAGATAATAATTTCTTCTTCATCACAGATGAAAACTTTTGTGGAAACCTCAATTCACCTGCTCCAATATGTCCTCACCAGCAGATAACCATCACTTTCAGAGCCTTATTAAAATGGGGTAACAATTGCAAATTTTCACTGGTGTCAGAAAATACCAACTCATTCTGTTAACAATATACAATTTAACTATACTATGAGAACTTTAGAATTATTAAACATCCATTTTTAAAAAAAACAGGGGATTCCCTTTCCACCAACTATTTGGAAAATTCTCATCAACTGTCTTGTATTCCTACTGTAATGCCAGAAGTTTTGAACCCTTCATTTCACTTCCCCAAAGGAAGTTTCATGGAATCCCTACTTTAGAAAATATCACGATTGCCACTGAATAAACTATTTTAAGAAGGTGATTCTGTAGTGGTTGAACACTGACTCCATATTACCTCAATGGTCTCCTTCGCTCCCCTGCCCCCATAACTGCATACCATTTTCTTGACATTTGCCATGTTTCTTCCAACCTGTTCAAATGAGGATTCTTTTGGTTAAAAAAAATACTTCCTCACATAAACTTCTCAGGGTTTTATTTTAACTAAACTATGTATGAGAAACTAACTTTTGAGGGAAATACATTAACCAAGGAAGGTAAATAAACGAGGAAAATTTTACAATCGCATTATTCCTTATTAGAAAAAAAAACAGGAGTTGTATTCGAACTTAATCACTGCTTCACCTCAAGATGGTTTAAGGTAAACTTTGTTGTCCCAAGATTTCCCTAAATCTCTGCCACAAATTTAAAAATATAAAATTTTTAATTGGCAGGGAAGAACTGTTCTGAAAGTGCTGTATCATCATGATCTGTAGTCACACCGAAGGATCTCACAGTTAAAATATATTAATTGTGGGCAGACAAATTCCACAAAGGAAAATTCCATAAGCAAAGTGGTGTACATGGCCAAATGAAGTGTTCCTTTGCAATGCTCATTGGAGCAATAAATATTCACTACGACGTCAGGAAAACTTCCTTAACCTTTTTGATGAGCAGTAGGATTTTTTTGCCTACACCCAAAGCATTGGTTTAATAACTGTCTGAAAAATAAGACCTCAATCAATTTAACCCAGAGTACATACTCAAATCAATGGAGTGTAGATTGAACCAACAGACTTCTAGGGTCAGATGATCATTACACCATGGATTCAAGTCAGGACAAACAGGATGCCAAGAATTAAGATACTTTCTGAAAGATGGGAAAAATGTCTCTTAAGTGTGAAAAATTCAACACTAAATGTTACTTTTTTCCCCTCTTCAGAGTTCTATGCCTATTCAAATTGCCTGCATACACAACAAGATAACTCTAGGTTGTTGCCAAGATTTTGAAAATCACCCTATTATTTTCCACAGTTAATATGTTTAAAAACCATAAATAAATCTCAAATGTATTACCCATTGTATTTGTAAAGATAATTGTGCAAATATATTCAATAATCAACAGACATGCCGTGACACTGTTCTCTTCTGTAGTTATAACAGCTACTGACTAATAGCCTAAACGTTATACGTAATTTCCAGTCTCCAAAGTTTTCAGACAAGATAATTAACCAATTGATCCAAGGTTGTTTACTCAACAATTAGACAGTTTGGCCTCAGAGCAACCACTCCTTTCATTCGAATTGCACCGGCAATGTAGCGAAACACAAGCTTGTTTAAAACACTAGACTGTAAACATTTAAATCAGAAGTGAACAGCTCAAATCTAAATGGCAAAAGGGAACATACTTACTAAATCATTTCTTGTTTTTTTCGCTCTCTGTCAGGTAACCTGCCTTCCTGGGAAAAGGAAAGGAAATTCCTACCCTATCAAATTGATCTCAGGATGTAACTACTAGGAATTCCCCATCGGCAACTGCTAAATAACAGTTTAAAGGAATAGAACCCAAGCTGTCATACTCTGAAATCAAGAAATACCAAATGTTACTAGTATTAAATCCAAGTGCCAGAAAGTGAAGACCCACCCGCCAGTCAAAAATCAAAATGCATCCTGATATATGCCTCAACGGCAGCACGGGGGGGAGAAAAAGAGGTAGCAAAATTGTGTTAAGAATATGGACGAAGGGCAGACTTAGAAAATCTCTGCTAATGACAACCAGTTGACATTTCACAACAAACAAAATGGAAATTCCAGAAGAAAAGACCTCACCCTTTGATCAGTGAAACATAAAATAACTTTTGGACAGCCGAGAAAGTAAATATTTAAACAAAACTTTAACAAACTAATATATTCATCTTAAAATAAATAGAAGCGCACCGAATCTACTTTATATCATATAGTTCAATTATTTGCTTTAAAACAAATTTGCACTAAAATATTTGTGAATTACCGTGATTACTGTTTATTCAAGCAAAAGAAAAAGATGGAATTAAACACACAAATTCGGGATGAACCTCAGCGGATACTAGACAGAAATTTAGCCGTTCTTTCTCCCCAGCAGACAGGGGTTTAGTTACAGCGAACTCCGCCACCACGGAGGTCACTGAAACATTGACTCGGTCTCAAGCGAAGGCCCCTGCTGAAGTGGCGGCCTGTCGTACGACTACCGCCGGAGTCGGCATTCGTCAGCCGCTCGCTCCCTTCCTTCCATCAGTTTCACCAGTAAGCACTGTCAACTTAAATAAATACTAAATGCTGTAACTTTATTTTACGCTGCCAGTTGTCTGATCCCGTCCATCTGTTCTGCGATCCGCCTCCGTCTTTCGTTTGACCTTTTTTTCCTCCGGTGTTTTTTTTCTCTCTCCAAACTACCGTTTCCCCTCACAACAAAAATATCACCTAGGCCCCAACCGTCACTCCCACTGCACCCCCCATCCCTCCCCTAGATTGACAATGCAACCAGCCAATAAAATATAGGGTTTCCTTCCCTCCCCGCCCAGCCTCTGGACCTCTTTTCGAATTGACATAGTTTGAACCCAATCACAGTGCCCGACAACTTTCACTCTCTGCCAATCGGCATTGAAGGAGGCGGGGCTGACTTCTGATTGACAGAAGAGGTTGAGTTCCATTCCATTGACGTAAGCATCCTTTCCCGGATTCTTTTATGATCGACCGCTATGTTACCCAATTAGCGCTCAGACCGAACAATCAGCGTAGGGGTGGTGAGGTCGGGCAAGGTTGACCTGGATAGTGACGTTAGACACCACCAGTTAGCAGATTATTCGAAGTTATATCCAAATCATTGAAACCTATCGAATTTAGATATGGTGGAAGTGGAGAGGATGTTTCCTATAGTCAGAGTTGAATAGCGATTCATTAGTAAGGGCAAATAAAAAATAAGGACAAATGGAGTGGCCATTGTGTGAGTGGACCAGTGTCAGAGTGGGGAGGCTTCGGCTCAATAGGCTTGGGCGAGGTATGTTTCTGGTAGCTTTCTTCTTCTTCCTTCTTCATTCTTCATCTGTTATTACATAGCTAAAGCAATGAGAATAGCTCCAGGGGCAGTGTTGTATTCTTTATACGAGATGTGGGAATTCAGGGAAACCTTCAGGTTCCTAGATAAACACATCTGCACCAGGTACACTGAGCTGCTGCTCCTCAGGGGATATGTTAAGGAATTGGAGCTGCAGCTTGATGACCTTCAGGTGATAGATAAGACTATTGGGAGGTAGTCACCCCTAATTTGCAGGAGGCAGGTACTTGGGTGACTGTAGGGTGAGGGAAAGGAATGGGCAGCCAATGCAGTGCACCTTTGTGGCCGTTCCCCTCAATAATAAGTATACCGCTTTGGATACTGTTGGGGGGATGGCCTAGCAGGGGGAAGCCGCAGTGACTGAGTCTGGTGCTGTTGCTCAGAAAGGAAGGGGGAAGAAGAAGACTGCAGTAGTGCTAGGGGATTCCATAGCTAGAAGAGTAGACACGAGATTCTGTGGACACAGTAGAAATTCCTAGATGGTATCTTGCCACCTGGGTGCCAGGGTTAGAGACATCTTGGATCGATCTAGGAATAATGGTGCATAGTTCCCTGAAGGTGGAATCTCATGTGGATAGGGTGGTGGAGAAAGCTATTGCTATGCTGGCCTTTATAAATCAGAGCATTGAGTATAGGAGTTGGAATGTAATGTTGAAATTGTACCAGGCCAAATTTGGAGTATTGTGTACAGTTCTGGTCACCGAATTATAGGAAAGATGTCAACAAAATTGACAGAGTACAGAGAAGATTTACTAAAATGTTACCTGGGTTTCATCTCCTAAGTTACAGAGAAAGGATGAACAAGTTGGGTCTTTTTTTCTTTGGAGCGAAGAAGGTTGAGGGGGGAATTGATAGAGGTATTTAAAATTATGAGGGGGATAGATAGAGTTGATGTGGACAGGCTTTTTCCATTGAGAGTGGGGGAGATTCAAACAAGAGAACATGAGTTGAGAGTTAAAGGGCAAAAGTTTAGGGGTAACATGAGGGGGAACTTCTTTACTCAGAGACTGGTAGCTGTGTGGAACGAGCTTCCAGCAGAAGTGGTTCATGTTGTAATTTAAAGTTAAATTGGACAGCTATATGGACAGGAAAGGAATGGAGGGTTATGGGCTGAGTGCAGGTCGGTGGGACTAGGTGACAGTAAGAGTTCGGCATGGACTAGAAGGGCCGAGATGGCCTGTTTCCGTGCTGTAATTGTTATATGGTTATATGATTTCTAGAGCCATCTCCTTATGTACCTGAGATGCAGACCATCAGGCCTTCAGTCTCATCAGTCTACCCAACACCATTTTCTGCCAAATATGAATTTACTTCAGTTACTCCGTTACCCTCAGTCCTCTGGCCACTATTACATCTGGGGGATTGTTTGTGTTTTCCCTAGTGAAGACAGATTCAAAGTACCTGTTCAACTCATCTGCCATTTCCTTGTTCCCCATAATAATTTCACCCGTTTCTGTCTTCAAGGGCCCAACTTTGGTCTTAACTAATTTTTTCCTCTTCACATACCTAAAGAAGCTTTTACTATCCTCCTTTATATTCTTGGCTAGCTTACCTTCATACCTCATCCTTTCCCCCCGTATTGCCTTTTTAGTTATCTTCTGTTGCTTTTTAAAAGTTTCCCAATCCTCTGTCTTCCCCCTCATGCTTGCTATGTTATACTTCTTCTCTTTTATTTTTATACTGTCCTTGACTTCCCTTGTCAGCTACGGTCGCCCCTTACTCCCCTTAGAATCTTTCTTCCTCTTTGGAATGAACTGATCCTGCATCTTCTGTATCCTTCCCAGAAATACCTGCCATTGTTGTTCCACTGCAATCCCTGCTAGGGTATCTTTCCAGTCAACTTTGGCCAGCTCCTCCCTCATGGCTCCATAGTCCCCTTTGTTCAACTGTAATATTGACATTTCCAATTTTCCCTTCTCCCTCTCAAATTGTAGATTAAAACTTATCATATTATGGTCACTACCTCCTAATGGCTCCTTTACCTCGAGCTCCCTTATCAAATCTGGTTCATTACACAACACTAAATCCAGAATTGCCTTCTCCCTGGTAGGCTCTAGTATAAGCTGCTCTAAGAATCCATCTCAGAGGCAATCCACAAACTCCCTTTCTTAGGGTCCAGTACCAGCCTGATTTTCCCAGTCTACCTGTATGTTGAAATCCCCCATAACAACTGTAGAAGGTTGAGGAGAGTAGGAGAGATTCAAACAAGAGGACATGAGTTGAGAGTTAAAGGGCAAAAGTTTAGGGGTAACATGAGGGGGAACTTCTTTTCTCAGAGAGTGGTAGCTGTGTGGAACGAGCTTCCAGCAGAAGTGGTTGAGGCAGGTTTGATGTTGTCATTTAAAGTTAAATTGGATAGCTACATGGACAGGAAAGGAATGGAGGGTTATGGGCTGAGTGCAGGTCGGTGGGACTAGGTGAGAGTAAGAGTTCAGCACGGACTAGAAGGGCCGAGATGGCCTGTTTTCATGCTGTAATTGTTATATGGTTATATGGAACATATAACCTGTACAAAAGGGACAAGTTCTATCTGAACCTGAGGGATCCTTGTGGGCAGGTTTGCTAGGACTAACGGGGATGGTTTAAATTAATTTGGCCGTGGGATGGGAAACTGAGTGACTGGGCTGAGGATGGGGCAGTTGGTATACAAGTAGATGCAATGTGTCATGAGACTGCGAGGAATGACAGGTAGATGGAAGGGCAAAGCTGCTGTCAGTGGGAAGAGTCGCAGTATAATGGGGACAAAATCGAAAAGGGTCATGAATACAGGACTGAAGGTGTTATACATGAATCCACGCAGTACACGGAATAAGATCTCATAGCATATTTAGAGATTGGCAGGTATGACGTTATGGAAATCACTCAGTTGTGGGTGAAAGAAGATTATAGTTGGGAGCTAAACATCTAAGGATACACAGTATATCGAAAGGACGGACAGGTAGGCAGAGGTGGTGGGGTGGCTCTGTTGGTAAAAAAATGAAATAAAATCCTTAGAAAGAGGTAACATAGGATCAGGAGATGTAGAATCATTGTGCATAGAGTTAAGGAACTGCAAGGATAAAAATACACTGATGGGAGTTGTATACAGACCTCCAAACAGTAGCCAGTATATGGGGTACAGATTACAATGGGAGATAGAAAATGCATGTCAAAAGGGCATTTTGATTGTCATGGCTTTTCAAAGGGGAATGTGCAGGTAGATTGGGAAAATCAGGTTGGTGCTGATCTTGGACCCTGAGAGAGAATACGTAGAATGCGTATGAGATGGCCTTTTGGAGCAGCTTGTGATTGAGCCCACTAGGGGATCAGATATTCTGGATTGGGTGTGTAATGAACCAGATTTGATTAGGGAGCTTAAGGTAAATGAATCCTTGGAAGACAGTGATCATAACATGATAGAATTTATCCTGCAATTTGAGAGGGAGAAGCTAAAGTCAAATGAATCAATATTACACATTAACCAACCTTCCCACTAGGATATTAGTCCCCCTCCAGTTCAGATACAAACTGTCTCTTTTCTACATGTCCCACCTTCCCTGGAAGAGAGACCAATGATCCAAAAATCTCATGCGCTTCCTTCTACACCAACTCCTTAGCTAAATGTTAAACTGTATAGTCTCCCTAGTTCTGTCCTCATTAGCACGTGCCACAAGTAGCAATCCTGAGATCACAACCCTGGAGAACCTGCCCTTTAACTTAGCACCTAACTCCCCGAACTCTCTATGCAGAACCTCGTCACTTGTCCATGTCATTGGTATCTATATGGACCCTCCCACTTGAGAATGCTGAGAACTCGATCCAGGATGTCCCAGGCCCTGGCACCTGGAGGCAACTTACCATCCAGAAATTTTGTACTCGCCCACAGAATCTCCCATACATTCCCGTAACTAACGAATCCCCTATCACCACAGTGTTCCTCTTCTTCCCCCCTTCCTTTCTGAGTCACAGAGGCAGATTTAGTGCCAGAGACCTGACCACTGTGACTTTCCTCTGTGAGGTCAACACCCGCAACAGTATCCAAAGTGATGTTCAGGGGGATGCCACGGAGATACTCTGCACTAGCTCCTTAACCCCTTTCCCCTTCCGGACTGTCACCCAGTTTCCTTGCGTGTAACTAACTATCACCCCTTCAGCCTCCCGAATGATCTAGAGTTCATCCAGTTCCAGCTCCAACTCCTGAACACGGTTTGTTAGAAGCTGCAGCTGGATGCACTTCTTGCAGTTGTAGTCATCAGAGACACAGGAGGTCTCCCTGCCTTCCCATATCCTGCAAGAGGAGCATTCAACTATTCTGCTTGGCATCTCTACTGTCCTAGCTGAACAGATATAAAGAAGGGAAGGAAAAAAAACAACTAAAATGTTGTTTTCTCTAATTGAAGCCTCTCTTCGCTGAAGCCTCAAGATCACCGTTCTAACTCTGTCCACTCAGACGGTGGCCGCTGTGCCCACCCCATCTACCTTTAATTTGCTCTTGCTAATCCATCTCAAACATGGATTGGTCGCTGGTCAATGCTCTATTATGGTGCTGCAACCGCTGCTCCCTTTTTCTACTCGGGCAGTGGACCTGAGTGAAATCCCATCCTCTCAAACTTCTGATGTCTGAATTGGTTGCTGGTCTAAGCTCGATAAGCTCATAAATTCCTCAGATCTTCAATTTTCTTTAAATGAAGAAGTAAGTAAAATTATGGCACAAGAAGAAGACACTTGGCCCGTTGGCACCACTGTGGCCAATATTTCGAGTTATCCCACTTCCTAGCTCTAGACCGTCACTTTGTAGTTAATGCATTTCAAGTGCACGCCCTGTTTTCAAATGCAGTGAGTGGGCCTGTGTCTACCACCTCAGCAAATGAATTCCAGACACCAATTCTTGTTGAGTGAAAAAAACCTCTCCCTTTTGTAAGCATTTCTTAGGCTCCCTAGATCTTGCCATTGCAAAGGAGAATAAATCCATACTTTGCCGTCTTTCTAAGTGAACTATAATTCAATACGAAGCAACACACACAAAATGCTGGAGGAACTCAGCAGGCCAGGCAGCATCTATGGAAAAGAGTGAACAGTTGATGTTTCGGGCTGAGGCTTTGGATCTGCAGCATCTGCAGATTTTCTTGTGTTTATAATTCAATAGATCTCAATTAAACTTTTCCTCGGTCTACATAATATAAATAATTTACCACTAGCTGAGCAAGCCTCTCTTCCTAATAAGTATTCTTCAGCACTGGCAATATTCCCATAAATTTCCTTTGCATTGTCTCCAATGTTATCATATCCTAAGTATATTCCAGATAGAGATTAACATATTTTTTGATATTAAAGAAATTAAAACAAACCGGGTTAATACAAGAAAGTGATACCGAGGGAAAAGATCATCCGAGAACTTCTTTTGAACAGTAGCATGGGCTAAATGGCCTAATCTTGCTTCCATGTTTTATGTTCTAATGTTGTTATGTTTTATTGTACAGTAGAAGAGGGTAAATGATGATGTGCTGATAATTGTAAAGTATCCAGTGATAATAGATGTCAAATGAAGGCAAATTGTGCTTGGGAACCCCTCCACCCCACACACACAAGCACACGTGGAAACACTAATGTACGTAGAGTCATACAGTTATAGAACACTACAGCACAGAAGTAGGCTCCATGATGAGGCCACCGTCAGGGTGGGGGAGCAACACCTTCTAATCAGCCTGCGTATCTTCCATTCTGATGGAATGAATATCGATTTCTCCTATTAAAAAGAAGTTCCCTCCATCAACTTTCTTCTTCTATTCCCCATTCTGGCCTCTTACCTGCCTATCATCTCCCCCTAATGTCCCTGTTTTTTTCCTTTCTCCCATGGTCCACCCTCCTCTCCTATCTTTTCTTTTTACCAGGGCTTCTTCCTTGCCACTCTTTCTGTAAGTACCTTTTATGTGCGAGGCCTTAGAGATTGTGAAGCCACGAACTTCATCTCCATTTGCAGCCACTGACTTCAGCAGCTCACTCAGAGTGACTGTTGGGGTCACAGTACAAGCGCTGTCTCTTACAAATGTTGTTCTTCTCTGGTGACTAAGTTTAGAGGGGAGGACTGATCTAGGCAGTGTGGCTGTGGTTTCAGATTTTTTTCCTCTTTTTCATGGTGGATTGCATTGAGCATGTTGGGTGCCTTTGCAATGGTCTTGTACCCTTCCCCAGATTTGTGCTTCTCTTTTGTCATTTCCCTGGCTTGTCTTGAATGCTCTTTTGTCTTCATTTTGGTTTGGTCTATTGAAAATCTACCGTAGTGTTGAACCTTACAGAGGAGAAGGGGGTATTTGTTCTTATGAATTCATTCAAAACAGATGCAACATATTGTGTGAGTTGGTAAGGTAATACCATATATTGCACCTAAGGAAAGTTAGCATAGTAATTACAAAGGGGATGAATATTTTTCCAATCTCAGAATTTTGGTTTTTAAGTTTTAATAAATTGTTGACAGGTTTTGGAATTTTTTTTCTTTTGATTTGACATGATGCACAATGTTTTGTAGATTAGCTAAAAAATTCCTACTTCAATATATTTTAAATTTAGAAAATGAGACAGTAAATTGTATAAGTAGCTGTAGGGGCTGAATACTTTTTCAAGGTATCCACCCTAATTTGCTCCAAGACCGCAAACACCTCTTCCTCTGTAATCTGCTTCTGGGTCCATTGCCTTGCTGATGCTTTCTCACTTCTCTAGACACTATGTCTGTCCCCCAAGTAAATCTAAATGTGAAAAATCCTTTTAAGATCTCCCCATATTTTTTGGCTCCATGCATAGTTTAGCACTCTGATCTTCCAAAGGAACAGTTTTGTCTGTTATCCTTTTGCTCTTTATCTACATGTAGAAGCCCTTAGAATTCTCCTTCACCTTGTCTGCCAGAGCAATATCATGTCTTCTTTTAGCCCTCCTGATTCCTTTAAGTATTCTCTTGCATTTCTCTACTCTTCAAGTACCTTAAGTGTTCCTACCTGCCTATATCTGCTATGTATCTCCTTCTTCTTCATAACCATGGCCTCAATATTTATTAAAACAAAGGTTTCATAAAGATTCTTTACCTTTTATTCTGACAGAAATATACAAACTCTGATCTCAAAACATCACTTTTGAAGGCCTTCCGCTTACCAAGTACACTTTTTGCCAGAAATTTACTGGTCCCAATCCACACTTATCATCGTCATCAGGGACCCACGCCACTCACGTCCTGCTCCTTTCTCACCGCTGCCATCAGGAAGAAGGTACAGGAGCCTCAGGACTCACACCACCAAGTTCAGGAATAATTACTACCCCTCAGCCATCAGGCTCTTGAACCAAGGGGATAACTTCACTCATCTTCACTTGCCCCATCATTGAAATGGTCCCACAACCAATGGACTCACTTTCAATGAGTCTTCATCTCATGTTCTCAATATTTATTGCTTATTTATTCCTTATTATTATTTTGTTCTTTTTATATTTGCACAGTTTGTATCTTTTGCATACTGGTTGAATGTTCAAGTTGGTGGAGTCTTTCCTTGATTCTATCATGGTTTATCCTATTGTGGATTTATTGAGAATGCCCACAAGAAAATGAATCTCAGAGTTGTATATGGTAACTTATATGCACTTTGATAATTAATTTAGTTTGAACTTTCAACTTGAAATATCCTTTCTGATACCATCAAAATTGGCCTTTTTCCAATTCCAAATCTCGACCTGAGGACCCGACCTAACCTTTTCCAAAATTACCTTGAAACTAATGGCATTATGATCACAAGAATCCCACTCTCTCCAGTTGGGACTTCTATGTACTGGTTATGGAAACTTTCCTGACCACATTTGACAACTCTTTCCCATTCAGCCCTTATACAGTAAGGGAGTCCCAATCAATATGTGGAAAGTTAAAATCAACTACTATCATAACCTTATCTTTCTTTTAATTGTCTGTGATCTTTCTACAAATTTGTTCCTCTAAATCCTGCAAATTGTTGGGTGGTCTGTAACATGGTCATACCTTTCTTAATTCACAGTTCTACCCATAACGCCTCACTAGACAAGTGGTCGATGACAGCGCGATTTCAACGTTTGGTTCCCCCCCACCCCGCCACTCTAGTTTAAACATCCTCCCCCCCCCCCCCACCCCTGCCATGCGGCACTAGCAAACCTTCCCACTAGGATATTAGTCCCTCTATTTCAGGCGTAAACGCTCCCTTCTTTACAGGTCCCATCTTCCCTGGAAGAGAGTCCATTGATCCAAAAATCTTATGTCTTTCCTTCTGCATCGCTCCTTAGCCTGTGTAAAAGGTATGACATTCTTGTTTCTGCACCCCCTCCTTAGCCTGTGTAAAATGTGTGATATTCCTTTTTCTGCACCCCTCCTTAGCCTGTGTAAAATGACTGATATTTTTATTTCTGGCCTCACTAGCACTTGGCATAGGTAGCCATCCCAAGGTCACAACTCTGGAAGTCCTGTCTTTTAACTTAGCATCTAACTCCCTTAACCCGCTTTGCGGAACCTCATCACCCTTGGCACTCATGGCATTGGTATCAATGTGGGCTGCAGCCTCCCATTTAAGAATGCTGTGACCCTGGCACCTGGGATTTAACATACCATCCGGGATCTCGCTCTTGTCCACAGAACCTTCTTTCTGTTCCCCTAAACAATGAATACCCTGTCACTACAGCTCACCTCTTCTCCCACTTCCCTTCTGAGCCACAGAGTCAAACTCAGTACCAGAGATCTGACTGGTGTGGTTTTGCTCTGCTAGATCTTCCCCGCCGCCCCAACAGTATCCAAAGCGGTATACCTGTCGTTGAGGGGAGCAGGCATAGTGGTACTCTGCACTGGCTGCCTATCTTTTGAGTTCATTCAGTTCCAGCTCCAAAACCTCAATACGGTCTGTTAGAAGCTCTTCTTGCAGTTGATGTCATCACGAACACTGGAGATGTCCCCACCTTCCTACATTCCACATCCCACAAGAGGAGCATGACACTATACAGCCTGGCATACCTACTGCTCTAAATGTGGAATAAGGAAGAAAGAATAAATAATACAAAAATGCTCTCTATCTTACAACAAAAAGGAGGTTGCCAATCATTATGTAGACTTACACATGAGAAGCAGCTGTCAACCATGAAACTGGTCTTAATTGAATACTAATTTATCAGATCATTTGTTAGTGAAGAGTAAATTTAAACTAGATTTTCATATATATTATTTACTAAAGCATAATTCACCAATCTCTGATATGATGGAAATTTGCAGAACTAGATGCTGAATCTGTAAATGAGCATACCTTAATTCACAAACAAACATTGGTAGTTAATCTTCTATTCGGCAAACAGCTAATTAGTGTAGTTCTGTTTAAGAGCTCAGCTACAAAAGATACCTCTGACAATTCAGTGCACCAAGGGTAATATTAAATTTCCTTAGAATTTATAACTGGGAAATTTATTTTCATCCCATTTTGCAACAAACCTTTTTTATGGTGTTTGAGTTTGAATCTTACAAGTGTCTTGTTAAACATTGTAAGACTTCAGTAAGTTAATCAAATCAGGTTCCTGCAGTGCACATTGCTCATGAAACTTGACATAAAAGCAGGGTGAAAGCCTCTACCTCGAGAAGGTATGTGGATTTAATAGGTCACAATGGGCCAGGAAAAAGAGAAGGTGTGTGGTCATGGTCCTCTGAAGTAAGATAACCTTCAGCCTACCTATACTGATCACTTCCATTCATTTGCCTACTCTGATTGTTAACCTTTCCCTATCCCATTTTGAACATCAAAAAATCCCAAAGCTCTGCGATAAAAACAGAAAATACTGGATGCACCCATCACCCTTTGGAAAGAATCAGAGTTGAATGTTCTCCCTGTGACCCCGTGCATTTCCTCTGGTTGCTCTAGTTTTCTCCCCTGTTCCAAAGGCTTATGGGTTACTAGGTTAATTGGTTACATGGGTGTGATTGGGTGGCATGGGCTCGTTGGGCCAGAAGAGGATCTTACTGCGCTGTAAATCTAAGCAAAAATAAAATAAATAATAATAATATTTTGAGTTGAAGACTCTGAATCAGACAGGAGGAAGAGAGGGAAGGATCTGATTAGAGGGTTTCAACCTGGCCTTCATCAGCAAGTGTTTTGAGGACTGTGTACCAAAGCAGACAATAAAAGTATTCCCAAGCTAGAAAACATGAATGAACCAGATTTACTACCTACTGCAGTTTAGGAATGCAGCATTTAAATCAAGTGACATTGACATAGAGAAGTAATTGAGATAAAATCTCCATCAGGCGATCAAGGGATGACAAGACCCCAGAGTGAGTCCCAGACCAGCTATCAGTTGTGACAGGGCTTATGTTGCTATAATGGGCCACGAGACAAAGTCAGGCAGCATTGCCGACCACAGCGCATCCCTTCCTGCTGAGCTTAATGCATTCTATGCACACCTTGGACAGAAGAGGATTGAAATGTCACCACCTACTCTGACAATCTCCAGTACAAAACCCCCAGCCATCACTGCCGACACAAGATCACTCTTCCAGAGCATGAACCTGTCCAAAGGACCTGGCCCGGATGGTGTTCATGATTGTGTTCTTAGATCAAATACAGCTCAGCTGTCAAGGGTATTTGCAGATATTTTTACCCCCTCCCTGCTTCAGGCTGTAGTTCCCATCTGATTTAAGATTGGAACTATCATCCTGGTACCTAAGAATAACAAAGAAACATGCTTTAATGATTAAAGCCCATCCTACATCCTCCATCATGAAGTGTTTTGAGAGACTTATCATGGTACACATTAATTTCAGTTTCCCAGGCAACTTGACTGATGGTAATTCACCTACTGCCGAAATAGGTTTACGGTGGACGCCATCTCCCTCGCGCTATACTCACCTCTGGAACATCTGGGCAGTGAAGGCATCTATATTAGACTTTTGTTTAATGACTATAGCTCTTTCGGTACTATAATTCCAAGCAAGCTTTTCTCCAAACCCTTAGATCTTAAGTCCTTTTGAAACTGTATCCTTGGCACCCTGACCAACAGGCTGCAGTCAGGATACACAACAACACCTCTGCCATAATTATTCTCAACAGTGGTGCCCCACAAGGTGGAATCTTCAGCCCCTCCTCTACTTCCTATACAGTCATGACTGTGTACCCGATTCTGCTCTAAACCTTTCGCTGTCTAGGTAGAGCAGCCAACATAATCAAAAATTCCATCCATTCTGGACATTCTCTCTCCTCTTCCCCCACTGGGCAGAGATATAAAAGACTGAAAGCATTTACCACCCTGCCTAAAGACAGCTTCTATCTCACTGCTGTAACATTATTGGATGATTCCCTAGTATGATAAGGTGGAGTCTCGACCTCACAATCTACCTCATTATGACCTTATTGTCTGCCTGCCCTTTACTTTCTCTGTAACACTTTATTCTGCACTCGCTTATTGTTTACCAATGTTCTATCTGAATGCACTGTAGTAATAAAATAATCTAAATAATAATCTCTATGCTAGTTAAGGTGTTTCATTGCACCTCAGTACATGTGACAATAATAAACCCATTTACCAACTTATCAATTGTTGTTATTCTGCTGCTCTAAGCAGTGTAAGCCTGATCATTCAAATGAGATCAGTAACACTGTTTAAGGGAGTACATGCATGTAAATGGCTCACTTTTTTATTGTAACTTTATCTTAATAGTTTTAATTCATTTCTAATGCTATGCTTTAAATTAAACAGCATTTTACTTCTCTCTATTTTAAAATATTTAAAATTAAGTTTAATTGTCTCATTTGAAAGTCTTTGTTAAAAGACCATTAGGGCTTTTATTAAGGGCAGCGTGGTAGCTTAGCGATCAGCATAATGCTTTAAAGTGCCTGTGATTGGGGTTCATTTCCTGCTGCTTCTATAAAAGGAGTTTGTGTGTTCTCCTCTAGACCATGTGGGTTCCCTTCAGGTGCTCCAGTTTCCTCCCAGATTCCAGAGATGTACGGGTTAGTGTTAGTAAGTTGTGGGCATTCTATGTTGGTGCTGGAAGCATGGCGACAGTTGCGGGCTGCCCTCCAGCACATCCTCAGACTGTGTTGGTCGTTGACACAAATGGTGCATTTCACTAAAAGTTTCAATGATACGATGTACATGTGGCAAATAAAGCTAATCTTTATATCCTTGCTAGGGTGTTATGAGGATGTGCAGGGGCATGTTCTCAGGGTTACCTCCTGCTCATTCACTCTCAGTTACAGTGAGTTGGTTCAGCAGACACTCCATTACCAGAACAGGCTCTTGTGGGTAGACTCCACAAGCATATTAAAAAAAAGTGCTTCAACTACTCAGCCTGGAGGGAAAATAATGAAAAGGAAAAGTTGATTGATTCTCCTCTCCATTAAGGATTTTCACTCTGCTTAAAAGCATTTTCAGATCTGGTATGTCACAAATGACTCTTGAATTTGTATAGACGCTCAGTGGGGCGTGTTCTGCCTGGTTGCGTTACAGCCTGGCTTGGAGTCTCTGAAGCACAGCATCGCAGGAGGCTGTAAACTCAGCCAGGTCCACTACAGGTGTGACCCTCCCTACCATCGAGGACATCTTCAAGAAGCAGTGCCTCAGGAAGGGGGCATCCATCACTAAAGACCCTCAGCATCCGAGACATGCACTCTTTTCAGTACAACCATCATGGAGGAGGTACAGGAGCCTGAAGACCCACACTCAATGATCCTGAAGCAGCTTCTTCCCACCAACATCAATTTCTGAATGGTCCATGAGCCCATGAACACCACCTTGTTATTCTGTTTTTCCCCATTATTTATTTATTTTCATAATTTTTTTTTAGATTAGATTATGAGGACACGCTGTCCTCTGTTATTGTCATTTAGTAATGCATGCATTAAGAAATGATACAATATTTCTTCGATGTGATGTCACAGAAACACAAGACAGACCAAGACTGATGTAAAGGGGTTTTGTCCTTTATGTTACTGTGTAGACTAATTAAAATGGCTTCTTTGTTATGTTATACTTGGGAATGCTTCTTTGTTATGTTAAACGCTGAGAAAGTTCTTGCGCTGGTGGTTTGTTTTGGATTATCTACTGATAAGAGGACAAATGAACCAATTGGGTTAGTTGTTATGCCTGTGGGGTGTCTGTAAGAGATTGTATGCGCGGGGTTTTGGGGGAGAAGACAGGAGAGAGAGACAGAGGATGGACCAGGTGCTGTGAGTCCGCTAACCGGGTCGAACCCCAAGGTGGGTGTTCGACGAGGAGAGGAGATGGAGACGGTCTCGTGTGGAGCGTCTGGTTGACCACCGTTGTTGGTCCCAGGCGGCTGGTCGAGGTGGTCCGAGGGGTCGCAGGGTGAAGAAGAAGGGTCCTGAGCTCCAACTGTTTGTGCACGAAGAGATTGAACTTTGATAAGTGTGGCACCTTTTATTTTCCTTTTATATTTTATTCTCTATTAATTATATAGTCCCAGTAATATCTATAAACTATAAATCATTTAATCGTATCTGGTGTTTTGTCTGTTATTTGGGTGGGGTGGGGTACATCACACAGCATCCACACGAACTAATTACCCAGTTTGGCAGGGCTGAGGGCTGTTTCCCTAGACGACAGCAAGCCGAGCGACCCTGAGGGTGGCCAGGGGGGCTACATTGTGTGTGGGCTTTCATCCGGAATTGGATCTACTGGTATGCTGTGTGGTTGCCCTTTTTAAATCTGTAATGTGTGTCTCTGTGGGTTATTTGCTGGTTATTGCTGTATGTGTGGTGGGTGAGGTCTTTGTTCGAGTTCAGACTAGCATTGACGAGTTGGAGGTGGCATTCGGGGCTGTCCATGCTGTTGGAAGAGAAGAGGAAAGAGTGGTCTGATTTGGAGGTAGGGTCTGCAAATAAATGTTCTAGCTCTAGCCAAGAGGGGCGGAGGCGTGTGAGATGTGGGCGGAGCAGATCTCGCAGTTGTTAGATGAGTGGCAGTGCTCGGTTGAGGGAGAGCGACAGGGATTGGTTGAAAGTTTGAGTAGGCAGGCTGGTGTTAGAGCTGTCAGGTTCACTTACACTGTAGTGACAGCTGTCAGTTATTTGAAAGAAGGGGGAAAGTTTTCAGTCTGTCTTCTCTGGCTAGGAGGGGGGCTAAATTGCTTGCAGTGCCAGGTGGATCATTTCAGGGGATCAGCCCCTCCTTCAGTTGTTCGGCTGATCAGAGAGGTGTCGGGAAACTTAGTGGAGGCCCAGTGGGGGAACGGCTTGTGGTCTCTGGGGGAACATGTTCCCAGCAATGTACCAATGAACTTACGAAAGGAAAAGACCCTATTCCTGAAGGCTTAGAGGGACCACGTCCCAGGGTGTCGTTACGGATAGAGGGAAGCGATGCTAAAGCCATCCTCGACCCCGGGGCGCAGGTCAAGTTGTTGTACAGTTTGTTTTGCAACCGATGTCTGAAGCATTTACCCTTGACAACCGCAAGGGCACCGGAGATTTTGGGTGCCGGTAGTTAAACTATCAGAAACCACATAATTATAACATATAGTTACAACAGTGCAACAATACCAAAATTTGATGAAGAACAGGCCATGGTCACAGTAAAAAAGTTCAAAGTTTCTCGAAAGTCCCACATCTCACGCAGACGGGAGAAGGAAGAAAATTCTTCCTGCTATGCCCGACCACAGTCCGACTCTGAGTCGTCCGAAAACTTCAAGCCTCCGATCAGCCCTCCGACACCAAATACCGAGCACCATCTCTGCCGAACACTTCGACCCCAGCCTTGGTCGCCAGCAGCAAGCAAAACCGGGGATTTTGGGGTCTTCCCTCCAGAGATTCTCGATCACACAGTAGCAGCGGCAGTGAACCGGGCATTTCAGAAGTTTTCTCCAGATGTTCTTCTGTGCATCTCACGTCTGTCTCCATCAAAGCAGAATTGTGCACGGCATCCTACTTACAAATACGATATCATTTCACCGGAGAGCTGCGCACGGTGCGTCACGCCGCATCTTCTCCTCCCGCCTAATTTATAATAATTTTATGCTTTTATACTGTACTGCTGCCACAAAACAGCAAATTTTATATTGCATAAATTAGTGATAATAAATCTGATTCTGATACTTCTTATTTCAAATCTCCAGCATTCACATTATCTTGATTTTGCAATATACTACATATTTGTTGTTTCATTCAACCTTCATTCCTCTAATTCTTAACAATTATAAGAATAACTTATTAAAAAAGCAACACACATCAAAGCTGCTGGTGAACGCAGCAGGCCAGGCAGCATCTGTAGGAAGAGGTGCAGTCGACGTTTCGGGCCGAGACCTCTCGTCAGGACTAACTGAAGGAAGAGTTAGTAAGAGATTTGAAAGTTGGAGGGGGAGGGGGAGATCCAAAATGATAGGAGAAGACAGGAGGGGGAGGGATGGAGCCAAGAGCTGGACAGGTGATTGGCAAAAGGAATACGAGAGGATCATGGGACAGGAGGTCCGGGAAGAAAGACGGGGGCGGGGGGGGGGACCCAGAGCTGGCATGGTTTTGTGCTGATTAGTTAATATTGATCAATTGATATAACAGGAAATCTACAACTCACATGATGACTGTGTGGTGGAGAAGGGTAGTCAACTCAGACTCCACTCCTATTAATAAGCTTTGTGCAGTAACTCCTGGGAGTAAATATGCATAATTGAATGCCCCAGCAAGGACATTGATCCTAGTGGAAGAGTCGAGGAGATTTGTTGAACAATTTCAATGGGTCTAAAAGCAAACAGCTGGAAAAATCTAATATGTCAGGCAGCATCTGTGTAGGCAAAAGGATGGACTACACAGATCTTTCCTGCCTGTTGAGTTCCTCCAGAAGTTTGCTTTTTCCTGCGAAGTCCAGCGTCTCTTGTGTCTCTATTGTAAATGGGTGCCCTTCGGCTTTTGAATGAGCCACATAGATGCTGATGTAATGGGTCCTTATTTGACACATGCAGACATGTAGGAAGAATCTCTAGGTACCAATACCTAAATTTAAAGCACACTTAGATT
Organism: Mobula birostris; assembly: GCF_030028105.1. Classification (NCBI taxonomy): domain Eukaryota; kingdom Metazoa; phylum Chordata; class Chondrichthyes; order Myliobatiformes; family Myliobatidae; genus Mobula; species Mobula birostris. The sequence continues at coordinate 104,512,976 of NC_092370.1, read as the reverse complement.
TTATATTCTTTAAGCGCTAGGATAACAGCAGGAGATTAAAAATTATGGTTCTATAGAATTACATACTTACTTTGGGAGCACACCATATCTGACAAGAACATCTTTTGTTCAAAAATAAAAATAATTCACGTGGATGGTCTAAAAGATTCTGGGGACAGCAGCCCAGAGTACATCTGACTATGTCTATATTTGACTTGCTAAAGGCAAAGGAGCCAGTCTGCAACCTTCCTTAATCTCATCCTGGGGATTTCAGTGACAGCTAATTAACATAGCTCCATGGTCTGTATTCCTGGCCAATGTAAACAAGTGTGTCTCACAGTCATGTTAGTTTCATGTCAGTTTCCAAAGCAAACCTTTTAAGTGGCCTCCTGCTGTGAGCTAGCAGTTAGCTCTCTTCAGAGAACAGCCCTTTTATTTTCAGAATTAATTAATATGTACATTATATTTGAAATAGAAGACTAGTTCTCATTTGGCTGGGTGCATGGTTAATCTGTTGGCGTGCTACTTCTACTTATGCTGGGCTTCTATGTGCTCCTGATGAATGGATTTGCGGTTCTCAGTATGATTGCTCCTCTAAATCTGGGCCTTCTGCAACTTCTCCATCGAACATCTCTTCAGTAGGTCTGTGGTTTTCTACTGGTCCTTCTGAGGAAAGGTGCAGACTTTAATCCAGGATTGTGTTACATTTTCAGCATATTAGATACAGTACTCATTCTCCCAGTCATTCTCATCGAAATAATCCTAATGAAAGGCCTTGGCCCAAAATAGATGCTGCCTGAGCTGCTGAGTTCCTCCAGCATTTTGTGTGAGTTGCTCCTTGAGGAGTCAGGAGTCTCTTTATAGGTGCAATTAGCAGGGCCTCAAAGGAGCCCGTAAGATGAGGATGCTTTGAGGTTTCTGTATTTTGGGAATTCACAGCTTGGCTGTACTGCATTGTCTGAAAAATCCGCCTTGCCCTGGTCTAGAAATCTTTGACATTGGTTTTCTGCTGGCAACACACAGATGTTTTGTGACCATGATGATCAAGACATTAGAGCAGATTAATAAGGGCCGGTGGTCAGTCCAGCAGCTATTGTTACCTGCCATGGTGTGGAGGATATGGATATCCTTACAGTACCTCACTCAAAAGACAGTGTCATCTAACTTGTGACTGCTATGGTTAACACCACTACATATTGTGGTTGTCCCTCACCTGAAACAGGATGCTTGTTGTGATATGGCAACATCTCCTAGCATTTTGTAATGAGGAAGATGCCAATGCAGTTCACCTCTTCTACTCTATTCTGGCTGATTGTTGTGACTGTGATCGAAGTCACTGGAGAGGCACTGAAGCTGTTGATGTAGAAGTCTTTATTCGTCACAATAAACAGGTGTTATTAGAACCATAGAACCATTGAAACTACAGCACAGAAACAGGCCTTTTGGCCCTTCTTGGCTGTGCCGAACCATTTTCTGCCTAGTCCCACAGACCTGCACACGGACCATATCCCTCCATACACCTCCCATCCATGTATCTGTCCAATTTATTCCTAAATGTTAAAAAGGAACCCACATTTACCACCTCATCTGGCAGCTCATTCCATACTCCCACCACTCTCTGTGTGAAGAAGCCCCCCCTAATGTTCCCTTTAAACTTTTCCCCCCTCACCCTCACCAAGGCCAATGTACCAAAAGCTCTCTTTACGACCCTATCTATCTGTGATGCCACTTTTAGGGAATTTTGTATCTGTATTCCCAGATCCCTCTGTTCCACTGCACTCCTCAGTGCCTTACCATTAACCCTGTATGTTCTACCTTGGTTTGTCCTTCCAACGTGCAATACCTCACACTTGTCTGTATTAAACTCCATCTGCCATTTTTCAGCCCATTTTTCCAGCTGGTCCAAGTCCCTCTGCAGGCTCTGAAAACCTTCCTCACTGTCTACTACACCTCCAGTCTTTGTATCATCAGCAAATTTGCTGATCCAATTTACCACATTATCATCCAGATCATTGATATAGATGAAAAATAACAATGGACCCAGCACTGATCCCTGTGGCACACCACTAGTCACAGGCCTCCACTCAGAGAAGCAATTCTCTACTACCACTCTTTGGTTTCTTCCATTGAGCCAATGTCTAATCCAATTTACCACCTCTCCATGTATACCTAGCGACTGACTTTCCCTAACTAACCTCCCATGCGAGACCTTGTCAAAGGCCTTACTGAAATCCATGTAGACAATACCCACTGCCTTCCTTTCATCCACTTTCCTGGTAACCTCCTCAAAAAACTCCAATAGATTGGTCAAACATGACCTACTACGCACAAATCCATGTTGACTCTCCCTAATAAGTCCCTGTTTATCCAAATGCTTGTAGATTCTGTCTCTTAGAACTCCCTCCAATAACTTACCTACTACCGACGTTAAACTTATTGGCCTATAATTTCCCGGATTACTTTTCAATCCTTTTTTAAACAACGGAACAACATGAGCTACTCTCCAATCCTCCGGCACCTCACCCGTAGACAGCAACATTTTAAATATTTCTGCCAGAGCCCTCGCAATTTCAACACTAGTCTCCTTCAAGGTCCGAGGGAACACCCTGTCAGGTCCTGGAGATTTATCCACTTTAATTTTCCTCAAGACAGCAAGCACCTCCTCCTTTTCAATCTGTACAGTTTCCATGATCTCACTACTTGATTCCCTTAATTCCACAGACTTCATGCCAGTTTCCTTAGTAAATACAGATGCAAAAAACCTATTTAAGATCTCCCCCATTCCCTTTGGTTCCACACATAGCTGACCACTCTGATCTTCAAGAGGACCAATTTTATCTCTTACAATCCTTTTGCTCTTAATATACCTGTAAAAGATCTTTGGATTATCCTTCACTTTGACTGCCAAGGCAACCTCATGTCTTCTTTTAGCCCTCCTGATTACTTTCTTAAGTATTTTCTTGCATTTCTTATACTCCTCAAGCACCTGATTTACTCCCTGTTTCCTATATATTTCATACAACTCCCTCTTCTTCTTTATCAGAGTTGCACTATCCCTTGAGAACCAAGGTTCCTTATTCCTATTTACTTTGCCTTTAATCCTGACAGGAACATACAAACTCTGCACTCTCAAAGTTTCTCCTTTGAAGGCTTCCCACCTACCAATCACATCTTTGCCAGAGAACAACCTGTCCCAATCCACGCTTTTTAGATCCTTTCTCATTTCTTCAAATTTGGCCTTCTTCCAGTTCAGAACCTCAGCCCTAGGACCAGATCTATCCTTGTCCATGACCAAATTGAAACTAATGGTGTTATGATCACTGGAACCAAAGTGCTCCCCTACACAGACTTCCGTCACTTGTCCTAACTCGTTTCCTAACAGGAGATCCAATATTGCATCCCCTCTAGTTGGTCTCTCTATATATTGATTTAGAAAACTTTCCTGAACGCATTTTACAAATTCTAAACCATCTAGACCCCTAACAGTATTGGAGTCCCAATCAATATATGGAAAATTAAAATCCCCTACCACCACAACTTTATGTTTCCTGCAGTTGCCTGCTATCTCTCTGCAGATTTGCTCCTCCAAGTCTTGTTGACTATTGGGTGGTCTGTAATACAATCCCACTAATGTGGCCATACCTTTCCTGTTTCTCAGCTCCACCCATAAGGACTCAGTAGACAAGCCCTCTAATCTGTCCTGCCTGAGCACTGCTGTAATATTTTCCCTAACAAGCAATGCTACTCCCCCACCTTTCATTCCTCTGCCTCGATCACATCTGAAACATCGGAACCCTGGAATATTAAGCTGGCAGTCCTGCCCCTCCTGTAGCCAAGTTTCACTAATTGCTATAACGTCATAATTCCATGTGTCAATCCACGCCCTCAACTCATCCGCCTTCCCCGCAATACTCGTAGCATTGAAATATATACACCTCAGAAGATTTTTACCACCACTCACAACCTTTATATTAGCGGATTTGCTTAAACTTCTAACATCATTTATTTTCACCCCAGCCACACTGTCAGCTCTGGCACTCTGGTTCCCATCCTCCTGCAAATCTAGTTTAAAGTCTCCCCAACAGCACTAACAAACCTCCCTGAAAGGATATTGGTCCCCCTGTGGTTCAAGTGTAACCCATCTCTCTTGTACAGGTCCCACCTGCCCCAGAAGAGGTCCCAATGATCCTGAAATCTGAAACCCTGCCCCCTACACCAGTTCCTCAGCCACTTGTTCATCCTCCAGAGCATCCTATTCCTACCCTCACTGGCACGTAGCACAGGTAGCAATCCTGAGATTACCACCCTTGAGGTCCTGCTTCTTAGCTTCCTACCAAGCTCTCTATACTCACTCTCCAGGACCTCCTCACTCTTCCTTGCTAGGTCATTGGTATCGATGTGCACCACAACCCTCCCACTTCAGAATGTCATGCAAGTGATCACAGACATCCCTGACCCTGGCACCAGGGAGGCAACAAACCATCCTGGATTCTCTGTCACGACCACAGAACCTCCTTCCTATCTGCACCTCTAACTATCGAGTCCCCTATCACTACCGCTCTCCTCTTTTTCCACCCTCCCTTCTGCACTGCAGAGCCAGACTCAGTGCCAGAGATCCGGCTACTGCAGCTTCCGGCTATTCTGAAGACGTTCTCAGTAGAGGCTCACAAACCCAAAAGTACACTACATTTTTATACCCTTAAGATCAATGGTAACAGTAGCTGACACAATACAATTTCAATAGTTACAATACTTAAATACTTTGGGGTGACAATGCTTCCTTTGAATTACATATCTACAGTGACGGATGCCTCTGAATGTTCACCTTCATGAACTTAGTTACTATGTTGCAAATTACTGCTGATTACTGTTACTGTTTATGCGGGGCAATTAACACAAACCCATTGTCTTAATAACACCCAAAATGCTGGAGAAACTCAGCAGGCCAGGCAGCATCTATGAAAAAGAGTATAGTCGACATTTCAGGCCGAAACCCTTCATCAGTACTGGAGAAAAAAAAATGAGGAGTAACTTTTAAAAGGTGGAGGGAGGGGAGGGAGAAACACAAGATGATAGGTGAAACTGGGAAGGGGATGGGTGAAGTAAAATGTTGGGAAATTGGTGAAAGAGATACAGGGCTGGAGAAGGGGGACTCTGATAGGAGAAGACAGAAGACCTTGGAAGAAAGAAAAGGAGGGAGGGGCGGGAGCACCAGAGAGACGTGATGGGCAGGTAAGGAGATAAGGTGAGAGGGAAATGGGAAAGGGGAATGGTGAAGGGGGGTGGGTTACTGGAAGTTTGAGAAATCGATGTTCATGCCATCAGGTTGGAGGCTACCCAGATGGAATATAAGACGTTGCTCCTCCAACCTGAGCATGGCCTCATCGCAACAGTAGAGGAGGCCAGGGACTGACATGTCGGAATAGGAATAGGAAATGGAATTAAAATGGATGGCAATGGAGAGATTCCAATTTTACTGGTGGGCGGAGCATAGGTGCTCAGCGAAGTGGTCTCCCAGTCTACGTCGGGTCTCACCGATATACAGGAGGCCACACTGGGAGCACCGGGCATAGTAGATAACCCCAACAGAGTCACAGGTGAAGTGTCACCTCACCTGGAAGGACTGTTTGGGGCCCTGAATGGTAGTGAGGGAGGAGGTATAGGGGCAGGCATAGCACTTGCTCCGCTTGCAAGTATAAGTGGCAGAAGGTGAGATCAGTGGGTAGGACAAATGAACAAGGGAGTTGCCGAGGGGGCAATCCCTGTGGAAAGCAGAAAGGAAGGGGGGTGGTTGGAGAGGAAATATGTGCTTGGTGTTGGAATCCCATTGGAGATAGCAGAAGTTAAGGAGAATTATGTGCTGGACACAGATGCGGAAGCTGACGGAATGGTCAGTGAGGACAAGAATAACCCTCTACCTGGTGGGGTGGTGGGAGGATGGGGTGAGGGCAGCCAGTGATCACCCATTTAAACTACACTTCCCATTCCCATTCTGACATGAAAGTCCACAGCTTCCTCTTCTGTTGCAATAAGGCCACATTCTGGTTGGAGGATCAACACCTTATATAACTTCTGTTTAGCCACAGACCTGTGTCTGTTGGAAGTCCCGAATGAGGCATTTGTCCAGGGTGTCCTTCAGTGATGCTGGTAGATAAATGCCATGGTGTGCACTGCCAATATCAGAGCCAAAGACTTCCATGTAGAGACAGAAACAAGGGCGTAGACAGAGGTAGCTTGACCAAGTGACACCGTGAGACAAATCATTATCAAAATGAGGACCCTCTGATTGGAGCTAATCGGGCATCTGCTTCAAGAATAAAACTAACAGAACCTCTGAGCCTATCGAAATAAATTTAGCAAACTTAAACAGAAAGCACCAGGAAACCATATTGAAAAGAGTGAGTCGCTTGAGAAAAACACAAGGAACTCTTAAATCATTAATAACTGTTGCTAAGCAACAATTAACCTGTTCAGGTGCTCTAAAAACCTCAGAGCCCAATGCTCTGATGCCCTGCACAGGCCTGATGAAGTCACTACAGGACCCCCCTCCCTATAGCTGGCACCTGATGGCCCAGGAAAACCTGAAAACTCGAGATCCAGGGATGACTCGAGAGACCTGGGTGACTTGAGAGGGAGGCATGGGGAACTCAAGAGGCAGAGAAACTCGGGGATCGAGAGAGACTTTGGAGTCCCAACAGACCGAGAGACCGGGGAATCTTGAGGGGCCTGGGAACCCCAACAGACTGAGATCAAGAAACCTTGGGCGGGGCTGAGAGGGAGGCTTGGGAGTCCTCGAGATGTGGAGGACATTGAAAAACTCTAAGCACATTGAATAAGCTTTGGAAACAATTGAGAAAATAAAAACCTTGAGAACAGAGAAAAGTCCTTGGGAAACCTTGAAAGCATGAAACCTGAAACTTAGAGAAGGAACCTTTGTTTTATCTTTCACAATCTTTTTCCAGCGGCAATTAGGATATACCCTCAATTTTACAGATCAAGACATCATAGACAGGTTTCGTTCATCGCTAAGCGAGCTGGTTCTCTATAGATCTGTTTAGTTTGCTACATGAAAGTTCAACTTTCCAGTCTGTACCATGACTGTCATCAAGAGGTTAAAAATACTCTTGATAGGGTTACCTTACTTGTGTATTTGCACACTCCAGCCAGGGATCAGCTTTTGGAATAGGGCTCTTCCAGAATTTACACTATTGACTTGAATGATGATTTGTTGAATCAATTGATAAGCTTGCTTGAAGCGCACATTTGTTATGCAGATCTGAGTCACATGACCACAAAGCCGGGGACCTGGGTACTTGTGACTGGAGAAGCTTGGAATGGATACCAGAGAAACTTGATGTAGCCTAGAGAAGCTCAGTATCTGGACTCGGGACTCTACATTCTGAGAGTCAGGACGTGCACTGAGAATAAAGGCAGCCTATCCTCAAGCCATCAGTGTCAAAATGTCACTGTTCAAACTTTGCTGGGTCTATTACTTGGCAAGATCCTTCTGTCACGATGGAGACAGAAACAATTTATACATAAGAATTCCAACGGAACATTGATGCCTCGACGAATCACTCTGACAAATGAATCTCTTAGCCAAGGTCAGCTGTCCTCTCTCTGCTGGGTCCATCTTTGTGTGGTCGAGACTTGCTGTCACCGAGTTCAGATATGGCCCAAGTGCGGAGTGAGAGACATTGAAGCAGGTCGATAGTTCAGACTTTAATGTGAACAGTGTTAAAGGGAAAAGAAAACAATAAACGCTAGACCAAACAAGGCTGTGAACTAAAACTCTCAAATGGAAAACGAAGTCTACACAGTGGCTGAAAAGAACAACTAAGAATAAAACGAATACCGCTAGTCTTCATAGTCAGTTGACATGACAGTCCAATTTCTCAGGCAAGGCAGAATGCAAGCAGGCAGCGAAGCGTTGCTGTGTCCAAATTTCGACAAATACTATGACGGAATGAATAGAGTTAAAGTCTATCACAATGAAATAATAATTAGCTGACACATGCATATTCATGAGCGCAATTGCCGTATCTGCTGCGCTGCCGAAACCATGGTTGTGACAGATTCAGTGATAGTGATGCCAATGAATGTCAAGGGACGATGGTTAGAGCCTCTCTTGTTGGAGATGGTCATTGCCTGGCACTTGCATGGCTCAAATGTTATTTGTCATTTGTCAACCCAAGCCTGGATTTTTGTCCAGGTTCTGGTGCATTTGGGTGTGAACTGCTTCACTATCTGAGGAGTCACGGATGGTGCAGAACATTGTGCAGTCATCTGTGAATATCCCCACTTCTGATCTTATGACGGAAGGAATGTCATTAATGAAGCAGCTGAAGATGGTTGGTCCTAGGCCGCTTCCCTGAGGGATTCCCGCAGTGATGTCCTGAGGATGAGATGATTGACTTCCAACCACCACAGCCATCTTCCTTTGTGTCAGGTCTGATTCCAACCATCAGAGGGTTTTCCCCCTAATTCCCACTGGCTTCACTTTAACTAGGACACCTTGACGCCATACTCAGTTAAATAATGCTTTGATGTCAAGGGCTATCACTCTCACCTCACCTCTGGCATTTAGCTCTTTGGTCCATGTTTGGACTAAGGAGGTGATGAGATCAGGAACTAAGTGGCTAATTGGTCTTGATCGGGATCCATACTGGGCATCCGTGAGCAGGTTATTGCTGAGTAGGTGCTGCAAGATAGCACTGTTGATGACCCCTTCCATTAGTTTGCTGATGATAAGAGTAGGCTGATAGGGCCGTAATTGGCTGGGTTGGACTTGTCCAGTTTCTTGTGTATGGGAGATACCCGGGCAACCTTCCATATTGCCGGGTAGATACTGGTGTTGTAGGTATAGTGGAAGAGCTTGGCTAGTTCTGGAGCACAAGTCTTGAGGACTATTGTCAGGATTTTGTCTGGGGCCATAGCCTTCTCAGTATCCAGTGCTTTCAGCCATTTCTTGATATCACATGGAGTGATGCACACTAGGATCTTTTCAAGATTGGAATAGAAATCCTTCCTAGTTTCATTTAAAAATTGGAGAATAAGCAAGTGAGCATCTTACCAATTTCCGCACAATTTCAATCTAATGTTACCAGAACAGAACGTTGGTGTAGCAAGAGAGAAACTGGACATAGAAAAGGAGAAAGGCGATTGAGGAGAAGATAAGAAAAGAGAATGGGTAGATCATAATACCCTATGAGCCTTCTTTGTTATTCATTAAGATGATAGATGAAGTTCTATCTCACTTTCCAGCACTAGGTATATATGTCTTGATTCTCTTAGTGTCTAGTAATTCATTGATCTCTGTCTTGAATGAATATAATAATTGAGACTCCACTGCTCTCATGGGTAGAGGATTTATAAGGTTCTTCAACCTCTGAGTTTCTCTTTATTTCAGCCTTTAACAGCTTATGCCTTTCTCTAAAATTGCAACACTTGGTTCAAGGAATGATACTCCTTTGAGAATTCTGTATATTTTGATGAGACTGTTCTGTATTCTTCTAACTCTAGAAAATATAAAGAAGGTCCTCACATGGCAGACCTACCATCCCTGAATCCATCTACGGAATCTTCACTGTAATCTTTCTATGATAGTTATATCCTTTCTTAAGCAAGGACATTAAAGCTGTATATAATACTCCAGTTACAGAGTCTCCAAGGTATTATGCAATCACAATAAGATTTCCTCACTTATGTATTCAAATCCTCTCTCAATGAAGTCCAACGTACCCTATGCATGTTGGCCTTCAAGCTCTCAACACTTTAAAGAGAATAACTTCACATTCTGTACTGTATATCTACATTGTATTTTATCTGCCATGTTCTGAACTTGCTGCATGCTTTGTAAAGGCTGGAGAAAGTCAGAAATTGGGAATGCTGGGGAAACAACTGCTCTCTGTTTGTAGCTGGAAAGCTACAAATATGCCTCCTGCCACTCATCAGAGATGATGCACTGGTTAATATTGATGCTGCGTAAATGGGAGTACCAAAACGTTTCTCCACATTTTCTCAAAGTTCTGACCTCAGAAAGCAATCCTATAAAGTTCACGTATCCATCAAAGGACACCTCCATTTGTCAAGGAACGGATTTATATTACAGCACTGGGTGGGAATGGCAAAGTCCTCTTTTGCAATGAAGGCGTTGGAGGGAGAGCGTTCAGAGGAATCTACACAGGCTTTCAGAAGAACAGTATTACACAGAAGATGGTTTAGTTGTACAAAGGGCATTTTTGGGCAGAATGTTGCCAGGAAGCATGTTATTTCAATGCTTGCACTTTTAAGGGTGTTTCAAGGTGGCCAAGCTCTTCCTCCAGGCATGAGTCTAGGTGTTGCATTTATCAGAAAAGAAAGGTTCCTCACTTTGTCACTTGAACTCTTGGACTTCTGCAATGCAGCTAAAATCAATAAAGCGTCTCTTATGTAGCTTTTTTTTTCAAAAGAGGCAACAGACACAAGTATTGAGGAAAGGTATCTCAGAGTGAAGCTGGCTGAGAGAAACATGTATGTCCTTGTACAGAGATATCACCAGACCGCCGGGCTCTATAGCAAACCCAGCAACACAGCAAGATGTCAGGAAACAGATTGACGTGTGTCAGGACATTGGCTGATAGCTGCAGGCAGGACCCTGTGCTTGGTTTCAATGATTTCTGATGATAAAATAGTGTTAGTACTGGATGTTACAGCTGTAATTACAGGAAGGGCATATAGGAATACCACTGGTCCTGAGGAATATTTGCTAACCCAAAACGTTGACTGTTTTCCTTTCCACAGATGTTGCTTGGACTGGCTGAGTTCTTACAACGTCTCTGTTTTTGTTTCTGATTCCAGCATTTGTAATTTACCCAGACCATTTATGGTGTTCAGCATCAGACAAGATGGAGAGAGAAATGCCTAAAGCATAGGAGAGCAATTGGCATTGAGACCAAAGAGTCAGATACAAAGAAATGAAGGGAGATATATGGAGAAAGGAAAATAGAGTTGTTGATAACATAGTTACGACATGACATTCCTACGGCTGAACAAAGTAAGGACATGGAGCCACACAGCATAGAAACAGACCCTCTGACCCAACTTGTCCATGCTGACTGAGGCTCCCATCTAACCTACGTCCTTTTGCCTGCGTTTGGCCCACACCCCTCCAAACTTCTCATATGCATGTATCTGTCAAAGTTCTTTATTAAATATTGTAAATGCACCTGCCTTAACCATAACATCTAGCAGCTAATCCATATACTGTCTATTCTCTGAGTGTAAAAAACTGCCCTTCATGTTCCTATTAAATATCTCCCCTTTCTCATTAGATGTATTCCTTCTGCTTTTTCATTCCTCAACCCTGGGAAAAAAAATCACTGCATGCATACACCCTATATGTGTTCCTCAAAGTACTATATACTGTACTTGCCCAAGCATAGGAAATAGGGTGTGTGCTCATAATTTAGTATACTGTGGAGACAGATCCAGAACCAAGTAGTTACAATTTAAAAATAATAAAATATGGTATGATTCTTAGTATTTGGATGCTTTCAAGATCAGATATTAAAGGTCAAATTATATGGTTCTTAATTATTTATTGCAATTTGTTCAATTGGTGTCTGGGGAGAACTTTTTTTTGAATTAATATTGGAACATGTTTATAATGATATGCCTGCTGCAATTCTCAGTTGACAAAAGGTGCTCATATTTCTGGAAGGGAAATTCCAACTTGTAACCTGACTTCACTGAAAAATACAGTAATTCCTGCCCGATACTGTGACTCCAGGATGTAGTTTTATTAATTGTGAACACGACAACGTTTCGAGGCTAAGAATGGAAACAGGAACAAGCTGATTAGTTCATACAGTTCAGCATGTTCTTCCACATTTCTATCATGGCTTCTGCTTCAACGTAACTTGTAGCGTGTAACCTCCATCTGTACACAGTTCCACACAAAATGGCCAATCAGGTGGGGAAGTATTTGTTGAAGAGTGTGTTGTTCCTTTCTGTTTTGAGATCGTTCCAGACAATCTTGGTGATTTCTGCAATCATTAGTGCATATCAGCTGGGACAGAGGCATTGCAATCAGTGTCTATATTTGTCAGCAATGTTTGCTATTGCAATACAACTTTTTTCATCTTCGTTGACTTTATATCATCTAATAAATATTGACTGGAAAATCAGATGATTGTGCTTTCTGCTACTTGTGTATTTCTTGTTTACAAATTTAGGAAAGTTATGTGTTAGAAGGCAAATGACCTCTTGCACATTAAAAAGCTGAAGGGATATTGTAAGTATCCCAGGTTTGAATGCCTTTGCAATTCAGGTAACCTCATCTAACCAATAATTGGTTGTGATCATTTGAGAAGAGCTTCATTTAGAAGTAAATCCTGGCATAAAGGGAATCTCAGAACGTGAGCAATGCTCCTCATTTCCTGACATAGGCGAAGAAAGTGCATGTATACTGGAGTATAGTATTAAGACAACAACCTTTCAATTAAAACAAAGAGCAATGTAGGAGGATAATTCTATTTACAGCTTCAGCCTTGTTCTGCATAATTGCAGTTAGAATGCTCATGCACTGTAGTGAATTTTGGTAGTGTTCTCTCATCACTTGATTGATGAGAAAACACAAATAAGGAGTAAGGAGAGATTAAAGGTAGGGCAGAGAGACAAGGGTGAACTTATTACTGAGGATTTCAGTGCGTGTGATCAGAGTATCGTCACAGTACAAAAATATGAGTGTTTGGGGTGTCAGGTCCTGTTAGAGTTTTCCATTTTTAATCAGAGTGTGGACTTCAGGAAGAGGAAGCCGTGGGAACACACACCAGTCCTCTTTGAGGGATCAGCAGTGGAAAGGGTAAGCAACTTCAAGTTACTAGGCGTCAGCATCTCAGAGGACCTAACCTGGGCCCATCATGGAGAAGGCACGCCATCGGCCTTATTTCATCAGGAGTATAAGGAGACTTGGTGTGTCACCAAAGACTCTCGCAAATTTCTGCAGATGTACCAGGGAGTACATTCTGACATTCACTGCTGGATTGGAAGCTGCAATGCACAGTAGCAAAGGAGATTTCGCAGTCACAACCACCCCCCACCCCCCCACCATTGAGGACCTCTTCAATAGGCAGCTCATCAAGAAGGCAGGATCTGTCATTAATAACCCTCATCATCTGGGCTGTGCCCTCCTCTCATTACTACCATTAGGGAGGGGTTACATAGCCTGAAGATCCACACTCAATATTTTAGGAACGGCTTTTTCCCTTTTACCATCAGATTTCTGAGCTATCCATGAACACTACCTCAGTATTCCTCTTCCGCAATATTTATTTATTTGTTTGTTTGTTTATTTATTTATTTATTATAACTTATAGTATTTTTATATGTCTTGCATTGCACTTCTGCTATAAAACAAACATTTTCAGTGATAATAAACCAAATTCTGAAATCTTTCTCCGAGGTAACATAACAAATTCTCAAGGAAGGAAATGAACAGTTGATGTTTCAGGCCAAGACCCGACATCATGTCTGGAAAAAGAGGGCAGCAGCCATTATAAAAAGGTACGGAGAGGGGCAGGAGAACAAGCTGGCAGGTGATAGGTGTGTCCAGCTGAGTAGAAGAAGCTAGGTAGATGGGAAAGGGGCAATGAAAGAGAATGGTGTGAGAAGTTAGCAGGTGATAGGTGGAAGAGGGGAAGGGCAGAAAAAGGAACTTGATAAGAGAACAGTGGACCATGAAATAAAGGGATGGAGGTGGGAAATTTTGGAAGCTCATGAGGGCAGGAAAGGAGGCTGAGTGGGCCACAGGAATGAGGGAAAACAAAGTGGGGTTGAAGGGAAAACAGAGGGACTAGAAGTTAGTGAAATCAATATAGGTTGGGTTGCTTATTAACGTCTTCAGATTGGACAATTGAAATCACAAACAGGAGAGAATCTGCAATGCTGGAAATCCAAGCAACACACACAAAATGCTGGAGGAACTCAGCAGGCCAGACAACACCTATGGAAGAAAGTACAGTCGACATTTCAGACTGAGACCCTGAAGCAGTACTGGAGAAAATAAGCTGAGAGTAGATTTAAAAGGTGAAAGGAGGGAGAGAGAAACACAAGGTGATAGGTGAAAGTGGCAGGGCGAGGGACAAAGTAAAAAGCTGGGAAGTTGATTGGTGTAAGAGATACAGGGCTGGAGAAGGAAGAATTGGATAGGAGAGGATGGAAGACCATGAAAGAAAGAAAAGGAGAGGAGCCATGGGAGATCCCATTTTTATTGGTTTCACCGAGATACTGGAGGCCTACACTCTGACCGCCAGAAAAAACGGGATCTCCCAGTGGCCACCCATTTCAATTCCACTTCACATTCCCATTCTGGTATGCCAATCCATGGCCTCCTCTACTGTCGCGATGAGGCCACACTCAGATTGGAGGAGCAGCACCTTATACTCCATCTGGGTAGCCTTCAACCTGAATGCGTGAGCATCGATTTCTTGAACTTCTGGTAATGAACCCGCCCCCCCCCCCCCTCCCCACCTTCTCCTTCACCAGTCCCCATCTCCTTTTCCTTCCTCACCTTATCTCCTTACCTGCTTATTACCTCCCTCTGGTGCTCCTCCCCCCCTTTTCTTTCTTCCATGGCCTTCTATCCCCACTTATCAGATTCCCCTTCTCCAAGCCTATATCTCTTTCACCAAGCAACTTCCCAGCTATTTACTTCATTCCTCCCCCTCCCAGTTTCACCTATCACCCTTGTGTTTCTCTCTCCCCTCCTCTCACCTTTTAAATCTACTCCTCATCTTATTTTCTCCAGTCCTGCCAAAGGGTATTGGCCTGAAACGTCAACTATACTTTTTTTCCATAGATGCTGCCTGGCCTGCTGAGTTCCTCCAGCATTTTGTGTGTGTTGCTTGGACAATTGAAGTGCTTTTTTAATACGCTTTAAATTTGACATAGCATTCACAACCTTCCTTTGCTACTTGAAATTTGCCTGTTACGATAAGGCAAAAAGACAGCCCCAACTTAGGAGGATAATTAAAACTCATAGAAATCCTGCAATAAGTATTCAGATTCTTTATTATCTATTGGAGGAAAAAAGTTAGAAAGCAGCATGTTTGATTTACGTCCAAGCTTGTTCCGTAGGAAAGCCTGCAGCTTTCATCCCTTTAAAGGAAATAAAGGAAAGCCTCCATCCCTTTATTTCATGGTCCACTGTTCTCTTATCAAGTTCCTTTTTCTGCCCTTCGCCTCTTCCACCTATCACCTGCTAACTTCTCACACCATTCCCTTTCATTGCCCCTTACCCACCTACCTAGCTTCTACATGCAGCAGTAGAAATGACAGAACAAGACATGGGAAGAAGAGAGAATCTGGGGAGTGAGACTGTTGGAAGGTAAGATGATGAGAGCTGGGAGAAGAGTTGCAGAGGGGGTGTGGGTTTTAAGAGGTATTAATGGTTGTGGGGAACCATGTGAAGATAAGGGGGCATCATAAAGGTCGAGGCGGCCAGACCAATCATGAAATGGGCTAAAGGGAAGTTTACTAGGCCAGAGGACTGTGTATCCTAGCCTACACGATGTATAAGAGCATAAGACCCAAAGATATAGGAGCAGTATTTGACAATTCAACCCATTAAGTCTGTTCTGCCATTCAATTACAGTCAAATTTTTTAACCCATGCTCCCACCATCACCTTACCAGTCAAGAGTCTATAAATCTCTTCCTTAAATACACCCAATTATTTGGAAACGATAGTCCTCTGTGACAATTAATTTCACAGATTCACCACCACTCTCTGGCAGAAGAACTTCTTCTTCATCTCAACCTTAAAGGGATGGCCCTTTATTCTGAAACCGTGCCTTCAGATCCTAGACACTCCTACAAAATCAAAGCATCCTTTTCACATTCACTCCATTTGGGTCTTTCAGTATCCAGTTGATTTCAATGAGATTCACTCTCATCCTTCTGAACTCCATTGAATGGCGGCTCAGAAACCACAAATTCTCCTTATACGTTAAACAAATATCAAAGTATCTACTGTGAAAGTTATTATAAAATAAGTTAACTTAAAGTGTACAATGACTCTCACCATCTGACAATTTGTAATAAAGGTTTGATCTTATATTCTATCTCTCTTAGTTCAGATCAACTGGGTTCTGAATTGCAATTACATACTTCCGGCCAAAATGGTATCAAGCTATGTTCTTTGTTGGGGTTGTGGCTCAGGTTTAGCTTTTTTTTAAAGTTCATAGGGTGGCTTTAGGGACAGAGAGGAGAATTAGGGGTCAAATTAGGGGTCAAATTAGGGTTTAGGGACAGGGATGTGCTGGAGTCAGAAGTCACATTACAGTATAAGGACAGGGATATAGAGGAGTTAGAAGTCAGGCCTCCACACTCGAAGGCCAGCAACATGTACGTGTGATGAAG
The DNA here is from genome assembly GCF_030028105.1 of Mobula birostris. NCBI lineage: Eukaryota > Metazoa > Chordata > Chondrichthyes > Myliobatiformes > Myliobatidae > Mobula > Mobula birostris. The sequence goes on along the minus strand of NC_092370.1, from coordinate 104,496,597 downwards.
AGCATCCATGGATGTTGGGTTGGCAAGCACTGTAGATGATGACAAGAAAGATGTAGGTCAGTGGGTCTTGGGATTGGAAGCCCAAGAGAACAGGGTGCACAAGGGTCCAGAATTCACGATCCTGGGGTCACCACTGAAGCCCAAAGGTTGATTGGAAGCCTGGAAGTCCAAGACCAGTGCTGAAGCCTTGGGTCTATGAGTCTGAAGTCTATTGGGAAAGTCAAAGGTCCATTGTCTGTGAGCTTGCTGGAGACCCAAAGGCCTGTCCTGGGTTTGCAGGACTGTTTGCGTAGGTGGATGATATGCGGGAAGGAGGAAAGGGACTTGTGTTGCTCCCTAAATCCCTTAGCCTTGCCTTTTATTCTTACAGGAACGTACAGTTTCTGTATTCTCAATAATTCACTCTTGAAAACCTCCTACTTGTTATGCACACCTTTGCTGGAATACAGCCTATCCCAATTCACACTTGCTAGATCCATTCTGATGCCTCCTAATTACAATGGGGGATAAAAAATGCATGTCAAAAAGGCAATGTAACAATAGTCATGGGGGATCTCAATACACAGGTAGATTGGGACTATCAGGTTGGTGTTGGATCACAAGGATGGTAATTTGTAGAGTGCTGATGAGATGGCTTTATAGAGGAGCTTGGGGTTGAGCCCACCAGGGGAAAGGCGATTCTAGATTGGGAGTTGTGTAATGAAATGAATTTGATTAGAGAGTCTAAGGCAAAGGAACTCTTAGGAGTCAGTGATCATAATATGATAGATTTCACCATGCAATTTGAGAGAGAGAAGCTACAGTCAGATGTATCAGTATTACAGAGAGGTCAAGGGAATTACAGAGGTGAATGGCAGGGGACACTAGTAGGGATGACAGCAGAACAGCAATGGCTAGAACTTCTGGGAGCATTTCAGAAGGCGCAAAATAGATACATCCCAAAGAAGAAGTAGTATTCTAAAGACAGGATGGTGCAATTGTGACTGACAAGCGAAATCAGAAACAGCATAAAAGCAAAAGAGAGGGCAAATAATAGAACAAAAATTACTGGTAGGTTAGAGGATTGGGAAGCTTTTAAAAACCAACAGAAGGCAACTGAGAAGCCATAAGAAGGGAAAAGATGAAATATGAAGGTAAGCTAGCCAGTAATACCAAAGGAGGTAACAAAAGTTTTTTCAGATACATAAGACCATAAAACCATAAGATATAGGAGCAGAAGTAGGCCATTCAATCATGGGCTGATCCAATTCTTCCAGTCATTCCCACTTCCCTGCCTTCTCCCTTTACCTTTTGATGCCCTGGCTAATCAAGAACCTATCTACATTTGTATCTCTGCCTTAAGTGCACCCAATGACTTGCTCTCCACAGACGCTCGTGGCAACGAATTCCACAGATTTACCACCTTCTGACTAAAGTAATCTCTCCTCATCTCTGTTCTAAATGAACATCCTTCAATCCTGAACTTGTGCCCTCTTGTCCTAGATGCCCCTACCATGGCTCTAATCTGTTCAGGCTTTTTAACATTTGGAATGATTCTATGAGATCTCCCCTCATTCTCCTGAACTGCAGGGAATACAGCCCAAGAGCTGCCAGACGTTCCTCATACAGTAACCCTTTCATTCCTGGAATCATTCTCGTGAATCTTCTCTGAACCCTCTCCAATGTCAGTATATCCTTTCTAAATTAAGGAGCCCAAAACTGCACACAATACTCCAAGTGTTGTCTCACGAGTGCCTTATAGAGCCTCAACATCAAATCCCTCCTCTCATATTCTATACCTTTAGAAATGAATGCCAACATTGCATTCACCTTCTTCACCACTGAGTCAACCTGGAGTCAACCTTTAGGGTATCCTGCACAAGGATTCCCAAGTCCCTTTGCAGCTCTGCATTTTGAATTCCCTCTCCATTTAAATAATAGTCTGCCTGTTTATTTCTTCCAGCAAAGTGCATGACCATACACCTTCCAACATTGTATTTCATTTGCCACTTCTTTGCCCATTCCCCTAAACTATCTAAATCTCTCTCCAGGTTCTCTTTTTTCTCGACACTACCCACTCCTCCACCTATCTTTGTATTGTTAGCAAATTTAGCCACAAATCCATTAATCCCACAGTCCAAATCATTGACATATATTACAAAAATCAGCGATCTCAACACCAACCCCTGTGGAACGCCACTGGAAACTGGCAGCCAGCCTTTATTCCCACTCTCTGCTTTCTGCCGATCAGCCAATGCTGCACCCATGCTAGTAACTCCCCTGTAATTCCATGGGCTCTTGTCTGCTAAGCAGCCTCATATGTGTCACCTTGTCAAAGGCCTTCTAAAAATCCATGTACACCACATCTACTGCATCTCCTTTGTCTACCCTGCTTATAATTTCCTCAAAAGATTGCAGTAGGTTAGTCAGGCAGGATTTTCCTTTCAGGAAACCATGCCAGCTTTGGCCTATCTTTTTATGTGCCTCCAGGTACTCCATAATCTCACTCCTAACATTTGATTCCAACAACTTCCCAACCACCGATGTCAAGCTAACAGTCCATAGTTTCCTTTCTGCTGCCGCCCACCCTTCTTAAATAGTGGAGTAACATTTGCAATTTTCCAGTCATCTGATACAATGCCAGAATCTATTGATTCTTGAAAGATCATCGTTAATGCCTCTGCAACCCCTCCAGCTACTTCCATCAGAACCCGTCGGTGCATTCCATCAGGTCCAGGAGATTTATCCACCCTCTGACCATTAGGCTTCCTGAGCATCTTCTCAGTCGTAATTTTCACTGCACATACTTCACTTACCGGACACTCTTGAATGTCCACTATGCTGCAGCTGTCTTCCACTGTGAAGATTGGTGCAAAATACGCATTCAGTTCCTCTGCCATCACTGCGTCTCTCATTACAATATCTCCAGCATCATTTTTTATTGGTCATATATCTACCCTCAACTCTCTTTTACCCTTTATATACTTAAACAAGCTTTTAGTATCTTCTTTGATATTAGTCGCCAGCTTCCTTTTATAATTCATCTTTTCCTTGCTAATGACCTTCTTTGTTTCCTTCTGCAAGTTTTTAAAAACTTTCCAATCCTCTATCTTCCCACTAGCTTTGGCTTCCTTCTATGCCCTCTCTTTTGCTTTTACTTTGGCTTTGACTTCACTTGTCAGGCACAGTAGTGTCCTTCTTCCATTTGAAAATTTCTTCTTATTTGGAATATATCTGTCTTGCACTTCCCTCATTTTTCACAGAAACTCCAGCCATTGCTGCTCTGCTGTCTTTCCTGGTAGTGTCTCTTGGCCATTTCCTGTCTCATGCTATTGTAATTTCCTTTATTCCACAGAAATACTGACACATTGGAATTTAATTTCTCTTTCTCAAATTTCAAAGTGAACTGAATCATATTGTGATCACTGTACCCCAAGGGTTTCTTAACCTTAAGCTCTCTTATCACCTTTGCATCATTACACAACACCCAATCCAGCACAGCCGGTCCCCTAGTGGGCTCAACAACAAGCTGTTCTAAAAAGACTCTGGTCCTGGTCACTTTTCTGCCTTCAGACCAGTGAGCATATAAAGAGCAAAAGAGAGACAAGATCAGATATCAGACTGCTGGAGAGATACACTATTAATGGGGGACAAGGAAATGGTGGACAAACTAGGTAAATATTTTGCATCAGTCTTCAATGTGGAAGACATGTGGAAGTTCGAGAGTGTCAGATGACAGAAAAGAGTGAAATTGGTGTTACTAGGGAGAAGTGCCTGGGGTGCTCAAAGGTCTGAAGGTAGATAAGTCACCAGGACTAGTGGACTACTCCCCATGGTTCTGAAAAAGGTGGCTGCAGAGATTCTGGAGTTATTAGTACTGATCTTTCATGAATCCATTAATTGTTTCATGGTTCCAGAAGAATGGAAAATTGCAAATGTCACTCCGCTCATCAAGAAAGGAGGGAGACAGAAGAAAGGTAATTATATTCCAGTTGGACTTGGTCTGTGATGTTAAATTGGAGTCAGGCCAATTTTGATGGCATAAGACCATAAAATATGGAGCAGAATCAGGCCACTTGGCCCTTTGAGTTGGCTCCTCCACTTCATCATGGCTGATCCATTTTACCTCTCAATCCTATTCTCCAGCTTTCTCCCCATAGCCTTTCACGCCCTGACAAATCAAGAACCTATCAACCTCCACCTTAAATACACCCAAAGACCTGTCCGCAAAAGCTGCCTCTGGCCAAGAATTCCACAGATTCACCATCCTCTGACTAAAGAAATTCCTCCTCGTCTCCATTATAAATGGATGTCTCTCTGATCTGAGGCTGTGTTCCTTTGGTCCTACACTCCCCCACTATAGGAAACATTCTCTCCACATCCACTCTATCTATGCCTTTCACCATTTGATAGGTTTCAATGAGAGCACCCCCACTCTTCTAAATTCCAGCAAGTACAGGCTGAGAGCCATCAACTGCTCCTCATACCATAACTCTTTCATTCCTGGAATCATTTTTGTGAATCTCTAGTAGTTTGCTTGTGGGTCTGTGTCCAAGGAGTGGGGGGCCAGAGGCAGACTGCCCTGGAGTTGAAGGTAAATACAAAATAATCTTCAGATGCTGGGGTCAAAGCAACACTCACAACACGCTGGAGGAACTCAGCAGGTTGGGCAGCATCCGTGGAAAAGATTGGTCGACGTTACGGGCCGGAACCCTTCATCTGGACTGTAGAGGGAAGGGGCAGAGGCCCTATAAAGAAGATGAGGGGAGGGTGGGAAGGAGAAGGCTGGTAGGTCCCTGGAGTTGAAGGCCTGTCTGTGTGTGAGAGTGGATGGTTGGGTGGGAAAGGGGCTTGTTTTGCATTTGTTGTCTTGCTTTGTTTCTTTCTTGTTGTTATTGTTGTTTGTATTATTTTGCTGAACATTGTGGGCATGCTATGTTGGCAGTGGAATGTGTGGGCTGCCTTCAGCACATCCTTGGGTGCATTGGTTGCCATGTAAATGTAAATGTTGATGTATATGTGATAAACCAATCTGAATCTGAATGCCCTAATTTCATTTGCCTTACCTACAATAGTCCTTGCATTGGCATAAAAGCCTCTCATAAAAATAGTCCCACAGAGTCAACCAACCTGTCAGTTTTTGTATTTGCTTGTAAGCTTAATATCTGTTTTCCCCACAACCACTCCACTTGCTCCACTACCACCATCTGCAACTCCGATCTCCCACTACTAAATTCTTCCACAAGGATATCACTTCCCCTCCAGTTCAGGTGCAAACTCCTGTTCGTGCAGGTCCCACCCACCCTGGAAGAGAGCCCAATGATCCAAGAATCAGAAGCTTTCCTTCCTGCATCATCTCCTTCACTACATGTCAAGCTGCACCAGCTTCCTATTTCTTGCCTCACTAGCTCGTGGCATGGGTAGCAATCCTGGGATCACCACCTTGGGGTCCTGCTTTTCAGCTTAATTCCTAACTCCATGAACTCCCTTCACAGGACCTCAGCACCCTTCCATGCTACTTATGTGGACCATGACTTCTGACTGCTCAGCCTCTCTTAGGTGTGGACTAAATCCGACCCTGGCACTTGGGAGGCAATGTACCATCCAGAAGCTTTGTTATCATTAATGGAATCTCTGGTCTGTTTCCCAAACCAGTGAATCCTGTATTTACTGACACACTCCTCTTTACCCCCCTTCTGAGTCACAGAGCCAGACTCAGTGCCAGTGACTTGGCCACTGCGGCTTTCCCCTGGTAGGTCATTTCACAATCCCCCCCTATCACTGCCCCACAACAGTATCCAAAACAGTATACTTGTTATTGTCATCGGCAAACTTCCTTCTCCAATCAGTAGTGATGCTGACTCCCACTCCCCTGCAAGGCTGTCAAAATCACAACCATGGAGACTACTGAAAAGAAGACCATAAAACATAGGAGCAGAATTAGACCATCTGGCCCATACAGTCTGCTCCACCATTCAATCATGGCTGGACGTTTTTTTCTCTTCTCCTCAACCCTAGTTCCAGGCTTTCTCCCAGTAAATAAGACCTTGACTGGTTTGATTTTTCAAGTTCTTTCTGTTATGTTGCTAGATTCAAGATCCATTAGACTGCTCACCTGGAATATCATTTTAAATATTGCATGAAACATGGAGATGTGGGGTTTAATTCAATAAAAGGAGGACATCTTGCCCGCAGTGTTCATGCTAGCAAATAGAGACCAGACCATCCTTTTCCCATTTCTCAGGTCTCAGTTCATAAAGTACACTATAGGATTCAGTCAAGAAATTGGTAATTGGTTTACTATTGTTACCTGTACCTCCATACAATAAAAATCTTTTATTTGCATGTCATCAGAAAAATTATTCTATACAAAAGTACACCGTGATAAAATACAATGAAAAGAAAGAATGTAGAATATAGAGCCCCAGTTACAGTGAAAGTGCAGTGCAGGCAGAGTGTGGAATGGCTTTGGGCTTGCTGACCATGAAGGTTCCAAACTCAAACAAAGATCTTAAACCCTATCAGATATAAGTAGTCATGGATACTCTTCGTAAAGGGGGATAATACTGTAACTACCAAATCTTCAAAACTTAGTTAATTCCTTGTTTATTCTCCATGGCCAGTTTTAGCTGCCAATACCCACTACTTTAGCAGGAGAAGATACTTTTCTCAAACAATTAATTTATTTACAGTGATACACTTTTGAATCCACACATTCTCAAAACACATTTAAAACTCACCGAGTTTTAGATATCTGTTTTAAATGTCTATTTCCCAATTATAAATGGCACATCATCAAAAACTTTGGCAAACTTCTATAGATGTGTGGTGGAAAGTGTGCTTACTAGCTGCATTATGGCCTGGAATGGAAACACCAATGACTCTGAGTGGAAAATCCTACAAAAGGTAGTGGATTCGGCCTGGTAAATCATGGATAAAACCCTCCCAACCATTAAGCACATGAAACTATCAAAGATCCTCACCACCCAGTTATGCCGTCAAAGTCAATCCTATCACCATTGCAAATGCAATGTTCTGCTACCACTGATTTCTCCAGGTACCCCAAACAGATACTGTACACCTTCTGTGCTCCTTGATGCAGGTTTCCACTATGCAACCTATCTGGCCAATATATGCAGCTCCACATTCACAGGAAATCCTGTAAATGCCAGCTGCCTAAGTCCCATGTCATCTTTGACTCACAGCTTATGCATGGTGGAAACCTGTGCCTTCCAAATTGCTTCCAGAAATTCCAGTCATTGCTGCTCTGCTGTCATCCCTGCCAGTGTTCTTTTACAATCAATTCTGGCCAACTCCTCTCTCATGCCTCTGTAATTCTCTTCACTCCACTGTAATACGGGTACATATGACTATAGCTTCTCCTTCACAAATTTCAGGGTGAATTTGATCATATTATTATCACTGTCCCCTCAGGGTTCTTTTACCCTAGGCTTTCTAATCAATTCTGGTTCATTACATAACACCCAATCCAGAAGAACTGATCCTCTAGTGGGCTCAACCATGAGCTGCTCTAAAAAACCACCTTGATTTCCATGGAAATTCCCCCTCCTGTAATCCAGCACCAACCTGATTTTCCCAATCTACCTGCATATGGAAGTCCCCCATGACTATTGTAACATTGCTCTTTTGGCATGCATTTTCTACTTACCACGTGATTTGTAGACTTACTACTGTTTTGGGATCTGTATACAACTCCCAACAGGGTCTTTTAACCCTTGCAGTTCCTTAGCTCTATCCACAATGATTCAACACCTTTTGACCCTATGTCACCTCTTTTCAATGATTTGATTTCATTTTCTACCAACAGAGCAATGCCGCCACCTCTGCCTTCCTGCTTGTCCTTTCAATTCAAAGTGCATTTAATCTAATACACGTTTTACTTAACTTTCTTCAGTTTCAAAAAGTTTTCTCCTTAAAAACCTTGAAGAAAGCTTCTGGCTCGGATACTTTTTTCAGAAGGTATTTAACTCCCTGCCTAGGGAGTTTGTATGCAACACAGAGTGCAATTGATTTGTTTTGACTTCAAGGTGTTTAGTGCTTGTCATTTACATTTTATGAACTGAAGACTGACTTCCCTTTACAACCTGAAGTCAAACAACTGTTAGTTGAAAGTTTACTTACGTCTGTTTGTGATCTTACAAGTGGCAGATGTTGTGTTTAGAAAGCAAGCTTAGCACCAACTAAGAAGTGAATATCCATTACAAGAGCACGGACCACAATGTGTTAGAATAGGATATCAAGAGTTCATCTTTAAGAGGTGCATTCAAGAGTCTATAACAGTAAAGTGGAAGCTGTCTTAGCACCCAGTGGCATGTATTTTCCAGCTTCAGCACAGTTTCAACTTCAGTGAATTTCAAATGCACTCTTCTCTTGATGAGAAGAATTCTCTTCAACTCTCTTCTGTAGGTTCATGGACCACTCAGAAATCTGAATGCAGAAGGGAAGAAGCTCTCCTTAAAATTCTGCATGTGGGTCATTAGGCTCTTGCACCTCCTCCCTGATGGTAATAATGACAAGAGTGATTGTCCCGGACAGTGAAGTTCCTTAATAATGGATACTGCCTTCTTGAGCCACCACCTTTTGGAGATGTCCTTGACAGCGGGGAGTCTTGTAGGACTGATAGAGCTATCTGACTCTACAACCCTCAGCAGCATTGGAGCCTCCATGCCAAACAACGATGGAACCAGTCAAAATGCTCTCCATGGTACGTCTCTAGAAATTTGATGACATACCCACTCTCCTCAAACTCCCAATAAAGTAAAGATGTTGCTGTACCTTCTTCGTATTTGCATCAATATGTTGGTGGTCCAACATATTATTCTCCGTAATTTCTGTCACCTCCAACGGGATCCCACCACCAAGCACATCTTTCCCTCCCCCCATCTTTCTGCTTTCCACAGGAATCACTCCCTATGCAACTCCCTTGTCCATTTGTCCCCCCATCCCTTCTCAACGATCTCCCTCCTGGCACTTATTCTTGTAAGTGGAACAAGTGCTACATATGCCCTTACACTTCCTCCCTCACCACCATTCAGGGCCCCAGACAGTCCTTCCAGGTGAGGCGACACTTCACCTGTGAGTCGGCTGGGGTAATATACTGTGTCCAGTGCTCCCGTTGTGGCCTTCTATATATTGGCGAGGCCTGATGCAGACTGGGAGTCCATTTCGCTGAAAACTTATGCTCTGTCTGCCAGAGAAAGCAGGATCTCCCAGTGGCCACTCATTTTAATTCCACGTCCCATTCCCATTCTGATATGTTCATCCACGGCCTCCTCTACTGTCAAAATGAAGCCACACTCAGGTTGGAGGAACAACACCTTATATTCTGTTTGGGTAGCCTCCAACCTGATGGCGTGAACATTGACTTCTCAAACTTCTGTTAATGCCCCACCTTCCCCTCGTACCTCATCCCTTATTTATTTATTTTAATTTTTTTCCCCCCTTTCTTTCTCTTTTATCTCCCTCTGTCCCTCTCGCTATATCTTCCTCTGGTGCTCCCCTCCCCCTTTCTTTCCCCCTTTCTTTCCACCTAGGCCTCCCGTCCCATGATCCTCTCCTTTCTCCAGCCTTGTATCTCTTTTGCTTATCAACTTTCCAGCTCTTAGTTCCATCCCTCCCCCTCCTGTCTTCTCCTATCATTTCAGATCTGCCCTCCCCCTCCCACTTTCAAATCTCTGACTATCTCTTCTTTCAGTTAGTCCTGATGAAGGGTCTCGGCCCGAAACGTCAACTGTAGCTCTTCCTATAGATGCTGCCTGGCCTGCTGTGTTCCACCAGCATTTTGTGTGTGTTGCTTGAGTTTCCAGCATCCGCAGATTTCCTTGTGTTTCCATAATTAATTCCCCAGTTTTGCTGACATTGAGTGCAAGGTTGTTGCAGCAACTCCACTCAACCAACCAATTTATCTCGTCCTTGTACACCTTCCTTTTGCATTTGAGATTTTGCCAACAACTGCGGTGTTTTCTGCAAGTTTATAGATTACTTTTGATCTGTGTTTAGCCACAGTGTCATGTGTATTGACAGAGTAGAACAGCGGGTTAAGCATGCATCCTTGAAGTGCACCTGGCAATATCTTAAATCTTTTCTTTACCACTTGTGTGATCACTTTCTTCTGAGAATATTTTAGCAGCACAACAACAATGTTTAACTTGTTTGTGCTCATCTATTCAATTCTCAAGGCAAGGAAGGAATGTTTACCAAATGCCATCTTACTGCCTTTTCTACCTATCCTATTATGTTCATAGATATATAGACAAGCAGGATCGCTCCATTCTACTTTTCCAAGTATCCTACCAATATTTGTCTTGTTTACCATTCATCAAGCTTATCACCTAATTTTTATTTATAACCAGGTTTTAGGTAATGCACTTGAAGAAAGAAATAATCCATTTTCCTGCTATCACAGCCAGTCCATTAATAAATTCCTAGTCTACAACTTTCTTCCTCACTCTCAGCCATGCAACAATTTTTGTTTCAACTTCTTCCTCATGAGTAGTTCATCCAGAAGTGGATATCATAAAACTGAAGTGTAACTGAAAATAATCCATTTCAAGTAATCACAGGAACAGCCTTTGATCATTATCCTTTGTGCCTGGGTCCAGTTTGGATTGCTTGAGTTATTGTAGCTTTACTATTCAGGCCACTGTGACACACGAGAACCTCAGCTAGCCTCCTTATTATGGACACAGAAAACTCAAGCAAATTGGTTGAAACTTTAATTAGTAACTCCATGTTGACTGCCGTTGATTATCAGAAGCTATCCAACATCCTACGTATTGACAGATGAAAGGAGATGCTGTAGTCACCTCATGAATAGCATGGGGCATGTTCTCAACATGTGAGAGGCTGACACGTCAGAACTAATCATTCAGATTCATGACATTTTCATCACCTTTCCAAAGATGTCGCTTCAAAGGATAGTAACCTTTTCCTCGGATATTACCTGACTTGTGGAATTATTATCCATTCTGTTTATAATTGAGCTTTTTACAACCTACTGTATTTGGTTTGGATTTTTAAAAAAATTTCCCCTGCTATTTTTTGCTTGTCCTTTACTTTATCCATCTATATTTCTTTTGTAATTTTACCCTTGCACTCTTTATGCTTCAGAGCTTCTACAGGCTAATGGTCTCAGAAACCAACATAGACTTTCCTTTATAACCTATTCCTCCCTGATATCATGTACGTCATCACAATTCCACCTTAACTTGAATGCCTGGGAAACGGAAGTGATTTAGTATTAGAGAGTGTGAGCTAAAGGAGACCGGCAGACATGTGGGGCTCATTGCTGAGTTTCCTGCATTTTGCTGGAGCCCTACTCCCAGTTCATGCACATCAGGAAATTGTATTCACCCTGTACTTGATACAGCTCATCGAATCCCATGATCGAAGACCTCACCCAAACTACGTCCACGACCACTGGTACTATGCCTGCACTGTTTTACAACCAAAGAAGCTATACTCCGAGAGGCACGAAAAAGAGGTGAGCTAATCTACAATGCAACAGAAATTCGTATAGTGGAGGACCTTGCTCCAGAGACTTTTGCCGAAAGAAGGAAATACTGGGAACTGATGATGGATTTATATAAAATAAAATGTCGCCCGTTGCTCCGTTATCCGGCAAGTTTGATATTTTTCCACCTGAATCTCAGCCACAAAAGATTAACTCTCCAGATGAAGGTTGGGAATTTATTAAGGGGTTTAAGTCTACATTGAATGCAATTCGAGCTGGGAGATGTTTATAGATGCCTTGAGGAAAGTCTGTTCTATGTTTTATGGATGTCCGTACAGCACTTAGCTGATTTAATTTTTTTTATATTTGTTAATAGTTAGTATATATCTATAGTTGCTTTGAAGATAGTCTGTTCCACATTTTATGGATGTCCATGCAGGACCTGGTTGATTTAATTTTTTTTTCTTGCTTGCCTTAACATTAATATAGCTCTGGGTTTGATATTTATATATTTACTTATTTTTTATGATTTGTAAGTTTTTTAAAAATTTTAGTTGTAATATATTATTTGCTTGAATTTGTCCTTTTCTGAATACACGATTACAGTACTTTAGATGAATTTAAGATGGCCGTTGTCAACTGCGTTTTTACTATTGTTAGACATAACATTACAATATTTGAAATTTGTTCATCTCTTTTATTATGTCTACAATTGATGGTGTAAACATATAACTTTGTTAATCCAGCTGCAAAATGGAGATTGGGGTTAAAGTCATAGGTTAGCATGCTATCCTTCTATTGGATGGCTTTTTGGTCTTTGGGGGAGAGGCGTGGGACAATTAGAGTAGTTTTTTTTCTCAACTGGGCAGTCCTGAGAAGTTATATCTTGTATCAATCATGTCATCCCTTTTGGTCAAGTCAGTGCTGTTTTTTCCCTTTGGATCTAGTTTACACTTGCGCAATAGCTTTCTTTATAAAATTTTAAGTTAAATCTTAAACATGGATGCTAATAAAATTAATATAATTTCTTGGAATTTGAACAGCATTAATCATCCTATTAAGCGTAAAAAGATTTTAAAGAAATTAAAAACACCATGCAGATATTATTTTTGCGCAAGAAACTCATGTACGGAGACAGGATGAAAATGGCTTTTTTAAATTCTGGAAGGGACCTTTATATCATTCTTTATCAATAAATAAAATTAGAAGGGTATCTATTTTTGTTAACTCTAAAATCCCTTTTGTATATTTTAATACTGTTACTGATTTGATTGGAAGATATTTAATTGTCACTGGTTTGCTATGTGGTCAAAAGGTGGCTTTGGTGTATGTTTATGCACCTAATCTAGACAGTCCTGAGTCTTTTAAGAAGCTATTTTCTGTGCTGCCGAATCTAAATGAATATAAGTTGATTATGGGCAGTGACTTTAACTATTGTCTTAGCATGTCGATTGACAGGTCATCAACCAATCTGTTGCTTCCTAATAAAGCGGCGACTTGTATTAATTCTTTTCTATTAGAATATGGTTTGGTTGATAATTGGAGATATAAACACCCTAATGATGAAGATTTTTCTTTTTTTTCACACGCACATCATAAATATTCAAGAATTGATTATTTTTTCTCGATACACGATTGCTGTATTCCGTTGTCGATTATACGTACGACGTCATTGCATTGTCAGATCACGCACCTATGAAATTAACTTTGAGGCTTTCTGATAATATTTTGGAAATGTCACAGTGGAGCCTGAATCCCATATTGTTACAAGATCCAACTTTTGTTAGTTTTATCAAGGAGCAAATTTCTTTATTTTTTGATTTTAATACAACCGAAGGTATGTCAAATTTGGTTATATGGGATATGATGAAATCCTTTCTTGGGGACAGATAATTTCATATTCAGCAGGTTTAAGAAGGAAAAACAAAATGGAACTTTAAGTGATTACTAATAAATTAAACAAATAGATAAAGCATATTCAGTAAGACCTAGTGAAGATCTATATAAGGAAAGAAACATAGAAACATAGAAACATAGAAAATAGAGGGTTGAACTCCAAACACAGCATGATCTGTGTTTGACCTTTCCCATTGAGCAGTAACTTTTTAAATCCAAAAGTCAATTTTATATATATGATGATAAATCAGGTAAATTGCCGGCTGGTCAGTTGAAGGCAAATATGGTCAGAAGACAGATTTTGAAAATATGTAGACCAGATAGAACTGAAACATTAAATCCTCAAGAAATTAATAAGATATTTATGGATTTCTATTCTAATCTTTATAAATCCGAATTTTCTGATAATACTATCTTTATGAATAGATTTTTGCAAAAATTAAATATACCTAAAATTTCTGTTCAAGATATTAACACATTAGATGCACCTATTAAACAAGAGGAAATAGCTAGGGCTATATCCTCTATGCAACGAGGGAAAGCTCCAGGACCAGATGGATATACGGTGGAATTTTATAAGACATTTACTGAAACGCTTACATCACATCTCAGGCAAACTTTCACTGATTCTATATCCTCTGGGAATCTCCTGAAAACTTTTTATGAGGCATCAATCTCATTGATTCCTTAAAAAAAGAAAAAGATCTATCTGAATGTGCCTCCTATAGACCAATTCCTTATTGAATGTGGACCTTAAAATTCTCTCTAAGATTCTGGTTAATAGGCTTGAGAATATTTTGCATACTGTTATTTCAAATGGTCAAACTGGATTTATTAAAAATAGGTATTCACTTTTTAATATTCGAAAATTGTTAAATATTATTTATTCTCCCTCAGTTAAAGAATCTGAATGTATTGTCTCTCAATGCAGAGAAAGCCTTTCATAGGGTGGAATGGCCTTACTTATTTCAGGTTTTGGAGAGTTTTAATTTTGGTCCGGGATTTATTTCCTGGGTCAAACTGATCTATCAAGCCCCGATGGCTGCGGTTATAACTAACAATCAAAAATCTCCTTATTTTAGACTATATAGAGAAACCTGTCAGGGTTGTCCTCTTCGACCTTTATTACTTAATTTGGCTTTAGAACCACTTGCTATCGCTCTTAGAGATTCCAACTCTGTTCAGGGTATTAAGAGAGGGGATAAAGTACATAAGGTTTTGTTGTATGTAGATGATTTATTAGTTTACATTTCAGACCCTGGGAAATCTATGTTATCCATATTTACTGAATTTAATATTTTCTCTGGATATGCTAAATTTACATAAAAGTGAATTATTTCCTATTAATAATTATTCAGCTCAATATGATCAAATACCTTTTAATATTGCTAAAAATTATTTTACCTATCTTGGTATTAAAATTACTAAAAATTTTAGACATATAAATACAATTTTCTTCCTCTTATTGAATATACACAACAAACGCTTTCCAAATGGTTGCCTATGACGATGTCATTAATTGGTCGAATAAATGCTATAAAATGACAATTTTACCGAAATTTTTAGACAGGTTTCAAGCTGTTCCATCCTTTGTTCCGAAAACATTTTTTGAAAGAATAGATTCTATGATCTTGTCATATATCTGGAATAATAAAAGCTCTAGAGTGAGTAAACCTTTACTGCAAAAATTAAAATAAGATGATGGCTTGGCTTTACCAAACTTTAGATTCTATTACTGGGCAATTAATATTCATTATATTACTTTTTGGATTCACTGTATAGATATACAGGACTGTCCTTCATGGTTGGACTTGGAGGAGAACTCAGTAAAGGGGTTCTCCTTGGCTTCTTTCTGGGAGCTCCTCTTCCCTTCTTGTTTTCTAAGATTGATAGACAAGATCTTAGTCCCATTGTTAGACATACATTAAAAAATTGTTTTAGTTTCGCAGATCTTTTGACTTAAATAACTTTGTTCTTTCTAGTAATATCCATTTTAACTATTTTTTTAAACCATTAATTTGAGTCAAGGCCTTTTTAACATGGAAAACTAAGGGAATAATAACTTTTTCTCCCTCTGTCCCTCTGAATATACCCCTTGTCCATCCTCTGGGTCCCCCCCCCACCTCCTTGTCTTTCTTCCCGGACCTCCTGTCCCATGATCCTCTCGTATCCCTTTTGCCTATCACCTGTCCAGCTCTTGGCTCCATCCCTCCCCCTCCTGTCTTCTCCTATCATTTTGGATCTCCCCCTCCCCCTCCAACTTTCAAATCCCTTACTCACTCTTCCTTCAGTTAGTCCTGATGAAGGGTCTCGGCCTGAAACGTCGACTGCACCTCTTCCTAGAGATGCTGCCTGGCCTGCTGCGTTCACCAGCAACTTTTGTGTGTGTTGCTTGAATTTCCAGCATCTGCAGAATTCCTGTTGTTTGGAATAATAACTCCTATAGATTTGTTTTTAGAGGATTGTTTAATGTCTTTTTTGCAGCTAGTGGACAAATATGATTTATCTAATGCACAATTTTTTAGATATTTAAAGGTTAGGAATTTTTTACGTGATTTGTTACCGAATTACCCATTTGCTCATTTACCAAATACGATAGATGTTATCTTTCAGTTTAAACCATTCCAAAAAGGATTGATAGCCATCATATATAAATGGCTATTGAATTTACAAATGATGTCTAATGATAAGGTTAAACGTGCTTGGGAATTGGAACTTCAAGAGTCACTTTCAGATAATCAATGGAATAAAATTTGTCATTTAGTTAATAATTCATCTATTTGTGCCGGTCACTCCTTGATTCAGTTCAAGGTAGTGCACAGGGCGCATATGTCAAAAGATAAACTAGCGCATATTTTTTCTAATATAAATCCTACTTGTGATAGGTGTAATACTGAGGTAGCCACTTTAACTCATATGTTTTGGTCCTGCATAAAGTTAAATAACTTTTGTAGAGATGTTTTTAGAATGATATCAAAAGTCATAGGTCTGGGCCTACAACCTACTTCACTTACGACAATCTTTGGGATTATTCCAACGGAAGCAGGAAACGTTCCTGCTTCCGCTCAACACATGATAGCTTTCTCAACTTTATTGGCTAGGAGAGCTATTCTATTGGAAGGATCCCAATCCACCTACTGTTTTTTTTTGGCTCTCCTCCATTATGTCTTGTTTAAGTTTGGAGAAAATAAGAAGTCGGATGTTTGATACATCTTTTAAATTTGAGCAAACTTGGCGACCTTTTATTCAATATTTTCATATGATCTAATTATTTTTACTTTTCCAGTTAATTTTTTTTTCTTCTGCGAAATTTTAGATTTGACTAGAAGGATTTTCCTTTTTTTTAAAAACTGTATCCTCAAAATGGACTGCCCAGTCCCCGCCTTTTTTTTTGTTTTAGGTTAGTTTAGTGGGTTTTTTTTCTCAATAACAGGAAATCTTGAGTCTTTTTTTTCTATGAACTGATAAGAGGAGAAGTGGTTCTTTTCTCTCTTTATATTAGCTTAATACTATATATGATTTTGACAGTGTATATTCCTTTGTTTGTGCTATTATTGAAATATGTATTTGAGATAACCTCTCCTCTGATTTGTATTTATCCTTATTCTTTTAAATCAATTGCATTCACCCAATGCAAAGGGCAGGGAGGAGGAGGGGTGGGGTAGGGAGGGAGGGGGAGTGGCTGTGTGTGTGTGTGTGTGTGTGTGTGTGTGTAAAAAATGGGGCCAAAGGCCAAACAAAAAAGGACATTCTGGCTAAATCAGAGCAAAAGATGAAAGGATTGACAATTGCAAGGAGAACATTAAAGTAAAAAAAAATCCATTCAAATTAAAAAGAAGCAAAAGATTGGCTTATGAGTTGTTGATGGAAGGCCAATTGTTATTGTTCTTTGTAAGGTGAATTCCCAGTCCTGTCAGCACTACCAGTGGAGGCCTGGTCAAAGCTGCAACATTGGAGTGTGCATTTGAGAAAGTCACCTTGAAGATGCAATGAATGACTTTTAGCAGCTGGTTACAGCACAGCATAAGCAAAGCACAACATAAGATAAATAAGCTCTGTCAAACTTAAATACAAGACAATTCATAACTCTGTGGGTAGGCTAAGAGTGCAGGAGGAATGCTCCAAAGCAGGATCTCTCGTCTTTAAAATCTTATGTGACACAAATTTGTCAATGACTTGTTTTAAAAAATGTCACACCAAATACCAGCTGGTTTAAACTTGAAGCTTTTATTTAACAAGGTGTCCCTGCATGAAACAGGCTGACAATGACATGTTAACCAGAAAATATGGTGCAGAGACTGACAGCAATAACTGAAGGTAACAGAATATACTCTTCTTGTAATAGTTGGTGGGGAAAAAAACTCAAAACATCAGTAAATATTCTGGTTGTAAAGTATCTTAAGTTTTGTTTTAGTGACACAGAAAACAGATTCAATCAAATTCATGAAAAGATAGTCCATTTGCCCGCAATCCTATTTCAGAACATAGAATAACAGGCACAGTACAGGCCCTTTAGCCCACAATGTTGTGCCAACCATTGAACCTACTGTAAGATTAACCTAACAAGAAGAAGCAGATTTCATCAATTGAAAGATAAAGGATTGCAGTATTCGATGCAAAACATTAGCCAAGTAATAACAATTAAGTGATATTTTGCCTGTTTTGTAAAAAAATTGTGCTTTGAAATCAGGGACACCAGTGGAATAATAGGGCCAAACTTAACATGCCCTGCTTGGCAAAAATGAAGAATAAAAAGATTTAAAATAGATGTTGTGAACCAGGAAGGCCAGGAGAAGTGGAGTACTTTAAAGAATAGTGCCCTCACAAATGGTTGAAGGCACAATGTAATCAGGTAAGGGTTCAAGGCCTGGTCGGATGACAATTAGGCTTGGAATTGACGGATGTGTGAGAGACACAGCCAGCAATTAAGTAATACAAAGGAGGAATGGAAAAAGGGGGGGGGGAGGGAGAGGACTGAACATCGGTGGTGCTGGGGAGTAAGTGGTAACCAAGGTCTCCACTCTTTGTGGAGCTAGGGGACTAAGTTTGGGAGATTGGAGAGCTGGGACTCTGGGACTTACTGGTTTGGGGCCTATGGAACTCAGGATCTGGGGGAACTGCAAGGCGGGTTGCTTGTGTCCTGTGGGTTTAAGCCATGGAGAGAGCAAAGTAGCGGGAATTAGTGAGTTAAATAAATAAGTAGTCATAAAAAAGGAGCAATGAAATAGCGTAGATGTGTTCATCGACCATTCAGAAATCCGATGGTGGAGGGGAAGAAGCTGTTCCTAAATAACTGAAAATATTCAGACTCCTGTACCTCCTCCTGATGAGAAATGGGCATGTCAGATGGTGAGGATTCTTGGTGGTAGATCTTGAAGATGTCCTCAGTGGTGGAGATTGTGCCGACGGTGAAGCTGGCTGGATCTAAAGATGTCTGATATTCTTGCCACTTTTCTGAGGGGTTCTGCCATGCAGACAACGTGACCGAGAAAGCACACCATCACCTCTACTTCCTCAGCAGGCTGAAGAAATTCAGCATGCCTCCATGGCCCTCGCCAATTTTTACAGAAATTCCAGAGAAAGCATCCTATCTGGGTGGATCACAGCTCAGTGTGGCAACTGCTCTGCCCAAGACCAGAGGGAACTGCAGAGAATTGTGAACACAGCTCAGCACATCACAAAATACAGCCTCCCCTCCACGGACTCCATCTACACTTCTTGGTGTCTTGATAAAGCAGCCAAAATAATGAAAGATCTCTCCACCACCGCTCCCCCCTCCCCACCCCCGGACATTCTCATTTCTCCCGCTTCTAATCAAGAATAGATACAAAAGCCTGAAAGCACAAATCACCAGGCTCAATGACAGCTTTTATCCTGATGTTAATAAGACTATTGAATAGCCCCCTTATATGCTAAAATTGTCTCTTAACCTCACAATCTACCTCATCGTGGCCTTGAACCTTATTATCTACTGCCCTGCACTTTTTCTGTAACTGTAATACTTTATTCTGTGTTCTCTTATTGCCTTTCCCTTGTACTGATGTGATGAAATGAGCTGTATGGTTGGCATACAAAACCAAGTTTGTTTTCTGTACCTCACTGTATTTGACAATAATAAGTGAATTTACCGATTTACCAAATTTTGTTCAGTAGTTGTTCAGTTTTCAGGTTCATTTTATACTTTTTGGCTTCTAATGGCCTTTATACGATTCAAAAATCAGGAGTTTTAAATGTAAAATTAATGAGAGCTAATCATAGGCAGCTTCAGTGATCTCTGGCAAATTTTGTTCACCCTTGGGATTTGTGTAAACAGTCCTCAGGACAGATGCCAAGAAACATCAAAGCTAGTATGTTGGCAGGGAAATAGTGTTGAAGAGGATAATCTGGGTGTTCCCAAATCAGAAAGCATGGATACATGAGAAGATCACTCCTTATTGAACTGGTGTTCAAATGAGGTGATCCTGACCTGTACAAAAAAAATCAAGATATGACCTCCATAAAACCCTCAGAGATATCCAGAGAGAACACCAGTTTAAAATCAAGACTCAGACCAGCCAACAGTTGTGGCAGGGCTTATAGGCTACAGAACAAAACTTGAGTAGCATCTCCGAGAACAGTGCAACTCTTTCCGAAGGTTTTAACACATTCTGTGCACGTTTCAAACAGAAGGGGATTGGAATATTACCACGCACCCCGACAGCCTCCATTGTACCTTTGCAGATGTAAGATTATTTTTCTGGAGAGTGAAGTTGTTGAAAGTATCTGGCCCAGATAGTGTCACAGGGCGTGCTGTTAGATTCTGTGTGGGTCAGATAGTGTCGCAGGGCGTGCTGTTAGATCCTGTGCGGGTCAGGTAGTGTTGCAGGGTGCGCTCTTAGGTCCTGTGTGGGTCGGGTAGAGTCGTAGGGCGTGCTGTTAGGTCCTGTGCGGGTCAGGTAGAGTCGCAGGGCGTGCTGTTAGATCCTGTGCGGGTCGGGTAGAGTCGTAGGGCGTGCTGTTAGATCCTGTGTGGGTCAGGTAGAGTCGCAGGGCGTGCTGTTAGATCCTGTGCGGGTCAGGTAGAGTCGCAGGGCGTGCTGTTAGATCCTGTGCGGGTCAGGTAGAGTCGCAGGGCGTGCTGTTAGGTCCTGTGTGGGTCAGGTAGTGTCGCAGGGCGTGCTGTTAGATCCTGTGTGGGTCGGGTAGAGTCGTAGGGCGTGCTGTTAGGTCCTGTGCAGGTCAGGTAGTGTTGCAGGGTGCGCTCTTAGGTCCTGTGCAGGTCAGGTAGAGTCGCAGGGCATGCTGTTAGATCCTGTGTGGGTCAATTGGCGGGGATATTTGCAGATATTTTTTGATCCCTCTCTCTGCTTCAATCCAAGGTCCTATTGAAGACCACTATCATTCCAGTATCTAAGAAAACAAGGTAAAGTGCCAATGACTACTGCCTGGTAGCACTGAAATCCACCATCATGAAGTGCTTCAAGAGGCCGATCAAAGCATGCACTAACTCCATTCTCCCAGACTACCTCGACCTTCTGCCATTCACTCACCTCTGAAACAGCTCTACGCCGGACACCATCTCCCTAGCCCTATGACTCTCACTGGAGTATCTGGACTGTAAAAGCACCTATTTCAGACTATTGTTTATCGATGACTGCTCTGTCTTCAGTACTATAATTCTAATCAAACTCTTCTCCAAACTCCTGGGCCTGAGCTCATCACCTCACTTTGTAACTGATCTGACCAACAGATGCCAATCAGTAAGGGCAGGCAGCAATACCTCTGCCGTTATTCTCAACACTGGTGTCCCCCATGCTTGCATCCCCAGTCCCAACTTTACTCTTTGTACACTCACAAATATGTGGCCAGATTCTGCACTAATTCCATCTACAAGTTTGCAGTTGATTCCGCCCTTGTGGCCTGAATCTCAAGTAGCAATGAGCCAGAGCAACATGGTGTCATAAAAATAACCTTTCCCTCAATGTCAGCAAAATAGAAGAGTTACTTGTTGAAATTGGGGTGCCATAGTTGTGAGCACGGCACTATTACAGCATGGGACGTCCCAGAATTCAGGGCTCAATTCCAGTGTTGTCTGTAATGGAGTTAGTATGTTCTCTCCGTGATCTTGTGGGTTTCCTCTGGGTGCTCCAGTTTCCTCCCACAGTCCAAAGACATACTGGTTAGTAGATTCACTACTCACTGTAAATTGTCCTGTGATTAGGCTACTGTTAAATAGGTGGGTTGCTAGATGGTGTGGCTCGTTAGGCTGGATGGGTCTGTTCCTAGCCATATCTCTAAGTAAAATAAACAAACAAATAAATAAATAAGGAAGTGGGGAAGGGGTGCATTCACATGCTCCTACTTAAAGCAATGGTGCTGAGGTCAAAAGGACTGATAAGAGCTTGCACTACCTAGATTTGACCTTCACCAAGAGCCTGTCCTGGTCCAAACAAGTAGACACCGCAGAACCCCTGCTTCCCTGAAGAAATTTGACACGTCCCTGTTGACCCCTAAGATGGGCCCTTTTTCTTTTTATTTTCTTTACTAACCCTACGATCAGATTAAGATTTATAAAGTTCAGTCATTAAACTGCACATGGTGTACTATCTGATATTTTGCGGTTCGGATTTGTAACCAGGCAACACATCACGCAGCGTCCACATAAACGAGATTTCTCAGTTTGGCGGAGCCAGGGCCTGTCTTCCCCGAGTCACATGCATACTGGCCGAAGCTGAGGGTTACACTTGCAAGGTGTGTGTGTGTGTGTGTGTGTGTGTGGTGTGTGTGTGTGTCTGTGTGGTGTGTGTGGTGTGTGTGTGTATGTGTGGTGTGTGAGTGTGTGGTATGTGTGTGTTTGTGTGTGTGGTGTGCGTGTGTGTGTCGTGTGTGTGGTGTGTGTATGTCTGTGTGCGGGGGGGATGTGTATGTGTGGGGTGTGTGTGTGTGTGTGTGTGTGTGTGTGTGTGTGTGTGTGTGTGGCGTTTGTGTGGTGTGTGTGTGTCTGGGTGTGGAGCGTGTGTGTGGAGTGTGTGTGTGTGTGTTGTGTGTGTGTGGTGTGTGTGTGGGGGGGCGTTTGTGTGGTGTGTGTGTCTGTGTGTGTGTGTCTGTGTGTGTGGTGTGTCTGTGTGTGGAGTGTGTGTGTGTGTGTTGTCTGTGTGTGGTGTGTGTGTGTGTGTGGGGGGGCATTTGTGTGGTGTGTGTGTGTCTGTGTGTGGAGCGTGTGTGTGGAGTGTGTGTGTGTTTGCGTGTTGTGTGTGTGTGGTGTGTGGTGTGTGTGTATGTGTGTGTGTGTGTGGTGTGTGTGTGTGGGTGTGTGTGTGTGTGTGGTCTGAGTGGTGTGTGTGTTTATGTGTGTGTGTGTGTGTGTGTGTGTGTGTGTGTGGTGTGCGGCGTTTGTGTAGTGTGTGTGTGTGGTGTATGTGTGTGTGGAGTGTGTGTGTGAGTGCGTGGTATGTGTGTGTATGTGTGTGTGGTGTGTGTGTGTGTGTCGTGTGTGTGGTGTGTGTCTGTGTGTGTGTGGAGTGTGTGTGTATGTGGTCTGTGTGTGGGGGGGATGTGTATGTGTGGTGTGTGTGTGTGTGTGTGTGTGTGTGTGTGTCTGTGTGTGGAGCATGTGTGTGGAGTGTGTGTGTGTGCTGTGTGTGTGTGGTGTGTGTGGTGTGTGTGTGGTGTGTCTGTGTGTGGAGCGTGTGTGTGGAGTGTGTGTGTGTGTTTGCGTGTTGTGTGTGTGGTGTGTGTGTGGTGTGAGGTGTGTGTGTGGGGTGTGTGCGTGCGTGTGTGTGTGTGTGTGTGTGTGTGGTGTGTGGTGTGTGTGTGTGGAGTGTGTGTGTGTGTGTGGAGTGTGTGTGTGTGTGTGTGTGTGTGTGTGGTCTGAGTGGTGTGTGTGTTTATGTATGTGTGTGTGGAGTGTGTGTGTCTGTGTATGTGGTGTGTGTGTGTGTGTGTGTGTGTGTAGGGTGTGTGGTGTGTGTGTGTGTGTATGTGTGTGTTTGTGTGTGTGGTGTGTGTGTGTGTGTGTCGTGTGTGTGGTGTGTATATGTCTGTGTGTGGGGGGGATGTGCATGTCTGGTGTGTGTGTGTGTGTGTGTGTGTGTGTGTGTGTGTGGCGTTTGTGTGGTGTGTGTGTGTCTGTGTGTGGAGCGTGTGTGTGGAGTGTGTGTGTGTGGTGTGTGTGTGGTGTGTGTGTGTGGGGGGCGTTTGTGTGGTGTGTGTGTGTGTGTGGAGGGCGTTTGTGTGGTGTGTGTGTGTCTGTGTGTGGAGCGTGTGTGTGGAGCGTGTGTGTGGAGTGTGTGTGTGTGTTTG